>NC_072000.2:8126647-8439374 GCF_028885655.2 Pongo abelii | reverse complement strand
CCACTCCATTCCTTTCCACAGTCCATTCCATTCCATTCCATTCAATTCCACCTTCCATTCCATTCCATTCAACATTCCACTCCTTTTCATTTCACGTTCCATTAGTTTCCATTCCATATTCCACAATCCATTACATTCCATATTCCATTCCACATTCCATTAAACAGTCCATTCCACTTTCCATTCAAAGTTGCATTCCACATTCCATTCCACTTTCCATTCAACATTCCATTACATACAAGTCCACATTCCATTACATTCCCTTCCACTTTCCTTTACATTCCATTTCATTCCACTTCCATTCCACTCCATACCACATTCAATTCATTTCCATTCCACGTTCCATTCCATTCCAAATTTCATTGCATTCCATTCCACTTTCCATTCCACATTCCACTCCATTCCATTCCATTCCATTCTTTTCGATTCCAAATTCCTTTCCATTACATTCTATTTTGTATTCAATTACATTCCATTCCATTTCATTCCACATTGCATTCCACATTCCATTCCATATCACTCCCCATTCCATTCCATTCCTTTCCATTCAACATTCCATTCCATTCCATTCCACTTTCCATTCCAATCAATTCAACATTCCATATTCAATTCCATTCCATTCCACATTATTTCCATTCCATGCCACATTCCATTACATTCCGCTACATATTCCATTCCATTCCATTCCATTTCAGTTTCCTTTGCACATTCCACTCCATTCCATTCAGTCTTCCATTCCACATTCCATTACTTTCCATTCCACATTGTATTCCATTTCATTCCACATTCCTTTATATTTCATTCGACTTTCCATTTCAAATTCCATTCCATTCCAGTCCACATACCATTCCACATTCCTTTCCATTATATTCCACATTCCACTTCATTCCATTCCACATTCAATTCCATTCTACATTCCATTCCACATTCCATTCAATTCCATTCCACATTCTCTTCCATTCCTTTCCTCATTCCTTTCCATTCCATTCCACATTGCATTCCATTCCGTTCCACATTCCGTTCCGCATTCAATTACATTCCATTGAAGATTCCATTCCAAATTCCATTCTATATTCTATGTGAAATGGAATGGAATGTAAAGTGGAATGGAATATGGAATGGAATGGAATTGAATGCAATGTGGAATGGAAAAGAATGGAATGGAAAATGTAATGGATTGGAATTCAATGTGGAATGGAATGCATTGGAATGTGGAATGGAATGCAATGGAATATGGAATGGAATGGAATTAAGTGTGGAATGGAATGTGGAATCGAATGGAATCGAAAGTCGAATGGAATGGAATGGAGTGTGGATTGGAAATGGAATGAGGAACGGAGTGTGGAATGGAATGTGGAATGGAATGGAATGGAATGTGGAATGGAATGGGGAATGGAATGGAAAGAATGTGGAATGTAATGTGGAATGGATTATGGAATGGAATTTGGAATGGCATGTGGAAATCAATGGAATGGAATGTGTAATGAAATGTGGAATGGAATGGAAAGGGATGTGGAATGGAATGCGTAATGCAATGTAAAGGAATGTGGAATGGAATGTAATGGAATGTGTAATGGAATGGAATTGAATGTGGAATGGAAATTGGAATGCAATGTGGAATGGAATGTTGAATGGGATGTGGAACGGAACGTGGAATGGAATGGAATGTGGAATGCAATGTGGAATGGAATGTGGAATATCATGTGGAATGGAATGTGAAATAGAATGGAATGGAATGGGGAAAGGAAACTGGAATGGAATGGAAAGGAATGTGGAATGGAATGTGGAATAGAACGTGGAATGGAATGCAGAATAGTACATGGAATTGAATGGAATGGCATGTGGAATGGAACCTGGAACAGAATGTGGAAAGGAACATTGAATGGAATGCAGGAATGGAATGCAATGCCAAGTGAAATGGAAAGGAAGGTGGAATGGAATGGATTGGAATGCTGACTGGAATGGAATGGAATGTGGAAAGGAATTTGGAATTGAATAGAATGCAATGTGGAATGGAATGGAATGTGGAAAGGAATTTGGAATTGAATAGAATGCAATGTGGAATGGAATGTGGAATGGAATGATACATCGAATGGAATGAAAAGAAATGTGGAAGGGAATTGAATGGAATGTAGAATTTAATGTGGAAAGGAATGGAATGCTATGTGAAATGGAATGTGGAATCGAATGGAATGTGCAATCGAATGGAATGTGGAATGGAATGTTGAATCGAATGTGGAATGGAATGGAATGTTAGACGGATTGTGGAATGGAATGGAAAGGAATGGAATGTGCAGTGGAATGGAATGGAATGCGGAATGGAATGGGATGGAATGCCGAATAGAGTGGAATGGATTGGAATGGAATGGAACGCGGAATGGAATTGAATGGAATGAGGAATGGAATGTAGAATGGAATGTGGAAAAGGATGCAATGCAATGTGTTATGGAATGCAATAGAATGTGGAATGGAATGCAAAAGAATGCAGAATGGAATCTGTAATGGAATGGAATGCAAAGAGGAATAGAAAGTGGATTTGAGCAGAAGTTGGAATGGAAGGGAATGGAATGTGGAAAGGAATGGAATGGAATGGAATGTGGAATAGAATATGGAATGGATTTTAATGGAATGTGAATGGATGGTATAGTGGAATGGAAACAAATGTGTAATGTAATGGAATGTAATGGAAAGGAATGTGGAATGGAAAGTAATTGAATATGGAATGGAATATGGAATGGAATGTAACGGAATATGGAATGGAATGTGGAATGGAAGGGAAAGAAATGTGTAAAGGAATGTGGAATGGAATGGAATGGAATGTGGAATCGAAAGTGGAATGGAATGGAATAGAATGTGGAATGGAA
This sequence comes from Pongo abelii, assembly GCF_028885655.2. Taxonomy (NCBI): domain Eukaryota; kingdom Metazoa; phylum Chordata; class Mammalia; order Primates; family Hominidae; genus Pongo; species Pongo abelii. Next base: position 8,436,510 of record NC_072000.2, on the reverse strand, counting down.
TGTGGAATGGAATGGAATGGAATGTGGGATTGAATGGAATGTGGAATGGAATGTGAAATGGATTGTGGAATGGAATGTGGAACGGACTGTGGAATGGATTGTGGAATGGAAAGAGGAATGGATTGTGGAATGGAATGGAATGGAATGTGGAATCGAAAGTGGAAAGGAATGGAATAGAATGTGGAATGGAATGTGGAATGGAATAGAATGTGGAATGGAATGTGGAATGGAATGGAATGTGGAATGGAATTGGGAATGGAATGGAATGGAATGTGGAATGGAGTGTGGAATGGATTGTGGAATGGAATGTGGAATGTAATGTGGAATGGATTGTGGAATGGAATGTGGAATGGATTGTGGAATGGAATGTGGAATGGAATGAGGAATGGTTTGTGGAATGGAATGTGGAATGGAATGTGGAATGGAATGAAATGGAATGTGTAATGAAATGTGGAATGGAACGGAAAGGAATGTGCAATGGAAAGTGGAATGCAATGGAATGGAATGTGGATTGGAATGCAATGAAATATGGAATGGAATGGAATTGAATGTGGAATGGAAATTGGAATGGAACGAGGAATGGAATGTGAAATGGAATGTGGAATGGAACGTGGAATGGAATGAAATGTGGAATGGAATGTGGAATGGAACGTGTATGAAATGCAACATGGAATGGATTGTGGAATGGAATGTTGAATGGAATGTGGAATAGAATGGAATGGAATATGGAATGGAACGTGGAATGGTATGGAATGGAATCGAATGGAATGTGAAATGGAATGAGGAATGGAATGGAATGGAATGGAATGGAATGTGGAATAGAACCTGCAATGGAATGTGGAATGGAACTTTGAATGTAATGCTGGAATGGAATGGAAAGCCGCGTGAAATGGAATGGAAGGTGGAGTGGAATAGAATGGAATGCGGAATAGAATGGAATGGAAAATAGAGTGGAATTTGGAATGGAATGGAATCCATAGTAAAATGGAATGTGGAATGGAATGATACGTGGAATGGAATGGAATGGAATATGAAATGGAACGGAATGGAATGTAGAATGGAACGTGGAATGGAATGGAATGCAATGCATAATGGAATGTGGAATCGAATGGAATGTGGAATCAAATGGAATGTGGAATATAATGTGGAATTGAACATGGAATTAAATGGAATGTGGAATTGATTTCGGAATGGAATGGAATGGAATGAAATGTGCAGTGGAATGGAATGGAATGTGGAATGGAATTAGATGGAATGCGGAATGTAATGGAATTGAATGTAATGGAAAGGAAAGTGGAATGGAATGAAATGTCATGTGAAATGGAATGGAATGGAATGTGGAATGGAATGTGGAATGGTATGTGGAATGGAATGCAGGAATGGAATTTAATGCTGAATGAAACGAAATGGAAGGTGGAATGGAATGGAATGGATTGGAATGTAGAATGGAATGGAATGGAATGCGGAATGGAATGGAATGGAATGTTGAATGGAATCTGGAAAGGAATGCAACGCAATGTGGAATGGAATGGAATTGAATGTGGAATGTAGAATGTAACGTGGAATTCAATGTGGAATGCAGAATGGAATGTGGAATTGAATGGAATGCAATATGGAATGGAATGTGGAATCATATGAAAGGTGGAATGGAAGGGAATGGAATGCAATGGAATGGAATGTGGAATGGAATATGTAATTGATTAGAATGGAAAGTGGAATGGAAGGTGTAGTGGAAAGGAATGAAATGTTGAATGGAATGGAATGGAATGGAAAGGAAAGTGGAATGGAATGGAATGTGGAATGGAATGGAATTCTGTATAGAATGTAAAGTGGAATGGAATGGAAATAAATGAAATGAGCAATGGAATATTTGATGGAATGCAATGGAATGTGAAATGGAATGTGGAATCCAATGGAATATAATGTTGAATGGAATGGAAAAGAAAGTGTTATGGAATGGAATGGATTGTGCGATGGAATGTGGAATTTAATGGAATGGAATGTGCAATGGAAGGTGGAATGGAATGGATTGGATGGTGGAATGGAACGTGCAATGGAACGTGGAATGTAATGCAATGTAACATGGAATAGAAAGTGGAATGTAACGTGGAATTTAATGGAATGGAACGTGGAATGGAAGGTGGAATTCAACGTGGAATGGAACGTGGAATGGAATGTAATAGAACGTGGAATGGAACGTGGAATGGAAAGTGGAATGTCAGGGATTGGAACGTGGAATTCAACATGGAAAGGAAAGTAGAATTTAACGGGGAATGGAACGTGGAATGGAACGTGAAAGGAACATGGAATAGAATGGAATGGATGGTGGAATGGTGAGAAATGGCCTCTGGAATGGTATGGAATGGAATAGAATGTGGACTGGTATGGAATGGAATGGAATGGAATGTGGAATGGAATGGAATCGAATGTGGAGTGGAATGGAATGTGTAATGGAATTGAATGGAATGTAGAAGGGAATGTGGAATGAAACGTGGAATGGAGTGGAATTTGGAATGTACTGTGTGAATAGATTGGAATGGAAAGGAAGGTGGAATGGAATGGAATGCAGTGTTGAACGGAACGTCCAATGGAAAGAGGAATGGAACGTGGAATGGAATAGAATGTGGAATGGAATGTGGAATGGAACATGGAATGGAAAGGAATGTGGAACGGATTGTGGAATGGAATGGAATGGAAATTAATGTGGAATGGAATTGAATGGAATGTGAAATGGAATGGAAAGTGGAATGGAATTGAAGGGAATATTGAGTGGAATGGAATGGAATGGAATGTGGAATGGAAGGGAAGGGAATGTGCAATGGAATGGAATGGAATATGGAATGGAATGGAATGGAATGCAATGTGGAATGGAACGGAATGGAAGGCAATGTGGAGTCCAATGGAATGGAATGTGGAGTGGAATATGAAATGGAATGGAATGAAATGTGGAATGGAACGTGGAATTTAACGTGGAATGGAACTTGGAATGGAACTTTGAATGGAAAGTGAAATGCAATTGGAATGGAACGTGGAATGGAATGGAAAGGAATTTAAGGGAATGTGAAATGGAGTGGAATGGAATGTGGAATGGAATGGAATGGAATCGAATGTGGAGTGGAATGGAATGTGTAATGGAATTGAATGGAATGTGGAAGGGAATGTGGAATGAAACGTGGAATGGAGTGGAATTTGGAATGTATTGTGCGAATGGATTGGAATGGAAAGGATTGTGGAATGGAATGGAATGCAGGGTTGAACGGAGTGTCCAATGGAAAGAGGAATGGATCGTGGAATGGAATAGAATGTGGAATGGAATGTGGAATGGAACATGGAATGGAATGGAATGTGGAATGGATTCTGGAATGGAATGGAATGGAAATTAATGTGGAATGGAATTGAACGGAATGTGAAATGGAATGGAAAGTGGAATGGAATTGAAGGGAATATTGAGTGGAATGGAATGGAATGGAATGTGGAAAGAAAGGGAATGGAATGTGCAATGGAATGGAATGGAATATGGAATGGAATGGAATGGAATGCAATGTGGAATGGAACGGAATGGAATGAAATATGGAGTCCAATGGAATGGAATGTGGAATGGAATATGAAATGGAATGGAATGAAATGTGGAATGGAACGTGGAATTTAACGTGGAATGGAACTTGGAATGGAACTTGGAATGGAAAGTGAAATGCAATTGGAATGGAATGTGGAATGGAATGGAAAGGAATTTAAGGGAATGTGAAATGGAGTGGAATGGAATGTGGAATGGAATGGAAAGGAATGTGGAATGGAATGTAGAATGGAATGTAATGAAATGGAATGGAATGTGGAATGGAGTGGAATGTAGAATGGAATGGAATGGAATGCGTAATGGAATGTAATGGAATGTAGAATTGAATGTGGAAAGGTATGCAAGGCAATGTGGAATGGAATGTGGAATCGAATGGAATGTGGATTGGAATGGAACGGAATGTGGAATGGAATGGAATGGAATGGAATGTGGAATGCCATGTGGAATGGATTGGACAGGAATGTGGAATGGAAGTTGTAGTGGAATGGAATGGAAAGTGGAATGGAATGGAATAAAATGGAAAGAAAAGTGGAATGGAATGGAATGGAATATGGAAAGGAATGTGGAATTGAATGGAATGGAAAGTGGAATGGCATGGAATGGAATGATGAATGGAAGGAAATGGAATGTGGAATGGAATGGGGAATGGTACGGAATGGAACGGAATGGAATGTGGAATGGAATAGAATGGAATATAGAACAGCATTTGGAATGCAATGGAAAGAAAATTGGAATGGAAGGTGGAATGTCAGGTGGCTTGGAACATGGAATGATACGTGGAAGGGAATGGAATAGAACATGGAATGGAACGTGGAAGGGAATGGAATGGAACGTGGAATGGAATGTGGCATGGAACGTGGAATGGAACGTGGAATGGAATTGAATTGAACCTGGAATGGCATGGATTGGAATGTGGAATGGAATGGAAGGGAATGTGGAATAGAATGGAATGGAAGGTGGCATGGAATGGAATTCAATGGAATGTGGACAGGAATGGAATGGAATGTGGAATGGAATTTCGAATGGAATTGAAAGGAATATGGAATAGTATGGAATGGAATGTGGAACACAATGGAATGGAAAGTAGAATGGAATGGAACGGAATGTGGAAAGGAATGTGGAATGGAGCAGAATGGAATGTGGAGTGGAATCGAATGGAATATGGAATGGAATGGAATGGAATGTGGAAAGGAATGGAATGGTTTTGCAATGGAATGGAATGGAATTTGCAGTGGAATGGAATGGAATGTGGAGTGGAATTGACTGCATTGGAACGTGGAATTGAATGGAATGGAATGTGAAATGGAATGTAGTGGAATGTGGAATTGAATTGAATCTAATGCACCTTGTAATTGAATTCAAACGGTCGTGGATTGGAATGTAATGAACGTGGAATGGAATGGATTGGAATGTGGTAGGGAATGGAACAGAAGGTGCAATGGAATGGAATGGAATCGAATGTGGAATGGATTGGAATGTTGAATGGAATGGAAAGGAATGGAACTTGGAATGGAGTGGAATGTGGAATGGAATGGAATGTGGATTGGAATTGGATGGAATGGAATGGAAAGTGGAATGGAATGGAATGGTAAGTGGAATGGAATGGATCGTAAAGTGGAATCAAATGGAATGAAACTTGGAATGGATTGGAATGTAATGTAGAATGGAACGGAAGGGAATGGAATGTGGAATGGAATAGAATGTGAAATGGAATGGGATGGAATGCAGAATGGCATGGAAAGGAATGTGGAATGGAATGGAATGTTGTATGGAATGTGCAGTGGAATGGAATGCAATGTGGAATGCACTATGGATGGAATGTTGAATGGAATGTGGAATGAAATGAAATGGAATGTGGAATGGAATCTGGAATGGAAAGTGGAATATAATGGAATGGAATGCGGAATGGAACATGGAATGTAAGGTTGAATGGAACATCGAATGGAACGTGAGATTGAATGACGAATTGAAAGTGGAATGGAACATTGAATGTAAAGTTGAATGGAATATCGAACAGAACGAGCGATGGAACGACAAATGGAACGTGCAATGGAATGCAGAATGAAATATGGAATGGAACGGAATGGAATCTGAAGTGCAATGTAATGGGATGTGGAATGGAATGGAATGTGGAATGGAATGGAATGGAATGTGGAATGGAATGTGGAATGGAATGTGGAATGGAAATGAATGGAATGGCAAGCAATGTGGAATGGAAAGGAATGGAATGGAATGTGGAATTGAATGGAACAGAATGAAAAGGAATGGAAAGGAATGGAATGGAATAGAATGTGGAATGGAATGGAATGATATGTGCAGTGGAGGGGAATGAAATGGAATGTGGAATGGAATGGAATGTGGAATGGAATGTGGATAGGAATATTATGTGGAATGGAATGGAATGTGGAATGGAATGCATTGCAATGTGGAATGGATTGAAATAGAATGTGGAATGAAATTAAATGTAATGTGGAATGGACAGGAATGGAATGGAATATGGACTGGAATGGATTGATATGGGATGTCGAATGGAATGGAATGGAATGTGAACTGCAATGGAATGGAATGGAATGTTCAATGGAATGTGGAATGGAATGGAATAGAATGGAATGGAATACGGAATGGAATGTGGAATGAAATGGAATGGAATGTGGAATGGAATGTGGAATGGAGTGGAATGTGGAATGGGATGGAATGTGGAATGTAGAATGGAATTGAATGGAATGGAAACTGGAATGGAATGTGGACTGGAATGGAATGGAATGTAACGAAATGTGGAATGGAATGTGAAATGGAATGGAATGGAAAGGAAAGTGAAATGGAATGGAATGTTGAATGAAATGCAATGGAATGGAATGGGATGTGGAATGGAGTGGAATGGAATGGAATGTGGAATGCAATGGAATGAAATGTGGAGAGGAGTGGAATGAAATACAAAATGGAATGGAATGTTGAGTGGAATGGAATGGAATGTGAAATGGACTGGAATTCAATGGAATGGAATGGAAAGAGAAATGGAATGGAATGGAATGTGGAAAGGAATTGAATGGAATGTGGAAAGCAATGGAATGGAATATGAAATGGAAAGTTGCATGGGAATGCAATGTGGCGTGGAGTGGAATGGAATGTGGAGTGGAATGGAATGGAATTTGGAGTGGTTTGGAATGGAATATGGAATGGAATGTGGCCTGGAATAAAATGGAATGGAATGGAATGGAATGTGGAATGGAAGGGAATGAAATGTGGAATGGAATGGAATGGAATGCAACGTGGAATGGAATGGAATGGAAAGTGGAAAGGAATGGAATGAAATATGGCATGGAATGAAATGTGGAATGGTATGCGAAATGGAATGAAATGGAATGGACTGGAATGGAATGTGGAATGGAATAGAATGTGGAGTGGAATGGAAAGGAATGTTGGAAGGAAAGTGAAATGTAATGGAATGGAATGTGGAATGGAATGTGGAATGGAGGGAATGGAATGTGGAATGGAATATAATGGAATGTGGAATGGAATGGAATGGAAAGGAATGTGGAATGGAATGGAAAGGAATGTGGAATGGAATGGAAATGAATGTGGAATGGAATGCAGTAGAATGTGGAATGGAATGTGGATTGGAATGGAAAGTGGAATGGAATGGAATGTAATGGAATGGAATGTATAATGGAATTGAATGTGGAATGGAATGGAAGGAAACATGGAAAGGAAGGAGGAATGGAACGTGGCATGGAATATAGAATGGAAATTGGAATGGAATGTAATGGAACGTGGAATGTAATGGAAGGGAATGTGGAATCAAACGTGGAATGGAACAGATAGGAATGTGGAATGGAATGCGAAATGCAATGGAATGGAATGTGTAATATAATGTAATGCAATGTGGAACGGAATGGAAAGGAACGTGGAATGGAAATTGTAATGAAACGTGGAATGGAAGGTGGAATGGAATGGAATGCAGTGGATTGTGGAATGTTATGTGGAATGGAATGTGAAATGGAATGTAATGGAATGTAGAATGGAATGTGCAAAGAAACCGAATTGCATTTGGAATGGAATGCAATGGAATGTGGAATGCAACGTGGAATGGGGTGGAATGGAATGTGGAATGGGAGGTGGAAAGGAATGTGGAATGGAAAGTGGAATGGAATGGAATGTGGAATGGAATGTGTAATGGAACGTGGAATGGAATGGAATGTAGAATGGATTGTGGAATGGAATGTGGAAAACTATGTGGAATGCAATTTAATGGAATGTGGAATGGAATGTGAAATGAGATGGAATGGAATGTGGAATGGAATGGAATGGAGAATGGAATGAAAAGTGGAATGGCATGGAACGTAATGTGGAATGGAACGGAATGGAATGTGGAATGGAATAGAATGGGGAATTGAATGGGATGGAATTTGGAATGGCTTGGAATGGAATATCGAATGGAATGGAATGGAATGTGAAATGGAATGTGGAATGGAATGGAATGCAATAAGGAATGGAATGTGGAATGGAAGGTTGAATGTATTGTGTAATGGAATGGAATGGAATGTGGAATGAAATGTGGAATGGAATGGAGTGGAATGGAATCGAATGTGGAATAGAACGTGGATTGGAACCTGGAATGGAACTTGGAATGTTACGTGGAATGAAATGTCAAATGGAACGTGGAATGGAATGTCTAATGGAACGTGGAATGGAATGCGCAATGGAATGTGCAATGGAATGGAATGGAATGAAATGCAATGTGGAATTGTAGGTGGAATGGAAAAGAATAGAAAGTGGAATGGAAGTGAATGGAATGGAACACGGAATGGATTGGAATGTGAAGTGGAATGGAATGGAATGGAATTGGACGTGAAATGGAAAGGAAGGTGCAGTGGAATGAAATGTGAAATGGAATGGATTGGAAAGTAGAATGGAATGGAATGGAAGGTGGCATCAAATGTATGGAACAGGGAATGGAATGGAATGCAAGGTGGAATGGAATGGATAACAACGTGGAATGGAATTGAGTGTCATGGGGAATGGAATGGAATGGAATGTGGAATGGAACGTATTGGAATGGAATGTGGATTCGAATAGAATGTGGAATGGAATGGAATGTCGACTGGACTGGAAAGTGGAATGGATTTGAATGAATCGTGGAATGGATTGGAAAGGAATGGAAAGTGGAATGGAACGTGGAATCGAAAGGAAAGGAATGTGGTATGGAACATGGAATGGAATGCAATGGAATGTGGAATGGAAAGTGGAATGGAATGGAATGGAACGTGGAATGGAAGGCGGAACGGAAATTGGAATGGAATGTGGAATATGGAATGGAATGGAATGGATGTGGAATGGAATAGAATTGAATGTGTAATTGAATGGAATGGAACGTGGAATGGAATGGAATCGAATGAATTTGGAATCGAACAGAATGTAATGTGGAATGGAATGCGGAATGGAATGCAATGGAATGTAGACTGGAATGGAATCCCATGTGCAATGGAATGGAAAGGAATGTAGAATTGAATGGAATGGAATGTGGAATGCAATGTACAATGGAAGGAAATAGAATGGAATGGAATTGAACGTAGAATGGAATGGAATGGAATGTGGAATAGAATGTGGAATGGAACGGAATGGAAGGAGGAATGGAATGTTGAATGGAATGAAATGGAATGCGGAAAGTAAATTGGAATGGAATGTGGAAAGGAATGGAAGGGAAGGTGCAAAGGAATGGAATGGAATCTGGAAAGGAATGTGGAATGCAAAGAAATGGAAAGTAGAATGGAATGGAATGGAATGTGAAATAGAATGGAAAGGAATGTGGACGGAATAAAATGGAATGTGGATTGGAATGGCATGGAATGTGGAATGGAATGGAATGGAATGTGGAATAGAATGTGGAATGAAATGCACTCTCAAATGGAATGGAATGAAATGTGGAATTGAATGGCATAAGAAATATAATGGAATGGAAAGTGAAATGCAATGGAATGGAATGTGGAATGGAATGGAATGGAATGTGGAATGGAATGTAGAATGGAATGGAATGGAATGTGGAATGCTATGGAATGGAAAGTGGAATGGAATGGAATGGAAGATTGAATGGAATGTGGAATGGAATGGAATGGAATTGAATGTGGAATGGAAGGGAATGGAATGTGGAATGTGGAATGGAATGGAATGCGGAATGGAATGGAATGGAATGGATTGGAATGAAATGTGGAAAGGAATGGAATGGAATGTGGAATGGAATGGAATGGAACGTGTAAAGAAATGTGTAATGAAATGGAAAATTATGGAATGGAATGTGGAATTAAATGGAATGGAATGTGGAAATAAATGGAATCGAATGGAATGTGAAATGGAAATAGAATGGAATGCTTAATGGAATGGAATGGAATGTGGAAAGTAATGGAAGGGAATGTGGAATAGAATGTGGAATGGAATGGAATGGAATGTAGAATGGAATGGAATGGAAAGTGGAATGGAATGGAATGGAATGTGTCATGGAATTTAATGGAACGGAATTGAATATGGGATGCAATGGAATTGAATGGAATGGAAAGAGGAATACAATGGAATGGAATCGGTAATGGAATGGAAAGGAATGTGTAACGGAATGGAAAGGAATGTGGAATGCAATGTGGAATAGTATGGAATTTAATGTGGAATGGAATGGAATGCACTGTGCAATGCAATGTGGAATGGAAAGGAACGGGGGGTGGAATGTGTAAGGGAATTGAATGGAATCTGAAATGCAATGTAAGGGAATGGAATGTGGAATGGAATGGAATGGAATAGAATGGAACGAAATGTGGAATGGAATGGATTGGGATGGAATGGAATGTGGAATGGAAGGTAATGGCATGTGGAAAGAAATGGATTAGAATTTGGAGTGCAATGTGGAATGGAATGGAATGGAAGGGAATGTTGAACGGAATGTGGAATGGAATGGAATGGAATGGAAAGAAATGTGTAATGGAAAGGAATGGAATGGAATGTGAAATTGAAATAGAATGGAATGTTTAATGGAATGGCATGGAATGTGGAATGAAATGAAATGGAATGTGGAATGGAATGTGGAATGGAATGGAATGGAAAGTGAAATGGAATGGAATGGAAAGTGGGATGGAATCTGAAATGGAATGTAACGGAATGGAGTTTAGTGTGCAATGGAATGGAATGGAAATGAATGTGAAATGAAATAGAATCGAATGTTTAATGGAATGGAATCGAATATGGAATGGAATGGAATGGAACGTGGAAAGGCATTTGGAATGGAATGAGATGGAAAGTGGAAGGGAATAGAGTGGAATGTGGAATGGAATGGAATAGAATGTGGAAAGCAAAGGAATGGAATGGAATGGAGTGTGGAATGGAATGGAATGTGGAATGGAATGGAATGGAATGGAACGAAAAGTGGAATGGAACGGAAAGGAATGGAATGTGAAATGGAAATAGAATGGAATGCTTAATGGAATGGAATGGAATGTGGAAAGTAATGGAAAGGAATGTGGAATAGAATGTGGAATGGAATGTGGAATGGAATGGAATGGAAAGTGGAATGGAATGGAATGGAATGTGTCATGGAATTTAATGGAAAGGAATTGAATGTGGAATGCAATGGAATTGAATGGAATGGAAAGAGGAATACAATAGAATGGAATGTGGAATGGAATGGAATGGAATGTTGAATGTAATGGAATGGAACTTGAAATGGAACGTGGAAAGGAATGTAATGGAATGTGGAATGGATTGTGGAATGGAACGTGGAAAGGAACGGAATGTAATGGAATGGAATGTGGAAAGGATTGAAATGGAATGGAATGGAATGTGGAATAGAATGGAAAGTAATTGAATATGGAATAGAATTGAATGAAATGGAATGTGGAATGAAATGTGTAATGGAACTGAATGGAATGTGGAATGGAATGGAATGGAATGTGGAATGGAATGGAATTTGGAATGGAATGGAAAGGAATGGAATAGAATATAAAGTGGAAGGGAAGGGAATGGAATGTGGAATGGAAAGGAATGGACTGTGGAATGGAATGGAATGGAAAGGAAGGTGGAATGGAATGGAATGGAATGTGGAATGAAATGGAATCTAATGTGGAATGGAATGGGGAATGGAAAGGAATGGGATGTGGATTGGAAGGTGAAATAGAAAGTAATGGAATGTAGAATGGAATGGAATGGAATGTGGAATGGAATAGAATGGAAATTGGAATGGAATGGAATGTGAAATGGAAGGAAATGGAATGTGAATGTGATGTGGAATGGAAAGTGGAATGGAATGGAATAGAATGTGGAATAGAATAGAATGGAATGTGGAATGGAATAGAATGGAAAGGAATGTGAAGTGGAATGGAATGGACTCTGGAATGGAATCTGTAATGGAAGGTGGAATGGAATTTAATGGAATGTGGATGGAATGGAATGGAATCTGGAATGGAATGGAAGGTAATGTGGAATGGAATGGAATGGAAAGTGGAATGCAATGGAATGGAATGTGGAATGGGATGTGGAATGGAATGGTATAGAATGTGGAATGGAACGTGGAAGTCAAAGTATTGGAATTGAATGGAATGTGGAATTGAAAGGAATGCAATTTGGAATGGTATTTAATGGAATGGAATCGAATGTGCAATGGAATGTGGAATGGAATGTGGAAAGGCATGCGGAATGGAATGTGGAATGGAATGGAATGGAATGTGGAGTGGAATGAGAAATGTAACGTGGAATGGAATGTAATGGAAAGTGAAATGGAAAGTGGAATGGAATGTGGAATGGAACGTGGAATGGAATTGAATACAACGTGGAGTTTATTGGAACGTGCAATGGAGTGGAAAGGAGCGTGGAATGGATTGTAGAATGGAATGGAATGAAATGTGGAATGGAATGGAATGGAAGGTGGAAAGGAATGTCTAATTGAATGTGGAATTGAACGTGGAATGGAATGGAATGGCATGGAATATGGAATGGAATGTGGAATGGAATGGAATGGAAGCTGTAATGGAATGGAATGGAATGGAATGGAATGTGGAACGCAATGGAATGGAATGGTATGTGGAAAGCAACGGAATGGAATGTGGAATGGAATGGAATGGAATGGATTGGAAAGTGGAAAGGAATGTGGAATGGAAAGGAAAGGAATGTGGAATAGAATGGAGTGGAATGTGGAATGGAATGGTATGCAATGTATTGGATTGTGGAATGGAACGGAATGTGGAATGGAATGGAATGGAATGGAATGTAGACTGGAACGGAATTGGAATGGAATGGAATGGAATGTCGAATGGAATGGAATAAAATGTGGAAATGGAAAGTGGAAAGGAATGGAATGGAATTTCGAATGGACCGGAATGTAATGTGCAATGGAACGTGGAATGTAATGTGTAATGGAATCGAACGGAATGTGGAACGCAATGGAATGGAGGGTGGAATGGAAAGTTAAATGGAATGCAATCAAATGTGGAATGGAATGGAATGGAACATGGAATGGAATGGAAGGGGGTGTAGAATTTAATGGAATGGAATTTGGAATGGAATGTTGAATGGAATGGAATGGCATGTGGAATTGAATGTGGATTGAAATGGAATGGAATTGAATGGAATGTGAAATGGAGTGGAAAAGAATGTGGATTAGAATGGAAAGGAAAGTGGAATGGAATGGAATGGAATGTGGAATGGAATGTGGAAAGGAAGGGAGTGGAATGTGGAATGGAATGGAATGGAATGTGGAATGCAATGTAGTATGAATGGAATGGAAAGTGAAATGGAAGGGAATGGAAAGTGGAATGGAATGGAATGGAATGGGGAATGGAATGGAATGGAATTTGGAATGGAATAGAATGCAGTGTGGGATGGAATTGAATGGAATGTGGAATGGAATGCAAAGGAATGTGGAATGGAATGGAATTGAATGTGGAATGGAATGGAATGTGGAAAGGAATGGAAGGTGGAATGGATTTCAATGGAAAGTGGAATTGAATATAATCCAAAGGAATGTGGAATGGAATTGGGAATGGAATTGAATGTGGAATGGAATAAAATGTGGAATGGAAAGGAATGGAATCTGCAAAGGAATGGAATGGAATGTGGAATGGTATGGAATGGAATGGAAAGTGGAATGGATTGGAATGGAATGTGGAACGCAATGGAGTGGAATGTGGAACGCAATGGAATGGAATGTGGAATGGAATGGAATGGAATGTGGAATGGAACGTGGAATGGAACGCGGAATGTAACATGGAATGGAAGGTGGAACATAATGTGGAATGGAAGGGAATGGAAATTGAAATGGAATGGAAGGTAAAGTGGAATGGAACATAATGGGAAGGAATGGAATGTGGAATGGAATGGAATGGAATGTGGAATGGAATGGAATGAAATGAAATTGAATGGATTGGAATGTGGAATGTAATCAGGAATGGAACGTGCAATGGAATGGAAAGGACAGTGGAATGAAATCGAATGCGGAATGGTACGTGGAATGTAATGTGGAATGGAATGTAATGAAAGGAAATGACGAATGGAATGTGGAATGGAATGTGGAATAGAATGGAATATGGAATGGAATTGAATGCATTGTGGAATGAAATGCGGAATGGAAAGTGCAATGGAATGGAATGGAATGTAGAATGGAATGTGGAACGCAAAGTGGAATGTAATGTAATGTGGAATGGAAGGGAATGGAATGTGGAATGGAATGTAGAAAGGAATGCGAAATGGAATGGAAGGGAATGTGGAATGGAATCTGGAATGGAATGTGGAATGTAATGTGGAATGGAATGGAATGTGGAATGGAATTAAATGGAATGTGGAATGAAATGTGGAATGGAATGTGGAATGAAATGGAATGCAGAATGGAATGCAATGGAATGGAATGTGCAATGGAATGGAATGTTGAATGGGATGGATTGGAATATGTAATGGAATGTGGAATGGAATGGAAAGGAATGCAGAGTGGAATGTGGAATGGAATGGAATGGAATGCTGAATGGTAAGAGGAATGGAACGTGGAATATAATGCAATGGAATGTGGAATGCAATGGAATGGAAAGTTGAATGGAATGAGGAAAGGAATGGAATGGAATGCAAAGTGGAGTGGAATGGAATGCAAAGTGGAAAGGAGTGGAATGCAATTGAAAGGATTGTGGAATTTATTGGAATGGAATGTGAAATGGAACGTGGAATGGAATGGAATGTGACATGGAATGGAATAGAACAGAATGGGAAATGGAAGGGAATGCATCTTAGAATGGAATGGAACGGAACGTGGAATGCAATGGAATGAAATGTGGATAGTAATGGAATTGAAATTGGAATTCAATGGAATTGAATGTGGAATGGAATGGAATGGAATGTGGAATGGAAAGGAATGGAATGAGAAATGGAATGGAATGGAATATGAAACGGAATTTGGAATGTAAGAGAATGCAGTGCAGGATGGAATGGAATGGAATATGGAATGGAAAGCAATGGAATGTGGAATGGAATTTAATTGAATGTGGAATTGAATGGAATGTGGAATGGAATGGAATGGAAGGTGGAATGGATTGGAAGGGAATGGAATGTGGAATGGAATTGAATGGAATCTGTAATGGAAAGTGGAATGCAATCGACTGGAATGGAATGGAATGTGGAATGTAATGCAATGTGGAATGGAATGGAATGGAATGTGGAATGGCATGAAATGCAATGTGGAAAGGACTGCAGTGGAATGTGGAATGGAATGTGTAAAGGAATGCAACGGAATGTGGTATGGAATGTGGAAAGGAATGGAATGGAATGGTTAACAGTATTGAATGGAATGTGTAATGTAATTGAAGGGTATGTGGGAAGGAATGTGGAACTGAACGTGGAATGGAATATGCAATTGAATGGAATCTGGAATGGAATGAGAAAGGAATGGAATGGTATGTAGAATGGAACATGGAATGCAATGTTGAATGGAATGTGGAATGGAATGGAATGGAACTTGGAATGGAATGGAAAGGAATGGAATGTGGAATGGAATGGAATGGAATGGAACGTGGAATGGAATTGAATGGAATGTGCAATGGAATGGAATATAAAGTGGAATGGAATGAAATGGAACTTGGAATGGAATGGAAAGGAATGGAATGTGGAATGGAATGGAATGGAACGTGGAATGGAATTGAATGGAATGTGCAATGGAATGGAATATAATGTGGAAAGGAATCTGGAATGGAAAGGAATGGAAAGTGGAATGGAATATGAAATGGAATATAGTGGAATGGAATGGAATGTGGAATGGACTTTAGTGGAATGGAATGGAAAATTGAATGGAGTTCGGAATGGAAAGGAATGTGGAATGGAAAGTGGAATTGAACGGAATGGAATATGGAATGGAATGTGGAATGGAATGTGGAATGGAACGTAGAATGCTATGTGGAATGGAATGAGGAATGGAATGTGGACAGGAATGGAATGGGATTTGGAATGGAATGCAATGGAATGTGGAATGAATAGGAATGGAATGAGGAATGGAAAGGAATTGAATGGAGTTGAGTGTGGAATGGAATGTAATGGAATAACTAATGAAACTTAGAATGGAATGAAATGGAACGCGGGATTGAATGGAATGGACGGGAATAGAACATGGATTGAAATGGAATGGAATGTGGAATTTAACGTGGAATGGAATGTGGAATGGAACGTGTAATGTGTTGGAATGTCAAAAGGAATGGGAAATGGAACGTGGAATGAAATGGAATGGAATGTGGAATGGAATGGGGAATGGAAACACGAATGGATCATGGAATGGAATGGAATGTGGAATTCAATGGAATGGCATATGCAATGGATTGTAATTCAATGTGGAATGGAATGGAATGGAATGGAATGTGGAACGAAATGTAGAATGGAATGGATTGGAATGTGGAATGGAATGTGGAATGGCATGATTAATGGAACGTGGAATGCTATGTGGAATGGAATGTGGAATGGAACGTGGAAAGGAATGGAATGTGGAAAGGAATATGTAATTTAATTGAATGCAGTGCTATCTGGAATGGAATGGAATAGAATGTGGAATGGAATGGAATGGAATCTGGAATAGAAAAAAGTAGAATGGAATGTGTAATAGAATGTAATGGAATGTGAAATGGAATGTAATGGAATGTAGAATGGAATGTGGAATGGAATGGAAAGGAATGTGAAGTGGAATGGAATGGAATGGAATGGAATGTGGAATGGAAAGTGGAATGGAGTGGAATTGAATGTGGAATGCAGTGGAATGCAATGTGGAATGGAATGGAATGGAAAGAAGAATGGAGTGCGGAATGGAATGTGGAATGGAATGCGGAATGGAATGCGGAATGCAATGGAATAGAATGTGGAATGGAATGGAATGGAATGTGGAATGGAATGGGCAATGGAATGGAATGGAATTTGGAATGCAATGCAGAATGGAATGGAAAGGAAAGTGGAATGGAAAGTGAAACGGAATGGAATGGAATGTATAATAGAATGCAGAATGGAACGGAAAGGAATGTGGAATGGAATGTGGAACGGAAAGGAATGGAATGTGGAATGGAATGGGGAATGGAATGGAAAGGAACTTGGAATGGAATGGAATGGAATGTGGAATGGGATGTGAAATTGAAAGGAATGGAATTCCTACTGGAAGGTGGAATGAAATGGAATGCATTCTGGAATGGAATGGAATGGAATGTGGAATTCAATGTGGAATGGAATGGATTGGAATGTGAAATGGAACGTGGAATGGAAAATGGAATAGAATGTTTAATGGTACATGGAATGGAATGGAAAGTGGAATGGAATGGAATGGAACGGAATATGGAATGGAACGTGCAATGCAAAGAGGAATGAAACGTGGAATGTAGTGGAACATGGAATGGATTGTGGAATGTAACTTGGAATGGAATAGAATGTGGAATGGATTGTGGAATGTAATTTGGAATGGAAAGTGGAATGGAAAGGAATGGAAGGTGGAAAGGAATGTGGAATGGGATCAAAGGAATGTGGAATGGAATGGATAGCAATGTGGAATGAAACGTGGATTCGCATGGAGTGGAATGTGGAATGGAATGTAGAATGGAATGTGGAAGGGAACGTGGAATGGAATGAAATGCGGAATGGAAAGTGGAATAGATCGTGGAATGGAATGGAATGTGGCACGGATAGTGGAATGGAAGGTGGTATGCAATGTGGAATGGAATGCAATGGAATGTGGAATGGAATGTGGAAAAAATGGAATGGAATGTGGAATGGAATGTGGAATGAAATGGAATGGAATGTGGAATGGAATGGAATGGAATCTTGAATTCAACGTTAAGTGGAATGGAATGGAATGTGAAATGGAACGTGGAATGAATTGTGGAATGGAACTTGTAATGGAATGGAAAGTGGAATGGAATATGGAATGGAACATGGAATGGAATGTATTGTGGAATGGAATGGAATGGAATGTGGAATGGAACGTGTAATGGAAAGTGGAATGGAACGTGTAATGGAGTGGAAAGTGGAATGGATCGTGGAATGGAACTTGCAATGGAATTGAATGTTGAATGGATTGTGGAATGTAATTTGGATTGCAACGTGAAATGGAATGGAATGGAATATGGAATGGAATGTGGAATGAGATTGAATGAAACGTGGAATGGAATGGACTGGAATGTGGAATGGAAAGTGAAATCAAATCGAATGGGATGTGGAATAGAACGTGGAATGGAATGTGGAAAGGAACGTGGAATGGAATGGAATGCGGAATGGAAACTGGAATGGATCATGGAATGAAATGGAATTTGGAAAGAATTGTGGAATGGAAAGTGGTATGGAATGTGGAATGGAAAGGAATGGAATGTGGAATGGAATGTGAAATGGAACGTGGAGTGGAAAGGAATGGAATGGAATAGAATGTGGAATGGAAAGTGGAATGGAATGGAAGTGAATGCGGAATGGAATGGAAAGCAATGTGGAATGGAATGTGGAATGGAATGTGGAATGTAATGGAGTGCAACGTGGAATGGGATGGAATGCAATCGAATGGAATGTGGAATGGAATGGAAAGGGAAGTGAATTGGAATACTATGGAACGTGGAATGGAATGGAATGGAGTGGAAATTGGAATGGAATGGAATGGAATGGAATGGAATGGAATGGAATGTGGAATGGAATGTAGAATGGAATGTGGAATGGAATGTGGAATGGAATGATGAATGTAATCTGCAAAGGAATGTGGAATGCAATGGAATGAAACTGGAATGGAACGTGGAATGGATGGTGGAATGGAACGTGGAATGGAAGATGGAATGGAATGTGGAATGGAATGGAATGGAATGTAAAATGGAACATGGAATGGAACGGAATGGAACGTGGAATGGAATGGAATGGAGAGTGGAATGGAATCTAATGGAATGTAGAATGGAATGGAGTGGAATGTAGTATGGAATGGAAAGGAAAGTGCAATGCAACGTGGAATGGAATGGAATGGAATGTGGAAAGGAATGAAAGGGAATGCGGAATGGAATGGATTGGAATGTGGAATGGAATGTGGAATGCAATGGAATGGAATGTGGAATGGTTTGGAATGGAGTGGAATGTGGAATGGAGTGGAAAGAAATGTGGAATGGAAAGTAGAATGGAATCTGGAATTCAATGCTGAATGCAATGTGGAATGGAATGGAATGGAATGTGGAATGTAGTGGAATAGAAAGTTAATTGGAATGGAGTGGAATGGAATGGAATGTGAAATGCAAAGAAATGTGGAAGGGAATTCAATTCAATACTGGAATGGATTGGAAAGGAATGTGAAATGGAATGGAATGGAAACTGGTATGGAAATTGGAATGGAATGGAATGGAATGTGGAATGGAATGGAATGGATTGCGGAATGGAATGGAATGGAATGAAATGTGGAATGGAATGGAATGGAAACGAATGGAATGGAATGTGGAACAGAATCTAATGGAAAGTGGAATGGAATGTACTGGAAAGTGCAAAGGAATGGAAAGAAAAGTAGAATGTAACGCAATGGAAAGTGGAATGAAATGGAATGGAACGTGGAATGGGATGGAACGGAATGGAATATGGAATGGAATGTGGAATGGAATGTGGACTGGAAAAAAATGGAATGTGGAATGGAAAGGAATGGAATGCGTAATGGAATGGAATGGAATGTGGAATGGAATGTGGAATGGAATGTAGAATGAATGTGGAATGGAATGTGGAATGGAATGATGAATGTAATCTGCAAAGGAATGTGGAATGCAATGGAATGAAACTGGAATGGAACGTGGAATGGATGGTGGAATGGAACGTGGAATGGAAGATGGAATGGAATGTGGAATGGAATGGAATGGAATGTTAAAGGGAACATGGAATGGAATGGAATGGAACATGGAATGGAATGGAATGGATAGTGGAATGGAATCTAATGGATTGTAGAAAGGAATGGAGTGGAATGTAGTATGGAATGGAAAGGAAAATGCAATGGAACGTGGAATGGAATGGAATGGAATGTGGAAAGGAATGAAAGGGAATGTGGAATGGAATGGATTGGAATGTGGAATGGAATGTGGAATGCAATGGATTGGAATGTGGAATGGAATGTAATGGAGTGGAATGTGGAATGGAGTGGAATGAAATGTGGAATGGAATGTAGAATGGAATCTGGAATGCAATGCTGAATACAATGTGGAATCGCATGGAATGGAATGCGGAATGTAGTGGAATAGAAAGTTAATTGGAATGGAATGGAATGGAATGGAATGTTAAATGCAAAGAAATGTGGAAGGGAATTCAATCCAATATTGGAATGGTATGGAAAGGAATGTGGAATGGAATGGAATGGAAACTGGTATGGAAATTGGAATGCAATGGAATGGAAGGTGGAATGGAATGGAATGGATTGCGGAATGGAATGGAATGGAATGGAATGTGTAATGGAATGGAATGGAAACGAATGTAATGGAAAGTGGAATAGAATGTAATGGAAAGTGGAATGGAATGTAATGGAAAGTGCAATGGAATGGAAAGAAAAATAGAATGTAACGCAATGGAAAGTGGAATGAAATGGAATGGAACGTGGAATGGGATGGAATGGAATGGAACATGGAATGGAATGTGGAATTGAATGTGGACTGGAAAAAAATGGAATGTGGAATGGAAAGAAATGTGCATTGGAATGTGGACTGGAAAGGAATGGAATGCGCAATGGAATGGAATGGAACGGAATGAAATGTGGAATGGAATGTTTAATGGAATGTGGAATGGAATGTTTAAAGGAATGTGGAATGGAATGTGGTATGGGAAGTAATGGCTTGTGGAATGGAATTGAATGGAATATGGAATGGTATCAGGACTGGAAAGGAATGGAATGTGGAATGGTATGGAATGGTATGAGGAATGGAATGGAATGGAATATGGAATGGAAAGTGGAATGAAATGGAATGGAATGTGGCATGGAATGAGGAATTGAATGTGGATTGGGAAGGAATGGAATGTGGAATGGAGTGGAATGGAATGTGAAATGGAATGGAATGGAATGTGGAATGGAATGTGCAATGGAAAGGAATGCAACGTGGAATGAAATGTGGAATGGAATGTGGAAATTAAAGTGGATTGCAATTTCCAATGGGATGGAAAGGAATGTGGAATAGAATGCAATGTAGTGTGGAATGGAATGGAATGGAGAGCAATGTAAAATGGCATGGAATGGAATGTTTATTGGAATGTGGAATGCAATGTTTAATGGAATGAAGTCGAATGTGGCGTGGAATGAGGAACGGAATGTGGAATGGAATGGAGTGGAATGTGGAATTGAATCGAAATGAGTGGAAAATGAAATGGAGAGGAATGTGGAATGGAATGGAATGTATAATGGAATGTGGAGTGGAATTAAATGGAATGTGGAATGGAATGTGGTATTTAATGGAAAGGAATATAATATAGAATGTGGAATTGAATGTGGAATGGAACGTGGAATGGAATGGAATGGAACGTGGAATGGAAAGTAAGGGAACGTAGAATGCAATGCAGCAGAATGTGGAATGGAATGGAATGGAATGAAATGGAAATTGAAATGGCATGGAATTGAATGTGGTATGGAATGGAATGGAATGGAATGGACTGTGGAAAGGAATGTAATGCAATGGAATGGACTGGAATGGAATGTGGAATGGAATGGAATGGAATGTGGAATGGAAGGTGAAATGGAATGGAATGGAGTGGAATTTCAAATGTAACTTAATGGAGTGAAACGTGAAATGCAATAGAATGGAATGGAAGGCGGACAGGAATGGAATGTAATGTGGAATGGAACGTGAAATGGAACGTGAAATGGAATGTGGAATGGAATGGAATGGAACATTTAGTGGAAAGTGGAATGGAACGTGGAATGGAATGTGAAATGCAATAGAATGCAATGTGGAATGCAATGGAATGGAAGGTGGAATGGAGTGGAATGCAATGTGGAATGGAATGGAATGGAATGTGGAAATGAATGGGACGGAATTTGGAATGGAATGTGGAATGTAGTGGAATGGAAAGTGGAATGGAATGTGGAATGGAATGGAATGGAATGTGGAATGGAAAAGAATGGAATGTGAAAAGGAATGGAATGGAATGTGGAAAAGAATGGAATGCAATGTGGAATGCAACGGAATGGAATGTGGAATGGAATGTTGAATGTAATGATTAATGGAATGTGGAATGGAATGGAATGGAATGTGGAATGGGATGTGGAATGGAATGTGGAGTGGCAAGGAAGTAATGTGGAATGGAATGTGGAAAGGAATCTGGAACGGAATGGAATAGAACATGGAAAGTGACGTTTAATGGAATGGAATGGAACACGGAATGGTATGTGGAATGGAACGGGTAATGCAATGTGGAATAGAAAGTGGAATGGAATGGAAAGGAATATGGAATGAAATGGAATGCAATATGCAATGAAATGTGGAATCGAATGTGGAATGGAATGTGGAATGGAAAGGAATGGAATGTGGAATGGAATGTGGAGTGGAGAGTGGAATTGAATGTGGAATGGAACGGAATGGAAAGTGAAGTGGAATTTGTAATGGAATTGTGGAAAGGAACGTGAAATGCAATCGAATGGAATGTTTAGCAGAACGTGGAGTGGAATGGAATGGAACATGGAATGGAACGTGGAATGGAAAGTGGAATGGAATGGAATGGAATGTTTAATGGTATCTGGACTGGAAAGTGGAAAGGATTGGAATGTGGAAAGGAATGGAATGGAATGTGGAATGGAAAGTGGAATGGCGTGGTAAGGAATGTGTAATGGAATGTGTAATGGAATGTGGAATGGAATGGAAAGGAATGTAGAATGGAATGAAGAATAGAATGTGTAATGGAACGTGGAATGGAATGCAATGCAACGCGGAATGGAACGTGGAAAGGAAAGTGGAATGGAATATGGAATGGAATGTGTAATCTATTGTGGAATGGAACGTAGAATGTAAAGGAGTAGAACGTGTAATAGAACAAGGAATTGAATGGATGTAACGTGGAGTGGAACATGGAATGCAATGTGGAATGTAATGTGGAATAGAAGGTGGAATGGAATGTAATGGAATGTAGAATTGAACGTGAAATGTTATGGAATGGAAAGTGGAATAGAATGTGGAATGGAACCTAATGGAACGTGGAATGGATCATGGAATGGAACGTGGAGTGGAAGGTAGAATTGAAGAGAATGGAATGTGGAATGAAAGGGAATGGAATGTGGAATGGAATGTGGAATGGAATGTGGAATGGAATGTAATGGAATGGAATGTGGAAAGGAATGGAATGTAATGTGGAATGGAAAGAATGGAATTTGGAATGGAATAGAATGGTATGGAATGTAGAATGGAATGGAATGGAGTGGAATGGAATGTGGAATGGAATGGAATTTAGTGTGGAATGCAAAGGAATGGAATGTGGATTGGAAAGGAATAGAACGTGGAGTTGAATGGAATGGAATGGAGTGGAATGTGAAATGGAATGTGGAAGTGAATGTGAAATAGAATGTGGAAAGGAATGAGGAACGGAGTAAAATGGAACGTGGAAAAGAATGGAATGGAATGTGGAGTGGAATGGAATGGAAGCTGGAATGGAAAGAGGAATAGAACTTTGAATGCAACGTCGAATGGAATGTGGAAGGAATGTAGAATGAAACGGAATGGAATGTGGAATGGAATATAATGGAATGCAGAATGGAATGTGGTATGGAAAGGAATGGAACGTGAAACGGAATGTGGAATGGAATCGACTGTGTAGTGGAATGTAATTTAATGGTATGGAATATGGATTGGAATGAAATGAAAAGTGCAGTGGAATATGGAATGGAATGGAATGGAACGTGCAATGGAACATGGAATTGAACATGGAATGGAACGCGGAATGGAAAGTGGAATGGAACGTGGAATGAAATGTCGAATGGAATCTAATGGAAGGTGGAATGGAAGGGAAAGTAATGTGTAATGGAATGTGGAATGGAAGTAAATGTAATGCGTAATGGAATGTGGAAGGGAATAGAATGAAATGTAATGGAATGTGGAATGGAATGCAACGGAATGTCTAATGGAAAGGAATGGAATGTGGAATGGAATGGAATAATATGGAATGTGGAATGGAACTGAATGAAATGGAATGGAATGTGGAATGGAATGGAATAGAATGTGGAATATAATGGGATGAAACGTTGATTGGAATGTGAAATGGAATGTGGAATGGAACGTGGAAAGGAATGTGGAATGGAATGTGGAATTAAATGGAATGGAATGGGGAATGGGATGTGGAATGGAATGGGGAATTGAATGATGAATGGAATGGAATGAAATGTGGAATCGGATGGAATGGAATGTGGAATGGAATGTGGAATGGAATGGAATGGAATGTGGAATGAATTGTGAAATGGAATGTGGAATGCATTGGAATAGAATGTGGAATGGAATGTGCAATGGAAAGGAATGGAATGTGGAATGGAATGTGGAATTGAATGTGGAATGGAATGTGGAATGGAACGTGGAATGGAATGTGGATCGGAATGGAATGGAACGTGGAATGGAACGTGGAATGGAATGTGGAATGGAATGGAATGGAATGTATAAGGGATCATGGAGTGGAATGGAATGGAATGTGGAATGGAATGAAATCGAATGTGGAATGGCATCTGGAATGGAATGGAATGAAATTTGGAATGGAATGTTGAATTTAATCTGGAATGTATTGTGGAATGGAACATGGAATGGAAAGTGCAATGGAACGTGGAATTGAACGTGGAATAGAATGTGGAACGGAATAGAATGGAATGTGGAATGGAATGGAATGGAATGGAATGGACTGGAATGTGGAATGCAATTGAATGAAAAGTGGAATGGAATTTTGAATGGAATGGAATGGAACGGAATGCAATGTGGAATTGAAGATGGAATGGAATGTGGAATGGAATGTGGAAAGGAATGTTGAAAGGAGTAGAGTGGAATGTGGAATGGAAGGTGGAATTGAATGGAATGGAATGTGGATTGGAACGGAATGAAACGTGGACTGAAAAGTGGAATGGAACATAGAATGGAACATGGAATGGAACATTAAATGGAAGGTGGAATGGAATGGAAATGATTGTGGAATGTAATGGAAGGCAACCTGGAATGGAACGTGGAATCTAAGTGGAATGGATGTGGAATGGAATGTGGAATGGAATGGAATGGAATGTGGAATGGAATGGAAAGGAACGTGGAATGGAATGGAATGTAACGTGGAATGGAATGGAATGGAACGTGGAATGGAAAAGAATGGAATGTGGAATGCAATGGAATGGTATAGAATGATGAATGGAATGGAATGGAAAGGAAAGGAATGTGCAATGCAATGGAATGGAATGTGGAATGGGATAGAATGGAATGTGGAAAGGAATATGGAACAGAATGTGGAATGGAATGGGATGGAATCTGGAATGGAATGAGGAATGGAATGCAATGGAATCTAATGTAATGTACTGGAATGTGGAATGGATCGTGGAATGGAAGGTGGAACGGAATGGAATGGATTGTGGAATGGAACGGAATGGAACATGGAATGGAAAGGAATGCAATGTGTAATTGAAAGGAAAGTAATGTGGAATGCAATGGAATGATATGGAATGTGGAATGGAATGCAGTGGAATAGAATGAAATGGATAAAAATGTGGAATGGAATTTGGAATGGAAAGTAATGCAATAGAATGTGGAATGGAATTGAACGTTGAATGAAATGTGGAATGGAACGTGGAATGGAATGTGGAATGGAACGTAGAATGGAATTTGAAATGGAATTTGGAATGGAAAATGGAATGGAAGGGAACGGCACGTGGAGTGGAATGTGGAATGGAACGTGGAATGGAACCTAGAATGAAATGGAATGGAATGTGGCAGGGAATGTGGAATGCAACGTGGAATAGAAGGAGGAATGGAATGGAATAGATTGTGGAATGCAATGTGCAATGAAATGGAATGGAATGTGGAAAGGAATGTGGAATAGAATGTGGAATAGAATGGAATGGAATGTGGAATAGAGTGTGGAATTGAACGTGGAATGGAACAGAATGGAATGTGGAATGCAATGTGGAATGGAATGTGGAAGGGAGAGTGGAATGCAATGGGTAATGGAACGGAATGCAAAGAGAAATGGAATGGGGAATGGAATGTGTAATTGAATGTCAAATGAAATGCAACGGAATGTGGAATTGAAAGTGTAATGGATTGGCGTGGAATGGAATGGAATGTGGGAAGGAAAGTGGAATGGATTGTGGAATGGAATGTGGAATGGATTGTGGCATGGAATTTAAAGAATGTGCAAAGGAATATGGAATGGAATGTGGAATGCAATGTGGAATGCAATCTGGAATGGAAAGTGGAATGGAATGCAAAGGAATGTGGAATGGAATGTGGAATGGAACGTGAAGCAGCATGAAATGGAACGTAGAATGGAATGAAATGGAACATGGAACAGAACGTGGAATGGAACGTGGAATGGAATGGAATGGAACGTTGAAAGGAAAGTGGAATGGAACGTGTAATTGTATGGAATGGTACGTGGATTGGTATGGATTGGAATATGGAATGGAATGTGGAAGGTAATGGATTGGAATGTGGAATGGAATGTGAAATGAAATGTGGACTGGAAGGTGGAATGGAATGGATTGAAATGTGCAGTGGAATGTGGAATGGAATACAATGGAATCTGGAATAGACCATGGAATGGAACGTGGAATGGAACGTGGAATGCAACGTGGAATGAAATGTGGAATGGTAAGGAATGGGATATGGAATGCAATGTTGAAAGGAAAGGAATGAAACGAGGAATGGGATGTGGAATGGAATGGAATGGAATGTTGAATGGAATGGAGTGGAACGTGGAAAAGAATGTGGAATGGAATGTGGAAGGGAATGTGGAATGGAATGGAATGGAATGCGGAGTGGAATGGAATGGAATGTGGAATAGAATGGAATGGAATGGAATGGAATGGAATGGGATGCGGAATTGAATGGAATGGAATGTTGAATGCAACGGAATGTAATGGAATGTAGAATTAAGTGGAATGGAATGTAGAAAGTTATGGAATAGTATCTGGAACAGTATCGAATACATTGTGGAATAGAATGTGGAATGGAATGTGGAATGGAATGTGGAAAGTAATTCAGTGGAATGTGGAATGTAACAGAATGTAATGTGGAATAGAATGGAATGGAATGGAATGTGGAATAGAATGGAAGGTAAAGGAATGGAATGCGGAATGGAATGGAACGGCATGTGGAATGCAACGGAATGGAATGAAATGTTGAATTAAATGGAATGGAATGTCGAATGGAATGGAATACAATGTGCAAAGGAATGGAATGGAACATTGGTTATAATGTGGAATGGCATGTGTAGTGGAATGGGGAATTTAATTTAATGGAATGTGGAATATAATGGAATGGAATGTGGAATGGAATGTAATGGAATTGAATGTGGTGTAGAACGCAATGCAAAGGAATGGAATGTGGAATGGAATGGAATAGAAGGTAGAATGCAGTCTTGATTGGAATGTGGAATGGAATGTGGAATGAAATGTGGAATGCAAAGAAATGTAATGTGGAATGCAATGTGGAATGGAATGTGGAATGGAAAGTGGAATGGAATGGAATGGAAAGTGGAAGGGAACATGGAATGGAATGAAATGTGGAATGGAATGGAATGGAATGTGGAATGGAATGTGAAATGGATTGTGGAAAGGATAGTTGAATGGAATGTTGAATGGAATGGAATGGAATGTGGAATGAAATGTGGAATGGAATCTGGAATGGAATGTGGAATGGAATGTCGAAATGAACATGAAATGCAATGAAATGGAATGTGAAATGGAATGTGGATTAGAATGTGGAATTAAAGTGGAAAGGATTTGAATGGAATGTGGAAAAGAATTTGGAAAGTAATATGAAATAGAATGGAATGTGGAATGGAATGGATTGGAATGTGGAAAGGAATGTGGAATGGAATGTGAAATGGAACGTGGAATGGAATGTGGAATGGAATGAAATGGAACTTGGAATGGAACATGAAAAGGAATATGAAATCGAATGGAATGGAATGTAGAATGGAATGTGGAAAGTAATGGAATGGAATGTGGAATGGAATGTGCAATGGAATGGAATGGAATGTTCAAAGGGATGTAGAATGCAATGTGTAAGGGAATGCAATGGTTGTGTCAAATGGAATATGGAAAGAAATGTCGAATGGAATGGAATGGAAGTTGGAATGGAATGGAATGGAACGTGAAATGGAACGTGGAATGGAACGCGGAAAGGAAATTGGAATGGAATGGAATGAAATGTGGAAAGTAATGTAGGATGGAATGTGGAATGCAATGGAATGAAATGGAATGGAATGGAAAGGGATTGTGGAATGGAACCTTTAATGGAACGTGGAATGGAATGTAATGGAATGTGGAATGGAACGTGGAAAGGTACGTGGAATGGAACGTGGAATGGAATGAGGAATGGAATGGAAAGGAATGCGGAATGGAATGTGGAAAGGAATGTGAAAAGCAATGTGGAATTGAATTGAATGGAATGTGGAACAGAACGTGGAATTGAATGGAATGGAACATGGAATGGAACATGGAATGGAATGGAATGAACGTGGATTGGAACGTGGGAAGGAACGTGGAATGGAATGTGGAATGGAATGTGGAATGGAATTGGAAATGGAAAGGAATGGAATGTTCAAAGGAATGTGGAAACGAATGTGGAATAGAATGGAATGGAATGTGGAATGGAATGTGGAATGGAATGTGGAATGTAATGAGGAATGCAATGTGGAATGGAATCTGAAATTGCTTGGAATGGAATGTGGAATGGAACGAGGAAAGGAATGTGGAATAGAATGGAATGGAATGTGGAATGGAATGTAGGGGGTTGTGAAAAGCAATGTGGAAAGGAATTTAATGGAATGTGGAATGGAAAGAGGAACGGAATGTGGAAAGGAATGCGGAATGGAACGGAATGGAATGTGCAATGGAATGTGGAATGCAGTCTGGATTGGAATGTGAAATGGAACGGAATGGAATGTGCATTGGAATGTGGAATGGAGAGAATGGAACGTGGGTTGGAATGTGGAGTGGCACGGATTGGAAATTGGAATGGAATGTGGAATAGAATGGAATGGAATGTGGAATGGAATGTTGAGTGGAATGTTGAATGGAATGTGGAATGGAAAGAAATGGAATGTGGAATGTAATGTGGAATGTAATGGGGAATGGAAAGGAATGTAATGTGAAATGTAATGTGGAATGGAATGTGGAATGGAAAATGGAATGGAATAGAGTGCAATGTGGAATGCAACGTGGTGTGGAAAGGAATGGAAAGTGGAATGCATCATGGAATGGAAAGTGGAATGGAATGAAATGTGGAATAGACTTAACGGAATGTGGAATGGAATGTGAAAAGGAACGTGGAATTGAAGGTTGAATGGAATGGAAAAGAATGTGGAATAGAAAGTGGAATGGAATGTGGAATGGAACATGGAATGCAATGCAAAGGAATGTGGAATGGAATGTGGAATAGAATGAGGAATGGAATGTGGAATGGAATGCAATGGAATTTGTAATGGAACGTGGAATAGAATGTGAAATGGAATGTGCAGTGGAATGGAAAGTGGAATGGAATAGAATGGAATGTGGAAAGGAATGTTGAATGGAATGCAATGGAATGTGGCATGGAACGGAGTGGAATGTGGAATGCAATGTGGAATGTAATTTGGAATGCAACGGAATGGAATGTGGATTGCAATGTGGAATGGAATGTGAAATGGAATGTGGAATGGAAAGGAATTGAATGTGGAATGGAAAGGAATTGAATGTGGAATGGAATGTGGAATGGAACGAGCAATAGAATGGAATGCATTGTGGAATGGAAAGGAATGGAATAGTGTGGAATATGGAATGGAGTGGAATGGAATGTGGAATGGACGGTGGAAAGGAACGTGGAACGGAACGTGGAATGGAACATGGAATGGAAGGTGGAATGGAATGCAATGGAATAAGGAATGGAATGTGGAATGGAATGGAATGGTATGTGGAATGGAATGCAATGTGTAATGGAATGGAAGGGAATGGAATGGAATTTGGAATTAAAGTTGAAATGGAATGGAATGGAATGTCGAAAGGAATCTGGAAAGGAGTGGAGTGGAATGTGGAAAGGAATATGGAATGGAATAGAATGTGGAATGAAAAGGAATGAAACGTGGAATGGAACGTGGAATGCAATGTGAAATGGAAAGTAGAATAGAATGGAATGGAATGTGGAATGTAACATGGAATGTAAGGGAATGGTACACGGAATTGAAAGGGGAATGGAATGCATAATGGAATGTATTTGATCATGGAATGGAACGTGGAAAGGAATGGAAAGGAACATGGAATGGAATGTGGAATGGAATGAGGAATGGAATGTGGAATGATGCGCGGAATGGAATGGAATGTGGAATGGAATGTGCAATGGAATGGAATGGAAAGGGGAATGAAATGTGAAATGGAATGGAATGGAATGCAGCATCGAATGGAAGGGAATGTTGAATTGGATGTGGAATGGAATGGAATGGAATGTGGAACGGATTGTGGAATGGAAAGTGGAATGGAATGGAACAGAATGAGGAATGCAATGTGCAAAGGAATGTGGAATGGAATTTGGAATGGAATGTGGAATAGAACGGAATGGAATGTGGAACTGAAGGTAGAATGCAATGTGGAATGGAATGTGGAATTGAACATGGAATGGAATGGAATGCAACGTGGAATAGAATGGGGAATGGAATGGAATGCAATGTGGAATGTGGAATGGAACGTAGAGTGGAATGGAATGGAATGTGGAATGGAATGAAATGGAATGTGGAATGGAATGTGGAACAGAATGGAATGGAATGTGGAATGGAATGGAACATGGAATGGAATGTGAGATGGAACGGAATGCAATGTTGAATGCAATGGAATGGAATGTGGAATGGAATGTGCAATGCAATGGAATGGAATGTGGAATGGAATGTGAAATGGAATGTGCAAAGGAATGTGGAATGGAATGGAATGAAATCTAAAATGGAAAAAGGAATGGAATGTGTAATGGAAAGGAATATAATGTGGAATGAAAAGGAATGGTATGGAATGCGGAATAGAATGGAATGGAATGGAATGGAATGTGCAATGGAATGGATTGGAATGTCGAATGGAATAGAATAGAATGTGGAATGGAATGGAATGGAATGTGGAGAGGATTGGAATGGATTGGAATGTGGAATGGAATGCAATGTAATAGAAAGAAATGGAATGCAATGTGGACTGGAATGTGGAATGGAATGGAATGAAATGGAATGAGGAATGGAATTGAACGTGAAATGGAATGTGGAATGGAATGTGGAATGGAATCTGCAATGGAAACCGGAATGGAATGGAATGGAATGTGGAAAAGAATGTGGAATGGAACGTGGAATGGAACGAGGAATGTAATGGAATGGATTGTGGAATGGAATGTGTAATGGAATGGAAGGGAAAGTGTAATGGAATGTGGAATAGAATATGGAATAGAATGGAATGGAATGTGGAATGGGAAGTGGATTGAAATGGAATGGAATTTGGAATGGAATGGAGTGGAATGTGGAATCGAAAGTGGACTGGAATGCAATGGGATGTGGAATGGAATGTGGAACGGTATGTGGAATGGAATGTGGAATGGAACATAATGTAATGTGAAATGGAACGTGGAAGAGAATGGAATGGAAAGTGCAATGGAACATGGAATGAAATGGAGTGGTATGCGGAATTGAATGTGGAATGGAACATGGAATGGAATAGAACGTGGAATGGAATGGAAAGCAACATGGGATGGAATGTGGAATGAAATGTGGAATGCAACGTGGAATTGAATGAGGAATGGAATGTGGAATGGAAAGTTAAGAATATGGAATGGAATGGAATGGAAAGTGGAAAGGAATTTAATGGAATGCAGAATGGAATGTGGAATGGAATGGAATGGAAGGTGGAATGGAATGGAATATGTAATGGAATGGAAGTTAATGGTATGGAATCTGGAATGGAATGGAGTGTAATGTGCAGTTGAATCTGGAATGGAATGGAATGGAACATGGAATGGAACGTGGAATTCAACGAGGAATGGAAGAAGGAATGGAACGTGGAATGGAACATGGAATGAAATGTAGAATGGAATGTACTGGAATATGGAATGGAAGGAAATGTAATGTGCTATGGAATGTGGAATGGAATGGAATGAAATGGAATGGAATGTGGAATGGAATTCATGGGAATGTGTAAAGGAAAGGAATGGAATATGGAATGGAATGGGATGTTATGAAATGTGGAATGGAATTGAATAGTATGGAATGGAACGTGGAGTGGAATGGAATGTAATGTGGAATAGAATGGAATGAAACTTGCAATGGAAAGTGAAATGGAATGTAGACTGGGACGTGGAATTGAATGCTGAATGGAATGTGGCATGGAAAGTTATGGGATGTGGAATGGAATGGAATGGAATGTGGAATGGAATGGAATGGAATGTGGAATGGAATGAAATGGAATGTTGAATGGAATGTGGAATGGAATGGAACTGAATGTGGAATGGAATGGAATGGAATGTGGAAAAGAATGGAATGGAATGTGGAATGAAATGTCGAATGCAATGTGGATTGTAATGGAATGGAATGTGGAATGGAATGGAATGCAATGTGGAATGGCAGAGAACAGTAAGGAATGCAGAATGGAATGGAATGGAATGGGGAATGGAATGTGGAATGGAATGTTGAATGGAAAGTGGAATGGAAAGTTGAATGGAATGGATTGTAATGCAATGTGGAATGGAATGTGGAATACAATGAAATGGAATGTGGAATGGAATGTAATGCATTGTGGAACGGAATGGAACGTGGAAAGGAAAGGAATGCAATGTGGATTGGAATGGAATGGAATGTGGAATGGAATGTGGAATGGAATGTATCAAGCAACGTGAAATGGAATGGAATTGACTGTGGAATTGAACGTGGAATAAAAAGAAATGGGACGTGGAATGGAACGTGGAATAGAAGGTGAAAAGGAGAGGAATGGAACATTAAATGGAATGTGGAAATAAATGTGGAAAGGAATGGAATGGAATGTGGAATGGAAAGTGAAATAGAATGTGGAATGCAATGGAATGGAATTTGGAAAGGAATGGAAAGGAATGTGGAATGGAATGTGGAATGGAACGTGTAATGGATTGTGGAATGAATGTGGAATGGAACGGAATGGAATGTGAAATGGAATGTGGAATGGAATGTGAAATGGAATGTGGAATGGAATGGAACCGAATGTGGAAAGAATGTGGAACGGAAAGGAATGGAATGTGAAATGGAATGTGGAATGGAATGGAATGGAACGTGGAATGGAACGTGGAAAGGAAATTTGAATGGAATGGAATGAAATGTGGAAAGGAATGTTGAATGGAATGTGGAATGGAATGGAATGGAATGGAATGGAAAGGGGAACGGAATGTGAAATGGAATGTTTAATGGAATGTGGAATGGAATGTAATGGAACATGGAATGGAACGTGTAATGTGGAATGGAAAGTGAAATAGAATGTGGAATGGAATGTGGAATGGAATGTGAAACGCAATGTGGAATTGAATGGAATGGAATGTGGAACTGAACGTGGAATTGAATGGAATGGAACATGGAATGGAACATGTAATGGAATGGAATGAAATGTGGAATGGAACGTGGGATGGAATGAGGAATGGAATGTGAAATGGAATGTGGAATGCAATGGGAAATGGAATGGAATGGAATGTGGAATGGAATGTGGAAAGGAATGTGGAATAGAATGAAATGGAATGTGGAATGGAATGTAGTGGGTTGTGGAATGCAATGTGGAATGGAATTCAATGGAATGTGGAATGGAATGAGGAATGGAATGTGGAAACGAATGTGGAATGTAACGGAATGGAATTCAAAGTAATGTGGAATGGAATGAGGAATGGAATGAGGAAACGAATGTGGAATGTAATGGAATGGAATGTGCAATGGAATGTGGAATGGATTGTGGATTGGAATGTGAAATGGAATGGAATGGTATGTGGAATGTGATGTGGAATTGAATGTGGAATGGACGGAATGTAACGTGGATTGGAATGTGGAATGGAATGTTGCATGGAACGTTAAATGGAAATGAATTGACTGTGGAACTGCAGGTGGAGTGAAATGGAATGGGACGTGGAATGGAACGTGGAATGGAAAAGAATGGAACGGTAAATGGAATGTGGAATGGAATGTGGAAACGAACGGAATGGAATATGGAATGGAATATGTAATGGAATGTTGAATGGAATGTGGAATGGAATGGAACTGAATGTGTAATGGAATGGAATGGAATGTGGAATGGAATGGAATGGAAAGTAGAATGCAATATCGAAGGCAATGTGGAATGGAATGGAATGCAACGTGGAATGTAATGGAATGCAATGTGGAATGGCAGGGAATAATACGGAATGTGGAATGGAATGGAACGGGGAAAGGAATGAGGAATGGAATCTCGAATGGAAAATGGAATGGAATGGACTGTAAAGCAATGTGGAATGGAAGGTGGAATGCAATTAAATGGAATGTGGAACGGAATGGAACCTGGAATGGAAAGGAATGCAATGTGGACTGGAATGGAATGGAATGTGGAATGAAATGTAAAATTGAATGTATAATGGAATGTGGAATGGAATGAAATGGATCATGGAATGGAATGAAAGGGAACGTGGAATGGAAAGGAATGGGAAGTGGAATGGAATGTGGAATGGAACGTGGAATGGAATGTGAAATGGAATCCTTAATGGATCGTGGAATGGAATGGAATGGAACGTGTAATGAAATGTGAATTGGAATCTGGAATATAACATGGAATGGAGCATGGAATGTAATGGAATGCAACGTGGAATGCAACTTGGAAAGGAACGTGGACAGGAACGTGGAATGTAACGTGGAATGGAAAGGAATGGAATGCGAAATGAAATGAAAAGGAATGGAATGTGGAATGGAATGTGGAAGTGAATGAATGTGGAAAGGAATGTGGAATGGAGGGGAATGGAATGTAAAATGGAATGGACTGGAATGTGGAATGGAATGTGGATTAGAACGTGTAATGGACGGTGGAATGGAATGTGGAAACGAATGTGGAATGGAACGGAATGGAATGTGAAATAGAATGGATTGGAATGTGGTACGGAATGGAAAGGAATGTGGAATTGAATGAGGAATGAAATGGAATCGAGTTTGGAATGGAATGGAATGGAATGTAGAATTGAATGTGGGAAAGAATGTGGAATAGAATGTGGAATGGAATGTGGAATTGAACGGAATGGAATGTGAAATGGAATGGAATGGAAAGTGGAATGGGATGTGGAATGGAATGGAATGGAATGTGGAATGGAATGTGGAAATGAATTTGGAATGGAAAGGAATTCAATGTGGAATGGAGTGTGGAATTTAATGTCAAATGGAATGGAATGGAATGTGGAAAGGAATGTGAAATCGAAATGCATGCAAAGTGGAAAGGAATGGAATGGAACGTGGAATGGAATGGAATGGAACGTGGTATGGAACATGGAATGAAACGTGGACAAGGGCATGGAATGTAGCATGGAATGGAATGGAATGGAATGTGGAATTTAATGGAATGGAATGTGGAATGGAATGTGGTATCGGAGGTGGAAAGGAATTTAATGGAATGTGGAATGAAATGTGGAATGGAAAGTGCAATGGAATGGAATGGAATGTGGAATGGGATGTGGAACGGAATGTGAAACGGAATGTGGAAATGAATGTGGAAAGGAAGGTGGAATGTAAGGGAATGGAATGTGAAATGCAATGGAATGAATGTGGAATGTAATGTGGAATGTCATGGAATGGAATGTGGAATGGAATGTGGAATGAAGTGTGGATTGGAATATGGAATGGAATGTGGAATGCAATGAGGAAAGGAATGTGGAAAGGAATCTGGAATGGAACGGAATGGAATGTGGAATAGAATGTGGAATGGATTGTGGAATTGAATATGTAATGGAATGGAATGCAATGTGAAATGCAATGTGTAATGGAATGTCAAATATAAAGCAAAGGAATGTGGATTTTAACGTGGAATGGAATGGAAAGGAACGTGGAATGGAATGTGTGTTGGAATGTGGAATGGAATGTGGAATGGAATGGAAAGGAATGTGCAAAGGAATATAAAATGTAATGTAGAATGGAATGTTAAATGGAACGCAATGGATTGTGGAATGGAATGTGGAAGTGAAAGTGGAACGACATGAAATGGAACGTGGAATTGAATGGAATGGAATGTGGAATGGAATGGAATAGAACAAGGAATGGAAAGTGGAATAGAACGTGGAATGGAATCTGGAAGGTAACGTGGAATGGAATGGAATGCAATGTGCAATGGAATGTGGAAATGAATTGAAAGGAATGTGCCAAGGAATATGGAATGGAAAGTGGAATGCAATGTGGAATGGAACGCAGAGGAATGTGGAATGGAATGTGGAATGGACTGTGGAATGGAAAGTTTAATGAAAAACAGAATGGAATGGAACGGAAAGCGTAATGGAACATGGAATTGAACGTGGAATGGAAAGTGGAAAGGAATGGAAAGGAAAGTAGAATGTAATGTGGAATGGAATGGAAAGGAATGTGGAATGGAATGTAGAATGCAAAATGGAATGGAATGGAATGGAATGGAATGGGAAAAGGAATGTGGAATGGAATGTGAAATGGAACGTGGAATGGAATGTGGAATGGAATAAAATGGAACTTGGAAAGGAACATGGAATAGAATGCGGAATCGAATGGACTGGAATGTAGAATGGAATGTGGAAGGTAATGGAATGGAATGTGGAATGGAATGCGCAATGGAATGGAATGGAATGTGCAAGGGAATGTAGAATGGAATGTGGAATGGAATGCAATGGTATGTCAAATGGAATGTGGAATGGAATGTGAAATGGAATATGGAAAGAAATGTCGAATGGAATGGAATGGAACGTGGAATGGAACGGAATGGAATGGAATGTAGAATGGAACGTGGAATGGAACGTGTAAAGGAAATTGGAATGGAATGGAATGAAATGTGGAAAGGAATGTTGAATGGAATGTGGAATGGAATGGAATGTAATGGAATGGAATGGAATTTGGAACGGAATGTGGAATGGAACGTTTAATGGAACGTGGAATGTAATGTAATGGAACGTGGAATGGAACGTGGAATGGTACGTGGAAAGGAACATGGAATGGAATGTGGAATGCAATGGAAAGGAATGTGGAATGGAATGTGAAATGCAATGTGGAATTGAATGGAATGGAATGTGGAATGGAACGTGGAATTTAATGGAATGGAACCAGGAACAGAACACGGAATGGAATGCAATAAATCATGGAATGTATCTTGGGATGGAACGTGGAATGGAAAGTGGAATGGAACGGAATGGAATTTGGAATGGAATGTGAAATTGAATGGAATGGAATGTGGAATGGTATGTGGAATGCAATGTAATGGAATGTGGATTTTAAAGGAATGGAATGTGGAATAGAAATTTTAATGGAATGGAATGGAATGTGCAACGGAACGTGGAATGGAATGGAGTGGAACGTGGAATGGAATTTTGAATGGAAATTGGAGTGGAACGTGGAATGGAATCTGGAATGCAACCTTGAATGAAATGTGGAATGGAATGTGGAATGGAATGGAATGGAATATGGAATGGAATGAAATAGAATGAATAATGGAATGTGGAATAGGATGTGGAATGGAACAGAATGAAATGGAATGGTTTGTGGAATGGAATGTGGAATGGAATGTGGAATGGAAAGTGGAATGTAATGTAATGGAACTTGGAATGGAAATTGGAAGGGAACGTGAAATTGAATGTGGCATGAAACGTGGAATGGCATGGGCAATGGAATGTGGAATGGAACGTGGAATGTAACGGAATGGAAAGTCTAATGGAATGTGGAATGGAATGGAATGGAACGTGGAATGGAACGTGGAATGGAATGTGGAATGCAATGTCGAATATAATGGTATGTGGAATGGAATGCAATGCAATGCAATAAATGAATGGAATGGAATGCGGAATGGAATGGAATGGAATGTGTAATGGAATGGAATGTGGAATGGAGTGGCATGGAATGGAATGTGGAAAGGAATGGAATAGAATACAGTGAAATAAAATGTGGAAAGGAATGGAATGTGGAAAGGAATAGAATGTGGAATGGAATGAAAAGGAATGGAATGAAATGGAATGGAATGTGGAATGCAATGTAATGGAATGTGGAAAGGAATGGAATGGAATGGAGTGGAATGGGAAATGGAATAGAATGGAATGCGGAATGCAATAGAATGTGGAATGGAATGGAATGGAATGGACTGGGGAATGTTATGTAATTTAACATGAAATGGATTAGAATGGAAACTGGAATGCAATGTAAAGGAATGTGGAATGGAATGGAATGGAATGTCCAATGGAATGTGGAATGGAATGGAATTGAATGTGGCATGGGATGTGGAATGGAAAGTAAAGGAATGTGAAATGGAAAGAAATGGAATGTGGAATGGAATGCGCAATGGAATGTGGAATGGAATGTGGAACGGAATTTGCAGTGGAATGTGGAATGGAATGTGGAATGGAATGTGGAATGGAAAGTGGAATGGAAAGTGGAATGGAATGGAATAGAATGTGGAAAGGAACATGGAATGAAAAGTGGAATGGAACATGGAAAGGAACGCAGAATGTAATGTGGAAGGGGAAGTGCAATGGAATGGAATGGAAAGTGGATTGGAACATGGAATGTAACGTTGAATGGAACATGGAATGTAACATGGAATGGAAAGTGGAATGGGATGTGCAATGGAATGTGGAGTGGAAAGTGGAATGGAAGGAAATGTAACGTGGAATGAAATGGAATGGAAATTGGAAAGGAACGTGGAACAGAACATGGAAAGGAATGTGGAATGGAACGTGGAATGGAATGTGGAATGCAATGTGGAAGGGAATGTGGCATGGAATGGAATGGAATGGAATGGAATGTGGAATGGAAAGTGCAATGGTTCCTGTAATTGAACGCGGAATGGATTGTGGAATGGAACTGGAAGGGAATGTGGAACGTGGAATGGAATATGGAATGGAATGTGAAGTTGAATGGATTGGAATGTTGACTGGAACGTGGAATGTAATGGAATGGAATGTGGAATGGAAAGGCATGTAACGTGGAATGGGACATGGAATGGAAAATGGAATTCAACGTGGAATGGAGAGTGGAATGGAATGTCGAATCGAATGGAATGGAATGTGAAATGGAATGGAAAGGAATGTGGAATGGAAAGGAATGGAACGTGGAATGTAACGTGGAATTGAATGTGGAATGGAATGGAATGGAAGATGGAATGCAACGTGGAATGAAATGGAATGGAAAGTGGAATTGAATGGAATGGAACGTGGAATTTAATGGAAAGGAACGTGGAATGGAATGTGGAATGTAATGGAATGGAACTTGGAATGCAACGTGGAATGGAAAATGGAATGGATCGTGGAATGGAACGTGGAATGGAATGGATTGGAATGCGGAATGGAATGGAATGGAATGGAATGTGGAATGGAAAGGAATGCAAACTGGAATGGGACATGGAATGGAACATGGAATGCGACATGGAATGGAAAGTAGAATGGAATGTGGAATGAAATGGAAGAGAACCGAATGGAATGCGGAATGCAATGGAATGAAATTTGGAATGGAATGGAATAGATTGGAATGGAATGTGGAATGGAATGGAATGGATTGGAAAGTGAAATGTAATGTGCAACGGAATGTGAAATGGAATGTGGAATGAAATGTGGAACGGAATGAATTGGAACATTGATTGGAATGGAATGGAACGAGTAATGGAATGGAATGGAATGGAACATGGAATGGAACGTGGAATGGAGCATGGAATGGAATGTGGTATGAAAAGTGGAATGGAATGGAATGGAATGTGGAAGGGAATGTGGAAATGAATGCAAAGGAATGAAAACGGAATGTGGAATGGAATGCAATGGAAAGTGGAATGGAATGTTGAATGGGATGTGGAATGGAATGTGCAATGGAATTTTGAATGGGATGTGGAAAGGAATGTGGAACGGAATGTGGAATGCAATGTGGAAAGGAATAGAAAGAAATGTGGAATGGAATGTTCATTGGAATGCAATGGAATTTGGAACGGAATGGAATGGACTGCGGAATGGAATTTGGAATGGAATGTTGAATGGAATGTGGAATGGAATGGAATGGAATGGAATGATGAGTGGCATGTGAATTGGAATGCAATGGAATGTGGATTGGAAAGTGGAAAGAAATGCAATGGAATGAGAATGGAGTGTGGAATTGAATGTGTAATGAAATTTGGAATGGACTGTGGAATGGAATGTCGAATGGAATGTGGAAAGGAATGCGGAATGGAATGGAATGGACTTTGGAATGGATGGTGGAATGGAATGGAATGCTATATGGAATGGAATGTGGATAGGAATGTTTAATGGAAAGTGGAAAGGAATGGAGTGGAATGTGGAATGGAATGTGAAATGGAATGTGGAAAGGAATGGAATATAATGTGGAATGTAATCTGGAATGGAATGTGGAAGGGAAATTGGAATGGAATGGAATGGAATGTGGAATGGAACACGGAATGGAACGTGGAATGGAACGTGGAATGTGATGTTCAATGGAATATGGAACGGAAAGTTGAATGGAATGGTATGGAACATGCAATTGAACGTCGAAAGGAATGGAAAGGAATGTGGAATGGAAGGTAGAATGGAATGTGGAAAGGAATGGGGAAAGGTACGTGAAATCAAATGTGGAATGGAATGTGGAAGGGAATGTGGAGTGGAATGGAATGGACTTTGGAATGGAATGTGGAATAGAATGAAATGGAATGTGGAATGGAATGAGCAATCGGACGTGGAATGGACTAGAATGGAAGGTGAAATGGATCTTAGAACGGTATGGAAAAGAACACGCAATGGAATATGGAATGGAACGTGCAAAGGAAAGTGGAATATAGTGTGGAATGGAATTTGGAAAGGAATGTGAAATGGAATGTGTAATGGAAAGTGGAATGGAATGGAATGGAACGTGGAATGGAACCTGGAAAGGAATGGAATGCCACGTGAAATGGAATGTGGAATGGAATGTGGAATGGAACATGGAATGGAATGGAATGGAATGTGGAATGGACTGGGATGGAATCTGGAATGGAACGGAATGGAATGTGGAATGCAATGGAATGAAATCTGGAAAGAAATGTGGAGTGGAATGGAATGGAATGTGGAATGGAATGTGGAATGGAATGTGAAATGGAATGCGGAATGGAATGTGGAATAAAACTTGAAACGAAACGAGGAATAGAATGGAATTTAACTTGTAATGGAATGTGGAATGGAATGTTGAATGGAAAGGAACGGAATGTGAAATGGAAAGTGGAATGGAATGTGGAATGGAATGCAATGGAATGTGGACTGAAACGGAATGTTATGTGGAACGCATTGTGGAATGGAATGTGGAAAGGAATGTCAAATGAAACGGTTTGGAAAGTGCAATGGAATGTGTAATGGAGTGCTGAATGGAATGTGGAATGGAACGGAATGGAATGTTGAATTACATGTGGAATGTAACGTGTTTTGTAATGTGGAATGGAATGTGGAATGGAGTGGAAAGTTATGAGGAATTCAATGTGAAAGGGAATTTGGAAGAGAATGGAAGGGAATCTGGAATAGAATGGAATGGAGTGTGGAATGGAACGTGGAATAGATTGGAATGGAATCTGGAATGCAATGTGGAATGGAATGTGTAAAGGAATATGGAATGGAACAGAATGTAATATGGAATTAAATGTGGAATGGAGTGTGTAATGGAATGTGGAATGGAAAGGACAGGAATGTGGA
The DNA here is from genome assembly GCF_028885655.2 of Pongo abelii. Taxonomy (NCBI): domain Eukaryota; kingdom Metazoa; phylum Chordata; class Mammalia; order Primates; family Hominidae; genus Pongo; species Pongo abelii. The sequence continues at coordinate 8,394,435 of NC_072000.2, read as the reverse complement.
ATGGAATGTGGAATGGATTGGAATGGAATGAGGAATGGAAGGTGGAATGGAATGTGGAATGGAATGTGGAATTCTAAGTGGAATGGAGTATGGAATGGAATGTGGAATGGAGTGTGGAATGGAAAGTGGAATGGAATGAAATGGAGTGTGCAATGGAATGTGGAATGTAACTAAATGGCATGGGAAATGGAGGGTGAAATGGAGGGTGGAATGGAATGTGGAGTGGAATGGAAAGTGAAGTGGAATGGAATGTGGAATGCACTGTGGAATGGAAAGTGGAATGGTACGGAATGGAATGTGGAATGGAAAGTGGAATGGAATGTGGAATGGATAGTGGAATGGAGTGTGGAACAAAATGTGGAATGGAAAGTAATTGAATGTGGAATGGAATGTGGAAAGAAATGTGGAATGGAATGGAATAGATTGTGGAAAGCAACGGAATGGAATGGTAAGGAGTGTGGACTGGAATGGAATGGAATGTGCAATGAAACCTGCAGAGGAACGTGGAATGGAACGTGGAATGGGAAGTGGAATGAAAGGTGGAATTGAATGGAATGGAAAGTGTAATTGAATGTCAGATGGAATGGAATGGAAAGTGTAATGGAATATGGGTTGGAATGGAATGGAATGTTCAATGGAATGTGAAAGGGAACGTGGAATAGAATGTGGAATGCAATGTGGAATGGAATGTGAAATATAATTGAATGCAATGTGGAATAGAATGAAATGGAATGGAACGTGGAATAGAATGGAATGGATTCGAATGGAATTCGGAGTGGAATTGAATGGAATGTGGAATGCAATGGAATGGAATGGAATGTGAAATTGAATAAAATGGAATGTGGACAGAAATGCAATGGAATGTGGAATGGAATGGAATGGAATGTGGAATGAAATAGAATGGATCATGGAATGAAATGTGGAATGGAAGAGAATGGAACATGGAATGGAATGTGGAATGGAATTTGGAATGGAATGTGGAATGGAATGGAATGGAATGTGGAATGGAATGGAAAGGAATGTGGTTTGGAATGGAATGGAAAGTGGAATAGAATGGAATGCAATGGAATGTGCAATGGAAAGTGGAATGGAATGGAATGGAAAGTGGGATGGAATGCAATGGAACATGGAACGGAATGGAATGGAATGTGGAACCGAATGGAACGCAGAATGGAATGCAATGGAATGTGGAATGGAATGGAATGGAATATGTAATGGAATAGAATGGAATGGAATGGAAAGTAAAATGGAATGAGAATGGAATGTGAAATGGAATGTGGAAAGGAATGTGGAATGAAAATTGGAATGGAATGAAATGGAACGTGGAATGAAATGGAATGGATCCTGGTCTGCAATGGGGAATGCATCATGTAAGGGAACGTGTAATGTAATGAAACATGGAATGGAATGGAATGGAATGTGGAATGGAATGTGAAATGGAATGTGGAATGGAATGCTGAATGGATTGTGGAATATAATGTAATGGAATGGAATATGGAATGGAAGGAATTTGAATGTGGAATGGAACGTGGAAAGGAATGTGGAATGGAACATGGAATGGAACGTGGAATGGAACGTGGAATGTAATGGAATGGAAGATGGAATGGAATGTGGAATGGAATGGAATTGAACTTGGAATGGAATGTGGGATGGAATGGAATGGAATGTTGAATGGAATGTAGAATTAAATGTGGAATGGAAAGTGGAATGGATTGGAATGGAATGTGGTATGGAATGGAATAGGATCTGAAATGGAATGTGCAATGGAATGTGGAACGGAATCTGGAATGGCACGTGGAATTGAACGTCGAATGGAATGGAATGGAACGTGTAACGGAATGTAAAATGGAACGGAATGGAATGAGGAATGGAATGTGGAATGGAAAGCAGAATATAATGGAATCGAATTTGGAATGCAATGTAGAATAGAATGGAATGGAATGTGGAAAGGAATGTGGAATGGAATGTTGAATGGAATGATTAATGGAATGTGGATTAGAATGGAATGGAAAGTGGAATGGAATGTGGAATGGAATGTGCAATGGAATGTGGAATGGAACGTAAATAATGTTTAATGGAATATGGAATGGAATGTGGAAGGAAACTGGAACGGAATGGAATGGAATGTGGAATAGAACGTGGAATGCAAAAGAATGGTAAGTGGAAAGGAACGTGGAATGGAACGGGGAAAGCAAAGTGGAATGGAATGTGGAATGGAATGGAATGGAATGTGTAATGGAATGGAATGCAATGTGGAATGATATGTGGAATGGAATGTGGAATGGAATGTGTATTGGAATGGAATGGAATGTGGAGTATAATGTGGAGTAGAGAGTAAAATAGAAAGTGGAATGGAACGGAATTGAAAGTGGAATGGAGTTTGTAATGGAATTGTGGAATGGAACATGAAATGGAAAGGAATGGAATGTGGAGCGGAACGTGGAAAGGAATATAATGGAAGATGGAATGGATCGTGGAATTTAACGTGGAATGGAATGGAATGGAACATGGAATGGAATGTAGAATGGAATGTGGAAAGAATTGGAATGTGGAAAAGAATGGAATGGAATGTGGAATGGAATGGAATGGAATGTGGAATGGAATGGAATTGAATGTGGAATGGAATGGAAAGGAATGTGTAATGGAATGTGGAATGGAATGGGAAATGTAAGCTGGAATGAAATCTGGAATGGGAATAAATGGAACACAGAATGGATTGAATGGAACGTGGAATTGAACGTGGAATGGAACGTGGAATGGAATTTCGGATGGAATGGCACGGAATGTTGAATGGAATGGAATGGAATGTGGAATGGAATGTGGAATGGAATGTGGAATGTATTATGGAATGGAATGGAATAGAAAGTGGAATTTAATGGGTAATGGAATGCAGTGGAATGAGGAATGGAATGTGGAATGGAATGTTGAATGGAATGGAATGGATTGTGGAAAGCAATGTGGCATGTATAGTGGAATGCAATGGATTGGAATGTGGAAAGGAATGTGGAATGGAATGGAACGTGGAATGGAGAGTTTTGTGGAACGTGCTTTGGAACGTGGGATGGAATGTGGAATGGAATGGAATGGAATTGAATGTGGAATGGAATGGGATGGAATGTGTAATGGAATGTGAAATTGAATGTGGAATGGAATGTTGAATGGAATGCAATGGAATGAGGAATGGAATGTGGAAGGGAACATGGAATGGAGTGAAATGGAATTTGGAATACAATGTGGAATAGAATGTAGAATGGAATGTGGAATTTAATGGAATGGAATCGAATGTGAAAAGGAATCTGGAAGATTCGTGGAATGGGATGTGTAACGGAATTGAATGGAAAAAGGATTGGAATGGATTTTAATATGGAAAGGAATGTGGTAGGTAATGCAATGGAATGTGGAAAGGAAAGGAATGGAATGTGCAGTAGGATGTGGAATGGAATGTAGAAAGGAATGGAACGGAAAGTGGAATGGAATGTGGAATGGAGTGTGGAATGGAACGTTTAATTGAACGGAATGGATTGTGGAATGCAATTTGGAATGGAATGGAATGCAATGTGGAATGCAACGTGGAACTGAATCTTGAATGCAATGTGGAACGGCAAGTGGAATGGATTGGAATGGAACGTTAAATGGCATGGAATGGAAAGCGGAATGGAACGTGGAATGGAATGGAATGGGAAATAGAATGCAACGTGGAACGGAACGTCAAACGGAATGGAATGGAACGTGGAATGGAATTTGGAATGAAATGTGGAAAATTTGTAATGTGGAAAGGAATGGAATGGAATGTGGAATGGAAGGGAATGAAAAGTGAAATCGAATGTTGATTGGAATATGGAACAGAATGGAACGGAACGTGGAATGAAATGAGGAATGGAACACGGAATGGAAAGTCGGTTGGAATGGAATGCAACGTTGAATGCAATGGAATGGAATGTGGAATGGAATGTGGAATGGAATCGAAAGGAAAGTGGAATGGAATGTGGAATGGAATGTGGAATGGAATGTGTAGTGGAATGGAAAGGAATGTGCAATGGACGGTGGTATGGAGTCTATTGAAGTGTGGAATGGAATGTGGAATGGAATGTGGAATGGAATGTTGAATGGAATGTGGAATAGAATGTAATGGAATGGAATTTATTGTGGAATGAAATGTAGAATGGAATGTGGAATGGAAAATGTAATGGAACGGAATGGAATGTGGAATGCAATGTGGAATGAAATGTGGAATCGGACATGGAATGCAATGGAATGGAATGTGGAACGGAACTTGGAATGGTATGGAAGAGAACGCGCAATGGAACGTGGAATGGAACGTGGAAAGGAAAGTGGAATCGAATGTGGAATGAAAAACGGAAGGGAATGTGCAATGGAATGAGGAATGAAAGGTTGAATGGTACGTGGAATGGAATGTGTAATGGAACGTTGAATGAAACGTGGAATGGAATGGAATGGAAGGTGGAAAGGAACGTTCAACTGAATGTAATGCAATGTGGAATGGAATGTGGAATGGAATGTGGAATGGAACGTGGAAAGGAATGGAATGAAAAGTGGAATGCAATGGGATGGAATATGGAATGGAGTGGAATGGAATGTGGAATGGAATGGAATCGAATGGAATGTGGAATGGAATGGACTGTGAAATGGAATGGAATGGAACGTGGAATAGAATGCGGAATGGAATGTGGAAAACAATGGATTGGAATGTGGAATGGAATGGCATGGAATGTGGAATAGAAGGGAATGGAATGGAATGGAATGCGGAATGGAATGGAATGGAATGTGTAATGCAATAGAATGGAATGGAATGAGGAACTGAATGGAATGGAATGTGTAATGGAATGGAATTGAATGTGGAGTGGAATGTGGAATGTAATTGAATGGAATGTGGTATAACATGGAATGGAATGTGGAAAAGAATGGAATGGAATGAAATGTTGAATAGAATGGAATGCAATGCAATGGAATACGGAATGTAATGGAATGGAATGTGGAAAGCAATATAATGGAATGGAATGTGAAATTGAATGGAATGGAATGTGGAATGGAAAGGAATGGAATGTGGAATTGAATGGAATGGAATGTAAAAGGTAATGTGGAATGATATTTGGGATGGAATGGAATGGAATGAAATGTGGAATTGAAAGTAATGGATTGTGGAATAAAATGGAATGGAATGGAATGGAATGGATTGTGGAATAGAATGGAATGGAGTGAAATGAGAAATGGAAAGTGGAATGGAATGTGGAATGTAATGGAATGGAATGCTGAATGGAACAGAATGGAATGTGAAACGGAATGTAATGTGGAATGAAATGGAATGGAATGTGGATTGGAATGGAATGGAAAGTGAATTGGAATTTGGAATGGAAAGTGAAATGGAATTTGGAATGGAATGTAAAATGGAACGTGAAATGGAGTGGAAGTGAACGTAGAATTGAACGTGCAATGGAATGTAATGAGACATCGAATGGAATGTGGAATGGAACGTGGAATGTAATAGAATGCAACGTGAAATTGAAAGTGGAATTGAACGTGGAAATGAATGGAATGGAATATGGAAAGGAATGGAATAGGGAATTGAAAGGAATGGAATGAGAAATGGGATGTGAAATGGAAACAGGAATTGAATGTGGAATGGAATGGATGTAACATGGAATGAAATGGAATGGAACGACGAATGGATAGTGGAATGGAACGTGGACAGCAACGTGGAATGGAAGGTGGAACGGAATGAAATGCAATGTGGATTGGAGAGGAATGCAATGTGGAATCAAATGTGGAATGGAATGGGAAGGAATATGGAATGGAATGAGGAATGCAATGTGGAATGGAATGGAATGGAATGTGGAATGGAACGGAATGCAGCGTGGAATTGAATGGAATGGAAGGGAATTCGAAATGGAATGTGGAATGGAACGTGAAACGGCAAGAAATGGAACGTACGATGGAATAGAATGGAACGTGGAATGGAATGGAATGGAACATGGAATGGAAGTTGGAATGGAACGTGGAATGGGGTGTGGTATGGACTGTGGAATGGAAAGGAATGCACTGTGGAATGGAATGTGGAATGGAATTTAAAGAATTTTCAAAGGAATATGGAAGAGAATGTGGAAGGGAATGTGGAATGGAATGCAACAGAATGTGGAATTGAATGTGAATGGAAAGTGGAATGGAAAGTGGAAAGGAATGGAATGGAAACTGGAATGGAAAGTGGAATGGAACGTTGAATGGAAATTGGAATGGAATGGAAAGGAACGCAGAATGGAATGTGGAATGGAATGGAAAGGAATGTGGAATGGAATGTAGAAAGGAAAGTGGAATTGAATGGAAAGGAATGGAATGTGAAATGGAATGTGGAATGCAATATGAAATGGAACGTGGAATGGAATGTGAAATGGAACGTGGAATGGAATGTGGAATGGAATGAAAAGGAACGTGGAATGGAACGTGGAATGGAATGTGGAATGGAATGGAATGGAATGTGGAATGGAATGTGGAATGGAATGGAATGTGGAATGGAATGGAATGTGGAATGGAATGTGCAATGCAATGGAAAGGAATGTGCAAAGGAATGTGGAATGGAACGTGGAAGGGAATGCAGTGGTATGTCAAAGGGAATGAGGTATGGAATGTGAAATTTAATGTGGAAAGAAATGTCGAATATAATGGAATGGAACGTGGAAAGGAATGGACTGGAACGATTAATGGATCGTGGAATGCAACGCGGAAAGGAATGTGGAATGGAATGCAATGGAATGTGGAATGGAATGTGGAAAGGAATGGAATGGAATGGAATTTGGAATGGAATGGAATGGAATGGAATGGAAAGGATTGTGGAATGCAATGTGAAATGGAACCTGGAATAGAATGGAGTATAATGAGGAATGGAAAGTGAAATATAACTGAATGGACCTTGGAATGGAACGTAGAATGGAATGTTGAATGGAATGTGGAATGGAATGGAATGGAGTGTGGAATGGAATGAAATGGAATGTGGAATGGAATGGAAGGGACTATGGAATGTAAACTGGAACGCAATGGAATGGAATGGGGAATGGAATGGAATGGAATATGAAATGGAATGTGGAAAGGAATGTGAAATGCAACGTAGAATGGAATGCAATGCAAAGTGGAATGGAATGGAATGGAATGTGAAAAGCAAGGTGGAACGGAATGTGGAATGGAATGTGCAAAGAATTTTGAATGGAAGGGAATGGAATGTGAAGGAAAGAAATGTGGAATGGAATGTGGAATGGAATGTGCAATGGAATGGAATGGAATGTGGAATGGAATGGAATGAAAAGTGGAAAGTAAAGTGGAATGTATTGGAATGGGATGGGGAATGGAATGGAATGGAATGTGAAATGGAATGTGGAATGGAATGTAAAATGGAATGTGGAATGGAATGGAATGCAATGTGGAATGGAATGGAATAGAATATTTAATGCAATGCGGAACGGAATGTGGAATGGAACGTGAAATGGAATGTGCAAAGAATGTTGAATGGAAGGGAATGTAATTTGAAATGTAATGTGGAATGTAATGGAATGAAATGTGGAATGGAATGTGGAACGGAATGTGCAATGCAATCGAATGGAATGTGCAATGGAATGGAATGAAAAGTGGAAAGTAAAGTGGAATGTGATGGAATGGGATGGGGAATGGAATGGAATGGAATATGAAACGGAATGTGGAATGGAATGTAAAATGGAATGTGGAATGGAATGGAATGCAATGTGGAATGGAATGGAATAGAATATGGAATACAATGTGGAACGGAATGTGGAATGGAATGTGGAATGGAATGTGGAAAGGAATGTGGAATGGAATGTGAAATGGAATGTGGAATGTGGTATGGAATGTGGAAAGGAATGTGGAATGGAATGTGAAATGGAATGTGGAATGCAATGGAATGTGGAAAGGAATGTGGAACGGTATGTGGAAAGGAATGTGGAATGGAATGTGGAAATGAATATGGAATGGAACGGAATGGAATGTGAAATTGAATGGAATGTAATGTGGAATGGAAGGTGGAATGGAATGGAATGCAATATGGAATTTAATGTGGAATGGAACAGAATGAAATGTGGAAAGAAATGTGGAGTGAAACGTAGAATGGAATAGAATGGAATGTGGAATGGAATGGAAAGGAATGGTATGGAACGTGGAATGGAATGGAATGTAAAGTGGAATGGAATGGAATGGAAAGTGGAATGGAATGTGGTGTGGAATGGTAAGGAATGTGGAATGGAATGGAATGGAATGTGGAATGGAATGGAAAGGAATGTGGAATGGAATTAAATGGAACGTGGAATGGAACTTATAATGGAATGTGAAATGGAAAATGGAACGGAACGTGTAATGGAACGTGGAATGTAATGACAATGGAATGGAATGGAATGGAATGTGTAGTAGAAGGGAAAGGAATGTGGAATCGAATGGAATGGAATGGATTGGAATATGGAATGCAATGGAAATGAATGTGGAATGGAATGGAATGTAGAATTGAAAGTGGAGTGGAATATGGAATGGAATTGAATGGAATGTGGAAAGGAAAGGTATGGAATATGGAATGGAACGCAGTGGAATATGCAATGAAATGGACCATGAAATGGAATGGAATGGAATATGGAATGTGAAATGGAATGTGGAATAGAATGTTAAGTGGAATGTGGAATGGAATGAGAAATTAAATGGGGAATGGAATGTGGAATGAAATGAGGAATGGAATGAAATGGAGCATGGAATGGAATGGAATGGAACGTGAAATTTAATGGAAAGAAAAGTGGAATGGAAAGTGGAATGGAATGGAATGGAATGTGGAATGGAATGGAATGCAATGTGGAATGGAATGGAATGGAATTCAGAATGGAATGGAATGGAATGTGGAATGGAATGGAATGGAATGTGGAATGGAATGGAATGGAATGTGGAATGGAATGGAATGGAATGCGGAATGTAATGGAATGGAATGTGGAATGGAAAGTGGAATGGAATGGAATGGAATGTGGAATGGAATGGAATAAAATGTGCAATGTAGTGGAATGGATTGTGAACTGGAATGGAATGGAATGGAATGGAACATGGAATGGAACGTGGAATGGAACTTGGAATGGAACGTGGAATGAAATGTGGAATGCGGAATGGGATGGAATGGAAAGTAGAATGGAATGGAATGGAACGTTGAATGGAATGGAATGGAATGTGGAATGGAATGGAATGGAATGTGGAATGGAAGGGAATGGAATGTGGAATGGAATGGAATGGAATGTGCAATGGAATGTGGAATGGAATTCGGAATGGAATGTAACGCAATGTGGAATGGAATGGAATGGAAAGCAATGTGGAATGGAAAGTGGAATGGAATGGAATGGAACGTGGAACGGAAGGTGGAATGGACCATGAAATGGAAAATGCAATGGAACGTGGAATGGGACGTGGAATGGATTGAGAAATGGAATGGAACGGAATGTGAAATGGAAGGGAAAGGAATGCAGAATGGAACGTGGAATTGAATGTGGAATGTAATGTGGAATGGAATGGAATGGAATGTGGAATTGAATGTGGAATGTAATGTGAAATGGAATGGAATGGAATGTGGAATGGAATAAAATGGAATGGAATGTGGAATGGAATACAATGGAATGTGAAATGCAATGGAATGGAATGTGGAATGGAATGGAACTGAATGTGGAATTGAATGCAATTGAATGCGGAATGGCATTGAATGGCATGTGGAATGGAATGTAATGGAATAGTATTTGGAATGGAATTTAATGGAATGGAATGGAATGTGGAATAGAATGCAATTTAATGGAATGCTGAATGGAATCAGGAATATAATGGAATGGATTGTGGAATGGAATGGAATGAAATCTGGAATGGAATATGGAATGGATTATGGAATGGTGTGTGGAATGGAATGGAATGGAATGTGGAAAGGAAAGCAATGGAATGTGTAATGCAATGGAATGCAATGAAATATGGAATGGAATATGGAATGGATTATGGAATAGAATGTCGACTGAAAAGGAATGGAATTAAACAGAAAATGGATTGTAATGGAATGCAATGTGAATGGAATGGAATCGAACATGAAATGGAATGGAACGGAATGTGGAATGGAATGTAATGGAAGGCGGAAAGCAATGTGGAATGGAATGCAATGTGGAATGGAAGGTGGAATGAAATGGAATAGAATGGGGAATGGTAAGTGGAATGGAATGGAACGGAATGTAGAATGTAACGTGGAATGGAATGGCGAATGGAATGTGGAATGGAATGGAATGGAATGTGGAATGGAATGGAAAGGAATGCGGAATAGAATGGAATGGAATGTGGAATGGAATGTGGAAAGGAATGTGGAATGGAATGGAATGGAATGTGGAATGGAATGTGGATTGGAATGGAATGGAATTGAAAGTGGAATGGAATCGAATGGAATGGAAAGTGAAATAGAATTCAATGGAACGATGAATGGAATGGAAGCAAATATGGAATGGAGTGGAATGAAACGTGGAATGGAACGGAATGGAATGTGGAATGGAACGTGGAATGGAACAAGGAATGGAAAGTGGAATGGGATGTTCAATGGAATATGGAATGGAAAGTTGAATGGAATGGAATGGAACGTGGAATTGAACGTGGAAAGGAATGGAATGGAATGTGGAATTGAACATAGAATGAAACATGTAAAGTAATGAGGAATGGAACTTGAAATGTAATGTGGAAAAGAACGTGGAAGGGAAAGTGGAATGGAACGGAATGGAATGGAAGGGAATGTGGAATTTTATGGAATGGAAAGGAAAGGAATGTGCAATTGAATGGAACGGAATGAGGAATGAAATTGTTTGGAATGTGGAATGCAATGGAATGCAACTTGGAATGGAATGTGGAATGGATTGTGCAATGGAATGAAATGGAATGTGGAATAGAATGGAGTGGAATGGAATGTGGAATGGAATTTTTAAAGGAACGTGGAACGGAAAGGAATGGAATGTGGAATGGAATGGAATGGAATGTGTAATGGAATGAAATGGAATGTGTAATGGAATGGAATAGAATGGAACGGAAAGTGAAATAGAATGTGGAACGGAATGAGAATTGGAATGCGGAACGGAATGTGGAATGAAATGTAAACGAACGTCGAATGGAATGGAAGTGAACGTGGAATGCAATGGAAAGGAAAGTGGAATGGACGGTGGAATGAACATGGAATGGAAAGTGCAATGCAATGTGGAATGGAATGTGGAATGCAAAGGAATGTAATGTGGCATGAAATGTGAAATGGAATGGGATGGAACGTGGAAACGAATGTGGAATGTAATGCAACGGAATGAGAATGGAAAGTGGAATGGAATGGAATGGATTGTGGAAAGGAATGTGGTATGGAATGGATTGGAATGTGGAATGGAATGTGGAATGGAATGCGGAATGGCACGGAATGGAATGTGGTATGTAATGTGTTGGAATGTGGAATGGAATGTGGAATGGAATTCGTAATGGTACAGAATGGAATGAGGAATTGAATGTGTAATGGAATGTGGAATGAAACGTGGAATGGAACGTGGATTTGAATGGAATGGAACATGGAATAAAATGTGGAATGGAATGGAAGGGAATGTGGAATGAAATGTGGAGTGTAATAGAAAGGAATGTGGAACGAAATGGAATGGAATATGGAAGGGAATGTGGAATGGAAGGGAATGGAATGTGGAACGGAATGTGCAATGGAAAGTGGAATGGAAAGTTTAATGGAATGGAATGGAATGTGGAATCCAACATGGAATGAAATCGAATGGAAAGTCTAATGGAAAGTGGAATGGAATGTGGAATGGACTGTGGAACGGAATGCAATGGAATGTGGAATGGAATGGAATGGAATGGGGAATGGATTCTGGAATGCAACGTGGAATGGAATGGAATGAAATGTGGATTGGAATGGAATGGAATGTGGAATGGAATGGAATGGAATGTGGAATGGAATTTAATGGACATTGGAATGGAATGGAATGGAATGTGGAATGGCAAGTGAATTGCTATGCAACGGATTGTGGAATAGAATGTGTAACGAAACGCAATGGAATGAGAATGGAACGTGGAATGGAATGTGGAATGGAATGTGGAATGTAATGTGGAATGGAACGCAATGGAATGTGGAATGGAACGTGGAATTGAATATGGAATTGAAAGGAATGGAATGTGGAATGGGAAGTGGAATGAAATGCGGAATGGAAGCTGGAATGTAATGGAATGGAACGTGTAATGGAATATGGAATGGAATGGAATGGAAAGTGGAACGGAAAGGAATGGAATGTGGAATGGAATGGAATGGAATAGAATGTGGAATGGAACGTGGAATGGAATGTGGAATAGAATGTGGAATGGAATGTGGAATTGAATGGAATGGAATGTGGAATGGGATGAAATGGAATGTGGAAAGGAATCTGGAATGGAATGCAATGGAATGTGGAATGGAACGGAATGGATTGTGGAATGGAATGTGAAATGGAATATGTAATAGAACGGAATGGTATGTGGAACGGATTGTGGAAAGGAGTGTGGAATGGAATGTGTAATGGAAGAGAATGGAATGTGAAATGGAATGTGGAATCAAAAGTGGAATGGAATGGAATGGATTGTGGAATGAAATGGTACCGAATGGTATGGAATGTGGAATGGAATGGAATGGAACGTGGAATGGAACGTAGAATGGAACGTGGAATGGAATGTGTAATGCAACGCGGAATAGAATGGAAAGGAAAATAGAATGGAATGTGGGAAGGAATGTAATGGACTGTGGAATGGAATGTGGAATAAAATGGAATGGAATGTGGTAGGCAATGTGGAATAGAATGTGGAATGGAATGGAAGGAATGTGGAATGGAATGTGAAATGGAATGCAATGGAATGTCAAATGGAATGAGGTAAGGAATCTGAAATGGAAAGTGGAATGGAATGAGGAATGGAAAGTGGAATGTATCATGGAATGGAAAGTGGAATAGAATGAAATGCAACGTGTAACGGAATGTGTAATGGAATTCAATGGAATGCGGAATGGAATGTTTAATGGAATGCGGAATGGAATGGAGTGGAATGTGGAATGGAATGTGGAATGGAACGGAATGGAATGTAGAATGGCGAGGGGAACGAAATGAAATGGAATGTGGAATGGAATGGAATGGAATGTGGAATGGAATGTGGAATGGAATGTAATGGAATGCAATGGAATGTCGAAAGGAATACAATGGAATGGAATGGAATGCGGAAATGAGTCGATTGGGAAGTGGAATGTAACGGAATGTAATGTGGAGTGCAATGGAATGGAATGGAATGGAAGGTGGAATGGAATATGAAATGAAATGAGGAATGGAACGTGGAATGGAATGAAATGGACCTCAGAATGGAGTGGAATGGAACGTGGAATGTAATGTAATGGAAGGTTGAAAGGAATGTGGAATTGAACATGGAAAGGAAAGTGAAATGGATAGTATAATGGAATGTAATGGAATGTGGAATTGAATGGAATGGAATGTGGAAAGGAATGGAATGGAATGTGAAATGGAATGGAATGGAATACGGAATGTAACGTGGAATGGATTGAAACGGAAAGTGGAATGGAACCTCTAATGGAAAGTGGAAAGCAACGTGGAATGGAATGGAATGCAACTTGGAATGGAATATGGAATGGAATGTGGAATGCAATGGAATAGAAGGTGGAATGGAATTGAATGGACCGGAATGGAATGTGAAATGGAATGTGGAATGGAATATGCAATAGAATGGAATGGAATGTGGAATGGAATGGAATGGAATGGAACGTGGAATGGAACGTGGAATTGAATGGAATGGAATGCGGAGTGGAACGTGGAATGGAAAGTGGAATGGAACACGATATGGAAAGTGGAATGGAATGAAATGGAAAGTGGAATGGTATGTGGAATTGAATGAGGAACAGAACGTGGAATTCAATGTAATGGAATGTGGCATGGAATGTGGAGTGGAACGTGCAATGGAATGGAGTGTAATGTGGAATGGAATGGAATGAGGGATGGAATGTGGAATGGAATGTGGAACGGAATGGAATGTGGAATGGAGTGTGGAATGGAAAGGAATGGAATATGGAAATTAATGCTCAGTGGAATGTGGAATGGAATATGCCGGAATGTGGAATGGAATGTGGAATGGGAAATTGAATGGAAAGGAATGAATTGTGGAATGGAATTTGGAAAGGAATGTAGAATGAAAAGTTGAAGGGAATGGAATGGAATGTGGAATGGAATTTGAAATGGAATTTGGAAATGAATGGAATGGAATGAGGAATGGAATGGGATGTGGAATGGAATGGAATGTTTAAATGGAATGGAATGGAATGTGGAATGGAATGTGTACTGGAATGGAACACTTTGTGGAATGGAATGTGGAATGGAATGGAATGTGGAATGGAATGTTCAATGGAATGTGGAATGGAATGTGGAATTGGAATGCAATGGAATGTGGAATGGAACGCGGAATGGAATGTGGAATGGAATTTGGAATTTAACGTGGAATGGAATGGAATGGATTGCGGAATGGAATATGGAATGGAAAGTGGAATGGAAATTTGAATGTAACGTGGAATGAAAAGTGGAATGGAATGTGGAATGTAATGGAATGGAATGTGGAATGGAACGTGGAATGGAACGTTCAGTGGAATGGAATGGAACGTTTAATGAAATGCGGAATGGAATGGAATGGGATGTGTAATGGAATGGAATCCAAAGTGCAATGGAAAGGAATGAAATGCGGAATGGAACATGGAATAGAACGTGGAAAGCAATGTGGAATGGAACGTGGATTGGAATGTGAAATGGAAGAGAATTTAATGCGGAATTGAATGGTATGGAATGTGCAATGGAATGGAATGGACTGGAATGTGGAATGGAATGGAATGAAATGTGGAATGGAATGGAATGGACTCTAATGGAATGCGGAATTGAATGGAATAGAATGTGGAATGGAATGGAATGGAATGTCGAATGGAATGGAATGGAACGTGAAATGGTATTTGGAATGCAGTGTGGAATGGAAAGTGGAATGTAATGGAATGGAAAGTGTAATAGGATGGAATGGAATGGAAGGTGGAATGCAATGTGGAATGGAATGTGGAATTGAATGGAATGGAATGTGGAATGGAATGGAATGGAATGTGAAATGGAATGGATCGGAATGTGGAATGAAATGGAATGGAATGGAATGGAAAGTGAAATAGAATGTGGAATGGAAAGTGGTATTGAATGTGGAACGGGAGGTGGAATTGAATGTGGAATTGAATTGAATGGATTGAGAAATGGAATGTGCAATTGAATGGTATGGAATGTGGAATGGAATGTGGAATGCAATGTGGAATGGAATGGAAAGAAATGTGGAATGGAATGTGGAATGGAACATGGAAAGGAACGTGGAATTGAATGGGGAATTGTATGGAATAGATTGTGGAATGTAATGTGCAATGGAATGGTATGGAATATGGAATGGAATGTGGAATGCAATGTGGAATGGAATGGAATGTGGAATGGAATGTGGAATGGAACGTGGAATGGAACGTGGAATGGAATGGATTGGAATGTGGAATGAAATGTGGGATGGAATGGAATGGAATGTGTAATGGAATGTGGAATGCAGTGTGAAATGAAATGGAATGTGGAATGCAATGAGGAATGGAATGCAATGGAATGTTTAAATGGAATGGTTTGGAATGTGGAATGGAATATGGTCTGGAATGGAATGCAATGTGGAATGGAATGTGGAATGTATTGGAATGGAACGTGGAATGGAACGTGGAATGGAACGTGGAATGGAATGTGGAATGAAATGTGGAATGGAATAGAATGGAATCTGTAATGGAAGGAAATGGAATGTGGAATGGAATCTGCAATGGAATGGAATGAAAAGGAATGGAATGTGTAAGGCAATGAAAAGGAATGTGGAGTGGAAAGAAATGGTACGTGGAATGGAACGTGGAATGAAACGAGGAATGCAATGTGGAATGGAACGTGTAATGGAAAGTGTAATGGAATGGAATGGAATGTGGAATGAAGGGAATGGAATGTGGAATGCAACGTGGAATGGAAAGTGGAATGCAACGTGGACTGGAACTTGGAATGGACTGTGGAATCGAATTGAATGGAATGTGGAATGGAATGGAATGCAATGTCTAATGGAATGGAATGTAGTGGAATTTGGAATGGAATGGAATTGAATACGAAATATAATGGAATGGAATGTGGAATGGAATGGAATGGAATGGAATGGAATGGAATGGAATGGAATGTTGAATAGAAAGTAATGGAATGGAATGTGGAATGGAATGTCGAATTGAATGTGGAATTGAATGGAAAGGAATGTGGAATGGAATGGAATGGAACGTAGGATGTTTTGGAATCGAAAGTGAAATGGAATGTGGAAAGGAACGTGGAAAGGAGTGGAATGGAACTTGGAATGGAACGTGGAATTGAGCATGGAATGGAATCTGGAAAGGAATGTGGAATGCAATGGAATGCAATGTGGCATGGAATGTGGAATGGAATGGCATGGAATTTGGAATGGAATGTGAAATGGAATTGTATGTGAAAAGGAATGGAATGGAAAGTGAAATGGAATGGAATGGAATGTGGAATTGAATGCAATGAAACGTGGAATGGAATGTGGAATGGAATGTGGAAAACAATGTGGAAAGGAATGGAATGTGGAATGGAAGGTGGAATTGAATGTAACGGAATGGAGAATGGAACGTGAAATGGAACATGGAATGGAATGGAATGGAAGGTGGAATGAAATGGAATGGAAAGTGGAATGGAATCTGGAATGAAATGGAAAGGAACGTGGAATGGAACGTGGAATGGAATGCAATGGAAGTTGGAAGGGAATGGAATGGAATGTGGAATTGAATGTAGAATTGAATGGAATGGAATGGAATGGAATGTGTAAAGGAATGTGGAATAGAATGTGGAATGGAATTGAATGGAATGCAATTGAATGTGGAATGGAATGGAATGGAACGTGGAATGGAACATAGAATGGAATAGAATGTGGGAAGGAATGTGGAATAGAATGTGGAATGGAATGTTGAATGAAATGGAATGGAACGTGGAATGGAACGTGGAATGGAATGTAATGGAAGGTGGAAGGGAATGGAATGTAATGTGGAATTGAATGTAGAATGGAATGGAATGGAATGGAATGTGGAAAGGAATGTGGAATAGAATGTGTAATGGAATTGAACGGAATGTAATTGAATGTGGAATGGAATGCAATGGAACGTGAAATGGAACGTAGAATAGAATAGAACGTGGAAAGGAATGTGGAATAGAATGTGGAATGCAGTGGAATGGAATGTGGAAGGGAAAGTGGAATAGAATGGAATATGGAAGGGGAGGTGGAAAAGAACGTGGAATGGAAAGTGGAATGGAATTGAATGTAATGTGGAATGGAATGTGGAATAGAATGCAATGGAAAGTGGAAGGGAATGTGGAATGTAATATGAAATGGAATGTGGAATGGAATGGAATGGAATGTTGAATGGAATGTGAAATGGAATGGAATGAGGAATGGAATGCAATGAAAGGGGGAATGGCTTGCAATGGAATGTGGAATGGAATGGAACGCAATGTGGAATGTAATGGAATGGAATGAAATGTGGAATGGAATGGAATGGAATGAGGAATGAAATGTGGAATGGAATGGAACGGAAAGTGAAATGGAATGTGGAATGGAATTGAATGAAATGTGGAATGGAATGGAAAGTGGAATGGAATGGAATGGAAATGAAAGTGGAATGTCATGGAATGCGGAATGGAAAGGAATGCAATGTGGAATGGAATGGAATGGAATGGAATGTAGAATGGAACGGAATGGAAAGTGGAATGGAACGGAATGGAAAGTGGAATGGAATGGAGTGGAATATGAAAAGGAATGGAATGGAATTGAATGTGGAATGGAATGAAATCGAAAGAGGAGGGGAGAATAATGAAATGTGGAATGGAATTTGGATTTGAATGGAAATGAAAGGAAAGGAATGTGGAACTGAATGGAAAGTGGTGTGGAAAGGAATGTGAAATGGAATGTAATGTAATGTGGAATTGAACGTAATGGAAAGTGGAATGGAATTGAATTGAATGTGGAATGGAATGGAATGGAATGTGAAATGGAATGTGAAATGGAATGGAATGAAATGCAATGTGGAATGGAATGGAATTTACTGCGGAATGTAATATAATGGAAGCTGGCATGGAATGGAAATGAATGTTGAATGGAATCTGTAATGGAATGGTATGGAATGGAATGGAATTGAATGGAAAATGGAATTGAATGTAATGGAATGGAATGTGGAATGGATTGGAATCGAATCTGGAATTGAATGGAATGGAATGAGGAATGGAATGGAATGGAATGTGGAATGTAATTGAATTGAAGGTGGAATGGAAAGGAATGGAATGTGAAATGGAATGGAATGGAATGCAATGAGGAATGGAATGGAATGGAATATGGAATGGAATGCAATGTAGTGAAATGTGGAATGGAATGGAATTGAACCTGGAATGGAATGGAAATGAATGTGGAATGGAATGGAATGCAATGCAATGTGGAATGCAATGGACTGCAATGTGGAGTGGAATGGAATGCAATGTGAAATGGAATGGAATGGAAGGTGAAATGGAATTGAATTGAATGTACAATGGAATGCAATGGAATGTTGAACGGAATGTGTAATGGAATGGTATGGAATTGAAAGGAATGTGGAATGGAATTGAATGGAATATGGAATGGAATGGAATGTAGTGAAATGTGGAATGGAATGGAATTGAATCTGGAATGGAATGGAAATGAATGTGGAATAGAATGGAATGGAAAGCAATGTGGAATGCAATGGACTGCAATGTGGAGTGGAATGGAATGCAAAGTGAAATGGAATAGAATGGAAGGTGAAATGGAATTGAATTGAATGTACAATGGAATGGAATGGAATGTGGAATAGAATGTGGAATGGAATGTAATGGAATGTGGAATGGAATGGAATGGAATGGAATGGAATTTGGAATGGAAAGTGGAATGGAACGGAATGGAATTAAAAGTGGAATGGAATAGAATGGAACGTAAAAAGGAATGTGGAATGGAATGGAAAGGAATGTGGAATGAAAAGAGGAATAGAGTGGATCATGGAATGGAATGTGGAATGGAATGGAATGGAATGTGGAAAGGAATGGAATAGAATGTGGAATGGAATGTGGAATGGAATGTGGAATGGAAGTGAATGGAATGTGGAATGGAATGTGGAATCCAATGTCATGGAGTGTGGAATGGAATGGAATGAGAAGTGGAATGGAATGGAATGTGGCATGGAATGAAACGTGGAATGGAATGGAATGGAATATGGTTTGGAATGGAATATAATGTGCAATTGAAGGGAATGGAATGGAATGGAATGTGAAATGGAATGTGGAATGGAATGTGAAATGGAATGGGGAATGGAATGTGTAATGGAATGAAATGGAACGTGGAATGGAATGGAGTGGAAAGTGGAAAGGAGTGGAATGGAATGTCAAATGCAACGTGGAATGGAACGTGGAAAGAAAAGTGCAATGGAAGATGGAGTGGAATGTGAAATGGAATGAAATGGAATGGAATGGATTGGAATGGAATGGAATGGAATGGAATGGAATGGAATGGAATGAGGAATGGAATGGAGTGGAATGCAATGTGGAATGAAATGGAATGGAATGGAATGAAAAGTAATGGAATGCGGAATGGAATGTAATGGAATGTGAAATGGAATGGAAGGGAATACGGAATGGAATGGAATGGAATGTAGAATGGAATGGAATGGAAAGGAATGGAACATGGAATTGAATGTGGAATGAAATGGAATGGAAAGTGGGATGGAATGTGGAATGGAATGGAGTGGAATGTAGAATGGAATGGAATGGAATGTGAAACGGAATGGAATGGAATGTGGAATGGAATGGATTGGTCGGGAAGAGACGTTGGAAAGGAAAGTGGAATAGAGCATGGAATGGAACTTGGAACGGAATGGAATGGAATGTGGAATGCAATGGTGTGCAATGTGGATTGGAATGCAATGGAATGTGGAATGGAATGTGGAATGGAATGGAATGGAGTGTGGAATAGAATGTGGAATGGAATGTAATGGAAAGTACAATGAAATTTGGAATGGTGTGTGGAATGGAATGCAATAGCATGTGGACGGCAAGGTGCAATGGATTCGAACGGAATGTGGAATGGAATGTGGAATGTAATGTGAAATAGAACGGAATGGAATGTGGAACGGAATGGAATGGAAAGTGGAATTCAATGTGGAATAGAATGGAAAGGAATGTTGAATGGAAAGTGCAGGTTACTTGAATGGAATATAGAATGAAATGAAATGGAATGTGGTATGGAATGTGGAACGGAATGGAATGAAATGTGGGATGGAATGTGTAATGGAATGTGGAATGGAAAGTGGAAGGGAAAGTGCAATGGAAAGTGGAATAGAACGTGGAATGGAATGTGGAATGGAATAGAATGGAATGTGGAATGGAATGGAATGGAATGTGTAACGGAACGGAATGGAATGTGGAATGGAATGGAATGGAATGTGGACTGGAATGTGGAATGGAATGGAATGGAATGGAATGGAATCTGGAATTGAGGTTAGAATAGAATGGAAGGTGGAATGGAACGTGGAATGGAATGGAATGGAATTGAATGTGGAATAGAATGGAATGGAAGGTGGAATTGAACGGAATGGAATGTGGAATGGAATAGAATGGAATGTTGAATGGAATGGAATGGAACGTGGAATGGAATGTGGAATTTAATGGAATGGAATGGGGAATGGAATGGGGAATGGAATGTGGAATGGAATGTGGAATGGAAGGTGGAATGGAATGGAATGGAATGTGGAATGGAATGGAGTGGAATGTGGAATGGAAGCTGGAACGGAATGGAATGGAATGTGGAATGGAATGGAATGAAACATGGAATGGAACATGGTATGGAAAGTGTACTGGGAAGTGGAATGGAATATGGAATGAAATTGAATGGGATGTGGAATGGAATGGAATGGAATGTGGAATGGAATGGAATGTGGAATGGAATGGAATGGAACGAGGAATGGAAAGCATTAGAGTGTGTTATGGAAACGAATGGAATGTTCAATGCAGTGGAATTGTACAGAATGTGGAACGGAATGGAAGAGAATATAATGGAATGTGCAATGGAATGGAATGAAATGGAATGGAATGGAATGTGGAATTGAAGGTGGAATGGAATGGAATGGAATGTGGAATTGAATGTGGAATGGAATTGAGTGGAATGTGGAATGGAAGGTGGAATGGAATGGAATGGAATGTGGAATGGAACGTGGAATGGAACCTGTAATGGAAAGGAATGGTATCTGGAATGGAAAGTGGAATGGAAAGTGGAATGGAACCTGTAGTGAAATTTAATGAAACGTGGAAAGGAAAGTGCAATGGAAAGGAATGGAATGTGGAATGGAATGTGGAATAGAAAGTGGAATAGAATGGAATGGAATGTGGAATACAAAGTGGATTGGAATGGAATGGAATGCTGAATGGAATGGAACGGAATGTGGAAAGGAATGCAGACAGTAATGCATTGGGAAGTGAAATGGAATGTGGAATGGAATGGAATATAATGTGGAATGGAATGTGGAATGGAAATAAATGGAATGTGGAATGGAATGTGGAATGGATTGTGGAAAGGTATGTGTAATGAAATGGAATGGAAAGGGGAATGCAATGTGGAATGGAATATAATGTAGTGTGGAAAGGTTTGTGTAATGAAATGGAATGGAAAGGGGAATGCAATGTGGAATGGAACATAATGTAGTGTGGAATGGAATGTGGAATGGAACCAAGTTGAACATGGAATGGAAAGTGGACTGGAATGTGGAATGGAAAGGAATTGAACATGCAATTGAATGTCGAATGGAATGGAATGGAAACTGGATTGGAATGTGGAATGAAATGTGGAATGGAATGGAATGGAATGGAATGGAATGGAATGGAATGTGGAATGGAATGGAATGGAATGTGGAATGGAATGTAGAATAGAATTTGGAATGGAATGTGGAATGCAATGTGGAATGTAGTGGAATGGAATGTGGAAGGGAAGCGAATGGAATTTGCTATGGAATGTGGAGGGGAATGGAATGGAATAGAATGTGCAATGGAATGGAATGAAATGTGGAATGGAATTCAATGGAATGTGGAATAGAATAGAATGGAATGCAGTGGCATGTGAAATGAAATATGGAAAGGAATGTGGAATTGGATGTGGAATGGAATGAAATACAGCATGGAATATAGTAGAATGGAACGTGGAATTGGAAGGGAATGAAACGTAGAAAGGAACGCGGAATATAAAGCAGAATGGAACGTGGAATGGAACATGGAATGGAACGTAGAACAGAAAGAAAAGGAAAGTGGAATGGAATGGAATGGAATGTGGAATCAATTGTGGAATGGAATGAAATGTGGAATCGATATTGGAATGGAATTGAATGGAATGTGGAAAGCAAGGTGGAATGAAATGGAATTGAATGTGGAATGGAATGTGGAATGGAATGCAACGCAATGTGAAATGGAATAGAATGTAGAATGGAATGGAAAGGAAAGTGCAATGCAAAGAAAAGGAATGAAATGTGGAATGCAATGGAATGGAATGTGGAATGGAATGTTGAATGGAATCTGGAATGGTATGAGGAATGGAATGTAAAGGATTGTGGAATGGAATGGAATGGAATGTGGAATGCAATGTGAAATATAAAGGAAAGGAATGTAGAATGGAAACTGTATTGGAATAGAATGGAATTTGGAATTGAATGGAATGGAAGGTGGAATGGAATGAGGAATGGAATAGAATGGAACGTGGAATGGAAAGGAATGGAATGTGGAATGGAATGGAATAGAATTGAAAGCAATGAGGAAAGGAATACAATGGAATATGGAATGGAACGTGGAATGGAATGTGGAATGCATTGTGGAATGGAACGTGGAATGGAAAAAGGAATGGAATGAAATTGAACGTGTAATGGAATGTGTAATGGAATGTGGAATGGAATGTGTAATGGAACGTGGAATGGAAGGTGGAATGTAACGTAGAATGGAATGGAAGGGAATGTGGAATGGAATGGAATGCAATGTGGAAAGGAATGTTTAATGGAATGGAGTGGAATTTGGAAAGGAATGTGGAATGGAATGGAATGGAATGGAATGGAATGTGGAATGGAATGGTATGGAAAGTGGAATGGAATGGAATGGAATGTTTAATGGAATGTGGACTGGAATACAAGGGAACGTGTATTGGGAAGTAGAAGGGAACGTGGAATGCAACGTGGAATGGAATATGGAATGAAACTTGGAATGAAACGTGGAATGGAATGTGGAATAGAATGGAAAGGAATGTGGAAAGGAATGTGGAATGGACTGTGGAATGGAGTGGAATGGAATGGTTTGGAATGTGGAATGGAATGGAGTGGAATTTGAAGTGGAATGAGGATTGGAATGGAAGAGAAAGTGGAATGGAACGTAGAATGAAACGTGGAAGGAAACGTGGAATGGAAAGTGGAATAGAATGAAATGGAATGTGGAATGGAAGGGAATGGCATGTGGAATGGAATGTGGAATGGAACGTGGAATAGAATGGAATGTCATGTGGAATGGAATGTGGAATGAAACGTGGAATGGAATGGAATGTGGAATGGAATATGGAGTGGAATGGAATGGAATGTGGAATGTAACGTGGAATGGAATGGAATGGAACGTCGAATGCAATGTGGAATGGAAAGGAATGGAACGCGGAATGGAATGGAGTGGAACGTGCAATGGAAAGTGAAATGGAAAGAGAAATGGAATGGAATGGAACGTGGAATGGAATGTAGAACGGAACGTGAAATGAAATGGAATGGAATAGAATGTGGAATGGAATGAAATGGAATGGAATGGAACGGAGTATGGAAGGGAATGGAATGTGGAATGGAAGGGAATGGAATGGGGAATGGAAAGGAATGGAATGGAAGGGAATGGAGTGTAAAGTGGATTAGAAAAAATGGAATATGGAATGGAATAGAATGGAATGGAATGTGGAATGGGATTCAATGAAATGGAATTTGGAATTAATGGGAATGGAATGTGCAATGAAATGTGGAATGGAATGGATTGGAATGTGGAATTGAAAGAATGGAATGTGGAATGCAATGGAATTGTATGGAATGTAGAATGGAATGGAATGGAATGGAACTTAAGGTGGAATGGAAGGGAATTTAGTGTGGAATGCAATGGAATGGGATGTGGACTGGAAAGGAATGGAAAGTGGAATAGAATGGAATGGAAAGGAATGCAATGGAATGGAATGTGGACTGGAAAGGAATAGAAAGTGGAATTGAAAGGAATGGAAAGGAATGCAATGGAATGGAATGTGGACTGGAAAGGAATGGAAAGTGGAATCGAATGGAATGGAAAGGAATGCAATGTGAAATGGAATGTGGAATGGAATGTGAAATGGAATGTGGAATGGAATGTGAATTGGAAAGTGGAATGGAGTGTGGAACGTAATGAAATGGAACGTGGAATGGAATGGAATGGAACGTGGAATGCAAAGGAATGGAAGCCGGAATGGAACGTGGAATGGAACTTGGAATGGAAGGTGGAATGAAAAGTGGAAGGAATGTGGAACGGAATGGAATGGAATGTGGAATGGAAAGTGGAATTGAAAGTAGAATGGAATGGAATGGAATGTGGAATGGAATGTGGAATGGAATGTGGAATAGAATGGAATTTAATGTGGAATGGAATGTGGAATGGAACGTGGATTGTAACGTGGAATGGAATGGAATGGAATGTGGAATGGAATATGGAATGGAATGGAATGGAATGTGCAATGTAATGTGGAACGGAATGGAATGGAATGTCGAATGAAACGTGGAATGGAATGAATGGAAGGTGGAATGGAAAGTGGAATGGAACAAGAAATGGAATGGAGTGGAGCGTGGAATGGAATGTAGAATGGAACGTGGAATGCAATGGTATGGAATGGAATGTGGAATGGAATGAAATGGAATGGAATGGAATAGAAAGAAGTGAAAAGTGGAATAGAATAGATTGGAATATGGAATGGAATGGAATGGAATGGAATGTGGAATGGAATGGAATGGAATGGAATGGAATGTGGAATGGAATGGAATGCAATGGTATGGAATGCGGAATGGAATAGAATGGAATGTGAAATGGAATGTGGACAGGAATAGAAGGGAACGTGGAGTGGAAATTAGAAGGGAACGTGGGAGGCATCGTGGAATGGAATATGGAATGGAACTTGGAATGGAACGTGTAACGGAATGAAGAATAGAATGGAAAAGAATGTGGAATGGGATGTATAGTAATGTTTCATGGAATTCAATGGAATGGTTTATAATGTGGAATGGAATGGAAAAGAATTTGAAATGAAATATGGATTGGAATGAAATGGAATGGAAGTGATTGGAGTGGAGTGAAAAGTCGTAAAGAATAGAATGGAATATGGAATGGAATGGAATGTGGAATGGAATTTAATGGAATGGAATTTGGAAACGATGGGAATGGAATGTGCAATGGAATGTGGAATGGAATGGAATGGAATGTGGAATTGAAAGACTGGAATGTGGAATGTAATGGAATTTAAAAAGAAATGTGGAGTGGAATATGGAATGAAATGTGGAATGGAACTTGGAATGGAACGTCTAATGGAATGCAATGGAACGTGAAATGGAATGTGGAATGGAATGGAATGGAATGTGGAATGCAATGTGGAATGGAATGTAGAATGTAATGGAATAGAATGTGGAATGGAATGTGGAATAGAATGGAATGGAATGTGGGATGGAATGCGGAATGGAAAGGAATGGAATGTGGAATGGAATGGTGAAAGGAATGTGGAATGGAATGTGGAATGGAATGGAATGGAATGTAGAATGGAATGTGGAATGAAACGGAACAAATGTCGAATTGAATGTGGAATGGAATGTGGAAAGGAAAGTGGAACGGAATGGAATCTAATGTGGAATGGAACGTGGAATTGAATGGAAGGGAACGAGGAATGGAACATGAAATGGAACGTGGATTGCAAAGTGGAATGGAATGTTTAATAGAATGGAATGGAATGTGGAATGGAATGGACTTGAAAGTCGAATGGAAAGAAATATAGAATGTAAAGTTGAATGCAATGTGGAATGTAATTTGGAATGGATTGTGGAATGGAACGGAATGAGGAATGAAATGTCGAATGGAATGTGGAATGGAATGGAAAGGAATGTGGAATGGAATGGATGGTGAAATGGAATGTTGAATGCAAAGTGTAATGGAATGTGGAATTGAATGGAATTGAAAGTGGATTGAAACGTGGAATGGAAAGTGGAATGGAACGTGGAAATGAATGGAATGAAATGAGGAATGGAATGGAATGGAATGTGGAATCGATTGTGGAAGGGAATGGAAGGGAATGTGGAATCGATTGTGGAATGGAATGGAATGGAATGTGTAATGGAATGGAAGGGAATGTGGAATGGAATGTGGAATGGAATGGAATGGAAATCGAAATGAAATATGGAATATAATGGGAATGGAATGTGAAATGTAATGTGGAATGGAATGTGGAATGGGGTGGAAAGGAAGATAGAATGGAATGTGGAATGGAATGGAGTGGAATTTCAAATGGAATGTGGAATGGAAAGTGGAAATGAATGTAATGGAATGGAATTTAATGTGGAATGGAATGTGGAATGGTATGTGGAATAGAATGTGGAATGGAACGGAATGGAATGTGGAATGGAATGAGAATTAAACGGAAAGAAATGTGGAATGGAACTTGGAATGGTATGCAACAGAACGCATAATGGAACGTGGAATGGAATGTGGCAGGGAATTTAATGAAATTTGGAAAGCAAAGTGGATTGGAATGTGGAATGGATTGTCGAATGGAATGTGGAATGCAACTTGGAAAGGAATGTGCAATGGAACGTGCAATGGAACGTGGAATGGAATGGAATGCGGAATGGAATGTGGAACGCAATGGAAGGCAACGTGGAATGGAAGGTTGAATGGAATGTGGAAAGGGACGTGGAATTGAATGGAAGGGAATGTGGAATGTAACATGCAATGGAACGTGGAATGCAAAGTGGAACAGAATGTTTAATGGAATGGAATGGAATGGGGAATGGAATGGACTGGAAAGTGGAATGGAATAGAATGTAGAATGTAAAGTTGAATGCAGTGTGGAATGTAATTTGGAATGGATTGTGGAATGGAAAGGAATGATGAATGAAATGTCGAATGAAATGGAATGGAATGTGGAATGGAATGGATGGTGAAATGGAATGTTGAATGAAATGTGTAATGGAAAGTGGAATTGAATGGAATTGAAAGTGGATTGAAACGTGGAATGGAAACTGGAATAGAACGTGGAAAGGAATGTAATGGAAAGTGGAAGGGAATGGAATGCAAAGTGCAATCGATTGTGGAATGGAATGGAATGGAATGTGGAATCGATTGTGGAATGGAATGGAATGGAATGTGTAATGGAATGGAAGGGAATGTGTAATGGAATGTGGAATGGAATGGAATGGAAATCGAAATGCAATGTGGAATGTAATGGGAATGGAATGTGAAATGTAATGCGGAATGGAATGTGGAATGGAGTGGAATGGAAGGTAGAATGGAATGTGGAACGGAATGGAATGAAATGTGGAATGGCATGTGGAATGGAAAGTGGAAAAGAATGTGATGGAATGGAATATAATGTGGAATGGAAAGTGGAATGAAATGCGGAATGGAATGTGGAATGGAATGCGGAATGGAACGGAATGGAATGTGGAATGGAATGTGGAATGAAACAGAATGAAATGTGGAATGGAACTTGGAATGGTATGCAACAGAACACATAATGGAACGTGGAATGGAATGTGGCAGGGAATTTAATGGAATGTGGAAAGCAAAGTTGATTGGAATGTGGAATGGATTGTGGAATGGGATGTGGAATTGAACTTGGAAAGGAATATGCAATAGAACGTGGAACGGAACGTGGAAAGGAATGGAATGGAACGTGGAATGGAATGTGAAACGGGATGGAAGACAACGTGGAATGGAATGTTGAATGGATGTGGAATGGATCACAGAAAGGAATGGAATGGAACGTGGAATGGAATGGGATGGAACGTGGAATAAAATGGAATGGAATGTGGAATGGAAAGGAATGGAATGTGGAACGGAATGGAATGGAATGTGGAATAGTATGCAATGCAATGAAATGGAATGCAAAATGGAATAGAATAGAATGTGGAATGCAATTGAAAGGAGTGGAATGTGGGTTTGAAGGGAATGGAGTTTGGTATGGAATGGAATAGAATGGAATGTGGAACAGAAGGGAAAGGAATGGAATGGAATCCGGAATCAAATGGAATGGAGTGTGGAATGCAATATAATGGAATGGAATGTGAAATTCATTAGAAGAGAATGTGGAATGGAAGGTGGAAAGGAATGTGGAATGGAAAGGAAAGTAATGTGGAATTTAATGTGGAATGGAAAGTGGAAAGGAATAGAATGGAATGTGGAATGGAATGTGTAAAGGAATAGAAAGGAATGTGGAGTGGAACGTGGAATGGAACGTGTAAGGTAACGTGGAATGGAATGAAATGTGGAATGGAATTTAATGGAATGTGGAATGGAATGTGAAATGGAATGAGGAAAGAATGCTGAATGGAATGTGCAAGGAAACATGGAATGGAATGGAATGGAATGTGGAATGGAATGTGGTATGGATTGGAATGAAATGTGTAATAGAATGTGGAATGGAACATGGAATGGAAAGGAATGGAATGTGGAATGGAATGTGGAATGGAATGGAATGGAATGTGGGATAGATTGGAAAGGAATGTGGAATAGAATGTGGAATGGAATGTGGAATGGAATGGAATGGAACAGAATGTGGAATGGAATGGAATGGAATGTGGAATGGAATTGAATGGAATGTGGAATGGAACGTCGAATGGATTGGCATGGAATTTGGAATGGAATGTTGAATGGAATGGAATGGAGTGGAATGGAATGTAATGGAATGTGTAATGTAATGTGTAATGTAATCCGGAATGTGATGGAATGCAAAGTCAATGGGAACGTGGAATGGAAATTGGAATGGAATGGAATGGAATGTGTAATGTAATGTGTAATGTAATGCGGAATGTGATGGAATGCAAAGTCGATGGGAACGTGGAATGGAATGTGGAATGGAAAGTGGAATGGAATGTAATGGAATTTTAAACGGCACGTGGAGTGGAATGGAATGGAACGTGGAGTGGAACGTGGAATGGAACGTGGAACGGAACGTGGAAGGGAATGAAACGTGGAATGGAACGTGGAGTGGAATGTGGAACATAACGTGGAAGGGAACCTGGAAAGGAATGAAATGTGGAATGGAATGGAATGCAATGTGTAATGGAATGTGAAATGGAATGTGGAATGGAATGTTGAATGGAATGCAAAGCAATGTGGAATGGAATGTGGAATGAAATGTGGAATGGACTGTGGAAGAGAACATGGAATGGAATGGAATGGTTTCTGGAATGGAATGTGGAATGGAATGTAGAATGGGATGTGGAATGGAATGGAATGGAATGTGGAATTGAATGTGGAAAAGAAAGTGGAATGGAATGTGGAATGGAATGGAATGGAATGTGGAATGGACCGGAATGGAATGTCGAATGAAATGTGGAATGGAACAGAATGGAAAGTGGATTGGGGTGTGAAATGGAATGTATAATGGAACGGAAAGGAATGTGGAATGGAATGTGGAATGGAATGGAATGGAATGTGGAATTGGGTGTGTAATGGAATGTGGAATGGAACAGAATGGAATGTGGAATGGAATATGGAATTGAACCGGGAATATAATGTGCCATGGAATGTGGAATGGAAAGTGGAATGGAACATGAAATGGAATGGTATGGAACGTGGAATGGAATGTGGAATGGAATGGAATTGAAGGTGTAAGGGAACGGAATGGAATGTGGAATGGAAAGGAATGGAACCAGGAATGGGACATGCAAAGGAACATGGAATGTGAGGTGGAATGGCACGTGGAATGGAATGTGTAATGCAATGGAATGGATTGTGGAATGGAATGGAATGGAATAGGTAATGGAATGGAATGGAGTGGAACATGGAAGGGAATGGAAGGGAATGGAAAACGGAATGCAATGGAATGGAATGTGGAATGGAATGGAATGCAATGTAATTGAAAGTGGAATGGAATGGAATAGACTGGAATGGAAGAGAATGTGGAAGTGAATGGAACGGAATGTGGAATGGAATAGGTTGGAATGTGAAATGGAATGGAATGGAACATGGAATGGAATGGAATGGAATGGAACGTGGAATGGAATTTGGAAACGAATGTGGAGTGAAGTGGAATGGAATGTGTAATGGAATGGAATGTGTAATATAATGGAATGGAATGGAAAGTGAAATAGAATGTGGAATGAAAAGTGAAATGGAATGTGGAATGGAATGTGGAATGGAATGAAATGGAAATTGGAATGGAATGTGGAATGGAATGAAATAGTACGTGGACTGGAATGGAATGGAACGTAGAACGGAATGCAATGGAACCTGGAATGGAACGTGGAATGGAACTTGGAAAGGAAAGTGGAAAGTAAAGTGGAATGGAATGTGGAATGTAATGGAATGGAATCTGGTATGAAATGCGGAATGGAGTAAAATGGAATGAGAATAGAATGTAGAATGGAATGTAGAATGGAATGGAATGGAATGGAAAGTGGAATGCAATCTGGAATGTAATGGATTGGAATGTGGAATGGAATGTGGAATGGAATGTGGAATGGAACGGAATGGAATGAGGAATGGAATGTGGAATGGAATGGAATGGAATGTGGAATGGAACATGGAATTAAATCCCCTGGAATATGGAATGGAATGTGGAATGAAATGTGGAATGGAATGTGGAATGGAATGTGGAAAGGAATGGAATGCAATGTGGAATGGAATGTGGAATGGAATGTGTAATGGATTGTGGAATGGAGAATGGAATGGAAAGGAATAAAATGTGGAATGGAATGTGGAATGGACTGTGGTATGGAAATTGGAATGGAATGCAATGGAAGTTGGAATGGACTGTTGTATGGAACTCGGAATGGAATGCAATGGAATGTGGAATGGAACGTGAAATGGCATGCAATGGAACGTGGAATGCAACGTGGAATGGAACGTAGAATGGAATGTAATGGAACGTGGAATGGAATGTGGAATGCAACTTGGAATGGAATGGAATGGAATGTGGAACTGA
Source organism: Pongo abelii (assembly GCF_028885655.2). Classification (NCBI taxonomy): domain Eukaryota; kingdom Metazoa; phylum Chordata; class Mammalia; order Primates; family Hominidae; genus Pongo; species Pongo abelii. The sequence goes on along the minus strand of NC_072000.2, from coordinate 8,363,034 downwards.
ACGTGAAATGTAATGGAAAGTTACGTGAAATGTAACATGGAAAGTAATGTGGAATGGAATGTGGAATGGAAAGTGAAATGGAATGGAATGGAATGTGGAACAGATCGTGGAATAGAATGGAATGGAACATGGAATGGAACGTAAAACGGAACGTGGAATGGAATGTGGAATGGAACTCGGAATGGAACGTGCAACGGAAAGTCGAATGGAAAGTGGAATGGAATGGAATGGAATGTGGAATGGAATGGAATGGAATATGGAATGGAATGTGGAATGGAATGGAATGGAACGTGGAATGGAACCTCTAATGGAATGTAGAATGGAATGTGTAATGCAATGTAATGGAACGTCTAATGGAAAGTAGAATGGAACTTGGTACTGAATGGAATGGACCGTGGAATGGAATGTGGAATGGAATGTGTAATGTAATGGAATGAAACGTGAAACGCAATGTTGTGGAATGCGGTATGGAATGTGGAATGGAATAGAATGGAATGTGGAAAGGATTGTGGTATGGCATATGGAATTGAATGGAATGGAATGTGGAATGGAATGTGGAATGGTATGGAATAGAATGAGAAAGGGAATGATGAATGCAATGTGCAATGGAATGTGGAATGGAATGTGGAATGAAATGGAATGGAATGTGGAATGAAATGTGGAAGGGAAAGTGGAATGGAATGCGGAATGGAACTTGTAATGGAACGTGGAATGGAATGGAATGGAACATGGAATGGAACATGGAAAGGAACGTGGAATGGAATATGTAATGCAAAGTAGAATGGAATGTGCACTGAAACGTGGAATGGAATGTGGAATGGAACGTGGAATGAAATGGCATGCAATGTGGAATGGAACGTGATTGGAATGGAATGTGGAATGTATCTTGCAAAGTAATGTGAAATGGAATGTGGAATGGAAGTAGGAATGGAATGTATAAAGGAATGTGGAATTTAACGTGGAATGGAATGGAATGGAATGTGGAATGGAACGTGGAATGGAATGGAATGGAAGTTGGAATGGAACATGGAATGGAATGTGGAATGGAACGTGGAATGGAAAGTGGAATGGAATGGAATGGAATGTGGAATAGAACGTGGAATGGAATGTGGAATGGAATGTGGAAGGGAATGTGGAATGCAACGGAATGGAATGTGGAATGGAATGTGGAAACAAATGGAATGGAATGTGGAATGGAATGTAGAATTGCATTTGGAATGTAATGTGGAGTGGAACGTGGAATGGAAGGGAATGGAGTGTGGGAAGGTATGGAATGTGGAATGGAATGTGGAATGAAATGTGGAATGGAATGGAAGGTGGAATGGAATGTGGAAAGGAATGATTGGAATGTTTAAATTGAATGGAATGGAATGTGGAATGTAATGTGGACTGCACTTGAATGCAATCTGAAATGGAATGTAATGGAATGTGGAACGGAGTATTTAATGGAAAGTGGAATGAATTGTGGAGTGGTAGGTGGAATGGTACGTGGAATGGAACGTGGAATGGAAAGTGAATGTAGCATGGAATGGAATGGAATGGAACATCGAATGGAATGGGGAATGGAACGTGGAATGGAAAGTGAATGTAGCATGGAATGGAATGGAATGGAACATCGAATGGAATGTGGAATGGAATGTGGAATGGAATGGAATGCAAAGTGGAATGGAATGGATTGGAATGTGGAATAGAATGTGGAAAGGAACGGAAAGGAAAGTAGAATGCAATATGGAATGCAAAGGAAAGGAAAGAGGAATGTAATGTGCAATGGAATGTAATGGAATGTGGAATGGATAGGAATGGAATGTGGAATGGAATGGAATGGAATGTGGTATAGAATGTGGTATGGTATTTGGCATGGAATGGAAGGGAATGTGGAATGGAATGTGGGAATCGAATGTAGTGGAATGTGAAAGGGAATGTGGAATGCAATGTGGAATGCAATGAAATGCAACTTGGAATGAAATGTGGAATGGAATGGAACGCAAAGAGAAATGGAATTTGCAAAGGAATGTGGAATGGAGCCTGGAATGGAAGATGGAATGGAATGAAATGGAATGTGGAATGGAATGGAATGGAATGTGGAATGGAATGGAATGCGGAATGGAATGGAATGTTTAAATTGAATGGAATGGAATGTGGAATGGAATGTATTCTGGAATGGAACACAATATGGAGTGGAATGTGCAGTGGAATGTAATGGAAAGGAATGTTCAAAGGAATGTTGCAAGGAATGTGGACTGGAATGGAATGGAAAGTGGAATGGAATGTGGAATGGAATGTGGAATTGAACGTGGAATGGAACGGAATGTATTGTGGAATGGAATATGGAATGGAAAGTAGAATGGAAAGTGGAATGCAACGTGGAATGGAATGTGGAATGGAATGGAATGGAATGTGGAATGGAACGTGGAATGGAATGGAATGGAACGTTTAATGGAATGTGGAATGGAATGGAATGGGATGTGTAATTGAATGGAATGGAATGTGCAATGGAAAGAATGAAAAGAGCAATGAAACATGGAATAGAACGTGGAATACAATGTGGAATGGAACGTGGAATGGAATGTGAAATGAAATGGAATGGAATGGAATGGATTGTGGAATAGAATGGAATGGACTCTAATGGAATGCAGAATTGAATGGAATAGAATGTGGAATGTAATGGAATGGAATGTCGAATGGAATGAAATGCAACGTGGAATAGAATGTGGAATGAAATGTGGAATGGAAAGTGGAATGGAATGGAATGGAAAGTGTAATAGAATGGAATGGAATGGAATGTGGAATGCAATGTGGAATGGAATGTGGAAATGAATGTAATGGAATGTGGAATGGAATGGAATGGACTGCGGAATGGAATGGATCGGAATGTGGAATGAAATGGAATGGAATGTAATGGAAAGTGAAGTAGAATGTGGAATGGAATGTAATGGAAAGTGAAATAGAATGTGGAATGGAAAGTGGAATTGAATGTTGAATGGAACATGGAATTTAATGTGGAATTGAATCGAATGGATTGTGAAATGGAATGTGCAATGGAATGGTATGGAATGTGGAATGGAATGTGGTATGGAACGTGGAATGGAAAGTGGAATGGAATGGATTGTAATGTGGAAAGTAATGTGGGATGGAATGGAATGGAATGTGTAATGGAATGTGGAATGCAGTGTGAAATGGAAAGGAATGTGGAATGCAATGTGGAATGGAATGGAATGGAATGTTTAAATGGAATGGCATGGAATGTGTAATGGAATATGTTCTGGAATGGAATGCAATGTGTAATAGAATGTGGAATGTATTGGAATGGAACGTGGAATGGAACGTGGAATGGAACGTGGATTGAAATGTGGAATGCAATAGAATGGAATCTGTAATGGAAGGGAATGGAATGTGGAATGGTATGTGCAATGGAATGGAAAGGAAAGGAATGGAATGTGTAAGGCAATGGAATGGAATGTGGACTGGAAAGAAATGGATCATGGAATGGAACGCAGAATGAAACGAGGAATGCAATGTGGAATGTATCGTGTCATGGAAAGTGGAATGGAAAGGAATGGAATGTGGAATGGAAGGGAATGGAATGTTGAATGGAAAGTGCAATGCAATGTGGAGAGGAACTTGGAATGCAATGTGGAATGGAATTGAATGGAATGTGAAATGGAATGGAATGGAATGTCGAATGGAATGGAATGTAGTGGAATTTGGAATGGAATGGAATGGAATGCAAAAGATAATGGAATGGAATGTGGAATGGAATGGAATGGAATGGAATGGAATGGAATGTGGAATAGAAAAGAATGGAATGCAATGTGGAATGGAATGTCGAATTGAATGTTCAATTGAATGGAAAGGAAAGGGGAATGGAATGGAATGGAAGGTAGAATGGTTTGGAATGGAAAGTGGAATGGAATGTGGAAAGGAACGTGGAATGGAGTTGAACGGAACTTGGAATGGAACGTGGAATGGAATGCAATGGAATGTGGAATGGATCATGGAATGGAATGTGGAATAGAAAGTGGAATTGAACGTGGAATGGAATGGAATGGAAGGTTGAATTGAATGCAGAATGTTATGTGGAATGGAACGTGGAATGGAATGGAATGGAACGTGGAATAGAACATGGAAAGGAATGTGGAATGGAACATGGAATGGAATGTGGAATGTAATGTGGAATGGAAAGGAATGGAAAATGGAATGGAAAGGAATAGAATGAGGAATAGAATGCAATGGAATGTGCAATGATATGTGGAATGGAATGTGTAATAGAATGTGGAATGGAATGCAGTGGAAGGTGGAATAGAAAGTGGAATGCAATGGAATGGAAAGTGAAGGGGAACTTGGAAGGGAACATGGAATGGAACGTGGAATGGAATGTGGAATGCAGCGTGGAATGGGATGTGCAATGGAATGTGGAATGGAATGGAATTTAATGTCGAATAGAATGGAAGTTGTAATGGAATGTGGAAAGGAATAGGATGTTTAAATAGAATGGAAATCAACGTGGAATGGAATGTGGACTTGAATGGAATGCTATGTGGAATGGAATGTGAAATGGAATGGAATGGAATGTGGACTGAAAAGGAATGGAACAAGAAATAGAACATAGAATAGAAAGTGGAAAGCAACGTGGAATGCAACGTGGAATGGAATGGTAAATGGAACGGAATAGAATGTGGAATGGAATGGAATGGAATGTGGAATGGAATGTGGAACGGAATGGAATGGATTGGGTAATGGAAAGGAGTGGAAAGTGAAATGGAATGTGAAATGGAATGTGAAATGGAAACTGGAATTGAATGTAGAATGGAATGGAAAGGAACATGGAATGAAATGGAATGGAACCTATAATAGAACGTGGAATGCAACGTGGAATGGAATGAAATGGAATGTGAAATGGAAAGGAATGCAATTTGGAATTAAATGTGTAATGGAATGGAATGGAATATGGAATGGAATGTGGAACGGAATGTGGAGTGTAACGGAATGGAATATGGAATGGAAAGGAATGGTATGTGGAATGGATTGTTTAACGGAATGTGCAATGGAATTGAATGGAATGTGGAATGGAATGGAATGGAATGTGGAATGGAATGCGGAATGGACTGTGGAATAGAATGTGGAATGGAATGGAATGGAATGTGGAATTGAATGGAATGGAGTGTAATGGAATGTGGAATGGAATAGAATGGAAACTGGTATTGAATGGAATGGAATGTGGAATGGAATGGAGTGGAATGTGGAATGGAATGCAATGGACTGTGGAATGGAAAGGAACGGAATGTGGAATTGAATAGAATTGAATGCGGAATGGAAAGGAATGGAATATGGAATGGAATGGAATTGAATAGAATTTGCACTGGAATGGAAAGGAATGGAACGAAAAGTAGAATGAAATATAATGGAATGCAATGTGGAATGGAATGTGGAATGGAATGTAATGGATTGCGGAATAGAATGGAATGAAATGTGGAATGGAATATGGAATGGATTCTGGAATGGTGTGTGGAATGGAATGGAATGGAATGTGGAATTGAATAAAATGGAAGGTGGAATGGAATGGAATTGAACAGAATGTGGACTGGAGTGGAATGAAATGAAAGAGAATGAGGTTTGGAATGGAATGGAATGTGAAATGGAATGGAATGGAATGTGGAATGGAATGGAATGGAATATGTACTAGAATATGAAATCAAATGCGGAATAAAATGAAATAGAATTTAAAATGGAATTGAATGGAATGCAATGTGGAGTGGAATGGAATGGAATGTGGAATGGAACGTGAATGGAATGGAATGAAATGTGGAATGGAATGGAATGGGGAATGTAATATGGAATGGAATGGAATGGAATGGGGAATGGAAAGTGGAATGGAAAGGAAAGTGGAATGGAAGGTGGAATGCAATGGAATGGAATGTGGAATGGAATGGAAAGGAACGTGGAATGGAAAGGAATGGATTGTGGAAAGGAATGGAATGGAATGTGAAAGGAATGCAATGGAATGAGGAATGTAATGTAAATGTTATTGTAATGGAATGTGGAATGGAAGGGAACGGAATGTTGAATGGAATGCAATGGAATGTGGAATGGAAAGGAATGGAATGTGGGTGGAATGGAATGGAATGTGGAACGCAATTGATAGGAATGGAATCGAAGGTTGAATGGAATGTAATGGAATGTGGAATAGAATTTTGAACGGAATGGATTGGAATGTGGAATGGATGTCGAATGGAACGTGAAATGGAATGTTGAATGAAATGTAGAATTCAAAGGAATGGTATGTGGAAAGGAATGTGGAATGGCATGTCATGGAACGTGGAATGGAAAGAAATGGAATATGGATCGGAATGTGGAATGGAACTTGGAATGGAACGTGGAACATAATATAAAGTGTAATGGAATGGAATGTAATGGAATGGAATGTGGAATGGAATTGAATTTAATGGAATGGAATGTGGAATGGAATGAAATGGAATGGATAATGGAATGAAATGGAATGGAATGGAACGTGGAATGGAATGGAAGGGATAAATGGAATGGAATGTATCATGGAATGGAATGGAATGGAACGTGGAATGGAGTGCAATGGAACATGGAATGGAATATGGAAAGGAATGGAAAGGAGTGGAATGCATAGTGGCATGGAATACAGCATGAAATGCAATGTGGAATGGAATGGAAAGAAATGTGGAATGGAATGCGGAATGTAATGGAATGGAATTTGGAAAGTAATGTGGATTGGAATGGAATGTGGAATGGAATGTGGAAGGGAATTGAATGAAACATCGAATGGATTGCAATGGAATGTGGAATGGGATGTAAGAGAATGTGGAAAGTAATGGAATGGAATGTGGAATAGAATGGAATGTAATCTGGAATGCAATGGAATGGAATGAAATGTGGAATGAAAAGGAATGAAAAGGAAAGGAATTTGGAAAGTAACGGAATTGAATGTGTAAAGGAATGTGGAATTGAATGGAATGGAATGAAATGCGGAAAGGAATGGAATGGAATGTGCAAAGGAATGTGGAATGTTGTGGAATGAAATGTGGAGTGGAGAGTGGAATGGAATGGAAAGGAATGTGCAATGAAATGTAATGGAATCTGGAATGAAATTGAGTCGAATGTTATGTGGACTGTAATGGAATGGAATGGAATGGAATGGAATGGAATGTGTAATGGAAAGGAATGGAATGTGGAATGGAATGTGGAATGGAAAGTGGAATGGAATGTGGAAAGGAAAAGAATGGAACGGGGAATGGAATGTGCACTGGAATGGAATGTGTTGTGGAATGGAATGTGGAATGGAATAGAATGGAATGGTATGTGGAATGCAAAGGAATGGAATGGAGTGGAATGTTGAATGGAATGGAATTGAATGTGGAATGGAATGAAACAGAATCTGGAATAGAAAGGAACGGAATGGAATGGAATGGAATGTGGAATGCAAAGTGGAAAGTAATGGAATGGAATGGAATGAAATGTGGAATGGAATGGAATGGAATGTGGAATGGAATGGAATTTTGAATGGAATGGAACTGAATGGAATGAAATGGAATGGAATGGAACAGAATGGAATGGAATTGAATGGAATGGAATGGAATGTCTAATGGAATCCGGAATGGAACGAGGAATGGAATGGAATGGGGAATGCAAAGAGGAATGTAATGGAATGGAATGTGGAATGGAATGGAACGGAACGTGGAATGCAGCGTGGAATGGAATAGAATGGAACGGAATGGAATGTGCAATGGAATGTGGAATGGAAGTCGGAATGGAATGGAATGGAGTGGAATGTGGAATGGAAGGTGGAATGGTACGTGGAATGGAATGCAATGGAACGTGGAGTGTAATGTGGACTGGATTGTAATGGAATGTGGAATGGAATGGAAAGGAAAGTGGAATTGAATGTGAAATGGATTGGAAAGGAATGTGGAATGGAACGGAATGGAATGTGGAATGTATTGGAAAGGAATGTGTAATGGAATGCATTGGATTGTATAATGGAATGGAATGGAAAGGAATTTATAATGGTATGGAATTGACTGGAATGGAATGCGTAATGGAAATGAATGGAATGGAATGGAATGTAGAATGGAATGGAATGGAATGTCGAATGGAATATGGAATGGAATGGAAAGGAATGGAAAGGAATGGAATTTTGAATGGAATGGAATCTAATGTTGATGGAATTTAACCGGCATTGGAATGGAACGTGGAATGGAATGTGGAATGGAATGGAATGGAATTGAAAGGAATGTGGAATGGCATGTGAATTGAAATCCAACCGATTGTGGAATAGAATGTGCAATGAAACGCAATGGAATGAGAATGGAATGTGGAATAGAGTGTGGAATGGAAGGGGGAATGAACTGCGGAATGTAATGTGGAATGGAATGTGGAATGGAATGGAATGTGGGATGGAATGTGGAATGGAATGGAATTGGATGTGGAATGAAATGTGGAATGGAACGTGTAATGAAATGGAATAGAATGTGGAAAGGAATGGAATGGAATGTGTTATAGGTTCTGGACTGGAATGGAATGCAATGTGGAATGCAATGTGGCATGGAATGGAATGGAATGTGGAATGAAATGTGGAATGCAATGGAATGGAATGTGGATGGAATGTGGAATGGAATGTGAAATGGAATGTGGAATGGAATGAAATGGATTGTGGAATGGAACGTGGAATTGAATACAGAACGGAACGGAATGGAATGTAAAATGGGAAGTGCAATGGAATGCGGAATGGAACCTGGAAAGTAATGGAATGGAACTTGTAATGGAATATGGAATGGAATGGAATGGAAATTGGAATGGAAAGGAATGGAATGTGGAATGGAATGGAATGCAATGTGGAATGGAATGTGGAATAAAATTGGAATGGAATGTGGAATTGAATGGAATGGAATGTGGAATGTAATATTGAATGGAATGGAATGGTATGTTGAATGCGAAACGGAAAGGAGTGCGGAATGGAATGTGGAATGGAACAGAATGGAATGTGCAATGAAATGTGGAATCAAAAGTGGAATGTAATGGAATAGATTGTGGAAGGCAATGGAATGGAATGGTATGGAATGTCGAATGGAATGGAATGGAATGTGAAATGGAACTTGGAATGGAACGTGGAAGTGAATATGGAATGCAACGTGCAATAGAATGGAATGGAAAGTGGAATGGAATGTGGAATGGAATGCAATGGACTGCGGAATGGTATCTGGAATGGAATGTGGAATGGAATGGAATGGAATGTGGCAGGCAATGTGGAATGGAATGTGGAATGGAATGGAAGGAATGTGGAATGGAATGGAATGGAATGTCAAATGGAATGTGGAAAGGAATCTGAAATGGAAAGTGGAATGGAATGTGGAATGGAATGTGGAATGTAACGTGGAATGGAAAGTGGAATAGAATGGAATGCCACATGGAACGGAATGTGGAATGGAATGGAATGGAATGCGGAATGGAGTGTGGAATGGCATGAAATGGAATGTGGAATTGAATGGAACGGAATATGGAATGGAATGTAGAATGGAATGCAATGGACCGTGGAACGGTATCTGGAATGGAATGTGGAATGGAACGGAATGGAATGTGGCAGGCAATGCGGAATGGAATGTGGAATGGAATGGAAGGAATGTGGAATGGAATGGAATGGAATGTCAAATGGAATGTGGAAAGGAATCTGAAATGGAAAGTGGAATGGAAAGTGGAATGGAATGTGGAATGTAACTTGGAAAGGAAAGTGGAATAGAATGGAATGCCACGTGGAATGGAATGTGGAATGGAATGGAATGGAATGCGGAATGGAGTGTGGAATGACATGAAATGGAATGTGGAATTGAATGGAAAGGAATATGGAATGGAATGTGGAATGGAAAGGAATGCAATATGGAATGGAATGTGGAAAGGAAAGTGGAATGGAATGCAATGGAATGTGGAATGGGACGCGGATTGGACTGGAATGGAAAGTGGAATTGAACATGGATTGTAAACTGGAATGGAATGGAATTTAATGTGGAATGGAATGGAATGTGCAATGGAATGTACAACTGAATGAGGAATGGAACGTGCAATGGAACGTGGAATGGAATGGAAGGAAATGTGGAATGGAATATGGAATGGTATGGAATGGAGTCTGGAATGGAGTGTAGAATGGAATGTGGAATGGAATGTGGAGTGGAACGGAATGTGGAATGGAATGGAAGGTGGAATGGAATGTGCAAAGGAATGGATGGAGAGGAATGTGTATTGGAATGTGGAATGCAATGGAAAGAAATGTGGATGAAATGGAATGGAATGGGGTATGGAATGGTTTTCAATGTAGAATGGAATGTGGAATGAAAGGGAATGGAAAGAAATTGAAAGTGGAATGGAATGGAATGGAATGTGAAATGCAATGGAATTTAATATGGAATTGAATGGTTTGGAATGTGGAATGGAACGGAATGGATTGGAAAGTGGAATGGAATGGAATGGACTCTAATGGAATGCGGAATTTAATGCAATAGAATGTGGAATGGAATAGAAAGGAATGTCGAATGGAATGGAATGGAATGTGGAATGGAAAGTGGAATGCAATGTGGAATGGAAAGTGGAATGTAATGGAATGGAAAGTGTAACAGAATGGAATGGAATGGAATGTGGAATGCAATGTGAAATGGAATGTGGTATTGAATGGAAAGGAATGGAATATGGAATGGAATGGATTGGAATTTGGAATGAAATGGAAGGGAATAGAATGGAAAGTGAAATAGAATGTGGAAGGGAAAGCGGAATTGAATGTGGAACGGAACTTGGAATTGAATGTGGAATTGAATGGAATGGATTGTGAAATGGAATGGGCAATGGAATGGTATGGAATGGGGAATGGACTGTGGAATGCAATGTGGAATGGAATGGAAAGAAACGTGGAATGGAATGTGGAATGGAACGTGGAAAGGAACGTGGAATTGAACAGGGAATTGAATGGAATAGATTATGGAAAGTAATGTGCAATGGAATGGTATGGAATATGGAATGAAATGTGGAATGCAATGTGGAATGGAATGGAATGGAATGTGGAATGGAATGTGGAATGGAACGTGGAATGGAACGTGGAATGGAATGTGGGATGAAATGCAATGGAATGTGTAATGGAATGTGGAATGCAGTGTGAAATGGAATGGAATTTGGAATGCAATGTGGAATGGAATGGAATGGAATGTTTAAATGGAATGGTTTCGAATGTGCAATGGAATATGGTCTGGAATGGAATGCAATGTGGAATGGAATGTGGAATGTGCTGGAATGGAACGTGGAATGGAACGTGGAATGGAACATGGAATGAAATGTGAATGGAATGGAATGGAATCTGTAATGGAAGGGAATGAAATGTGGAATGGAATGTGCAATGGAATGGAAAGGAAAGGAATGGAATGTGTAAGGCAATGGAATGGAAGGTGGAGTGGAAAGAAATGGAATGTTGAATGGAACGCGGAATGAAACGAGGAATGAAATGTGGAACGGAAAGTGTAATGGAAAGTGAAATGGAATGGAATTGAATGTGGAATGGAAGGGAATGGAACTTGGAATACAACGTGGAATGTCATATAATGGAATGTGGAAAGGGAAGTTAACGGAATGTGGAATGAAATGGGTAGTGGAACGTGCAATGGAACGTGGAAAGGAATGGAATGGATTGTGGAATTGAACGTGGAATTGAAGGTGGAATAGAAAGCAATGGAACGTGGAACGGAATGTGGAATGGAATGGAATGGAATGTGGAATGCAGCATGGAATTGAATAGAATGGAATGTGGAATTGAATGTGGAATGGAATGTGGAATGGAACGTGTAAAGGAATGGAATGCAATTTAATGTGGAATGGAATGTGGAATGGAATGTGGAATGGAACGTGGAATGGAATGGAATGGAATGGAATGGTACGTGGAATGCAGTGTGAAATGGACTGGAAAAGAATGTGGAATGGAACGGAATGGAATGTGGAGTGTAATGTGGAATGGATTGGAAATGAATGTGTAATGGAATGTAATGGATTGTATAATGGAATGGAATGGAAAGGAATGTGGAATGGTATGCAACGGAATGGAATTGAATGTCTAATGGAAAGGAATGGAGTGGAATGGAATGTGGAATGGAATGGAATGGAATGTCTAATGGAATATGGAATGGAATGGAATGGAATGGAAAGGAATTGAATGTGGAATGGAATGGAATGGATTGGACTGGAATGGAATGGAAAGTAGAATGAAATGGAATGGAATGTGGATTGAAATAGAATGGAATGGAATTGAATTGAATGTGGAAAGGAATGGAATGTGGATTGGAATGGATTGTGTAAAAGAGTGGAATGGAATGTTCAATGGTATGTGGAATGGAATGGAAATGAATGTGGAGTGGAGGGTGGAATGTATTGTAATGGAATGGAATGGCATTGATTGTGGAATGGATTGGAATGGAATGTGGAATGGAATGGAATTGAATGTGGAATGTAATGTGGAAAGAATGGAATGGAATGTGGAATGGAATGTGGAGTGGAATGGAATAGAATGGAATGAAATGGAATGTGAAATGGAGTTGAATTTAATGTGGAATTGAATGGAATGGAATGAAATGTGAAATGGAATGAAATGGAGTGTGAAATGGAGTTGAATTTAATGTGGAATTGAATGGAATGGAATGAAATGTAAAATGGAATGCAATGGAATGTGGAATGGAATGGAATGGAATGTGGAATGGAATGTGGAGTGGAATGTAATGTAATGGAATGGAATGTGGCATGGAATGTAATAGGATGTGGAATGCAATGGATTGGAAAGAAATGGGGATTGCAAAGGAATGGAATGCAATGGAATGTCGAAGGGAATGGAATGGAATGTGGAAGGCAATTGAATGGAATGGAATGGAATGTGGAATGGAAGGTGGAATGTAATGGAATGTTAAATGGAATGGAATAGAATGTGGAATGGAATGGAAAGGAATGAGGAAGGGAATGGAATGGAATGGAATGTGGACTGGATTGGAATATAATGGAATGGAATGTGGAATGGAATGCAATGGAATCTGGAATGGGATGTGGAATGAAATGTGGAATTGAGTGGAATGGAATGTGGAAAGGAATGGAAAGAAGTGTTGAATGCAACCGACAGGAATGTGGAATGGAATGGAATGGAATCTGGAATGCAATGGAATGGAATGGACTGTGAACGGGAATGAAATATAATGGAATGGAATGTGGAATGCAATTTGGAATGGAATGTGGAAGGAATGGAATGTTGAATGAAATGGAATGGAATGTGGAAGGGAATGGAATGGAATGTGGAATGGATGGGAATGTAATGGAATGTGGATTGCAATGGAAAGAAAAGGAGTGGAACGTGGAATTGAATGGAATGGAATGTGGAATTTAACGGAATGGAACGTGGACTGGAAGAGAATGCAATATAATGGAATGTGGAATGGAAGGTAATGGAGAGTTTTGGAATGTGGAAGGGAAAGGAATGGAATATGGAATGGAATGGGAAAAGGAATGGAATGGAATTTAGAATGGAATGTGGAAAGTAATGGAATGGACAGTGTAATGGAACGGATTGTAATGTGTAATGGAATGAGGAATGCAATGGAATAGAATGGAATGGAATGTGCAATGTCGAATGGAACAAAATGTGGAATGGAATGTGGAATGGAATTGAATGCAATATGGAATGGTATGGAGTGGAATGTGGTGGAATGGAATGTTGAATGGAGTGTGAAATCTAATGGACAGGAATGTTGAATGGAAAGTAATGGAATCTAGAATGGAATGGAATGTGGACTGGAGGAGAACAGAATGGAATGGAATGTGGAATGGAATAGAATGGAATCTGCAATGGAAGGTGGAATGGAATCTGGAAAGGAATGTGGAATGGAATGGAATGGAAAGGAATGGAATGGAATGTGGAAGGTAATGGAATGGAATTTGGAATGGAATTGAATTGAACGAGTGGAATGGAATGGAATGTGTAATGGGATGTGGAATGGAATGGAAATAATGTGGAATGGAAAGTGGAATGGAATGGAATGGGAAGTGGAATGGAATGTGGAATGCAATATGATGTGGACTGGAATGGAATGGAATGGAATGGAGTGTGGAATGGAAAGCAATGGAAAGTGGATAGGAATGGAATGGAATGGACTGGAATGGAATGTGCAATGGAATGTGGAATGTGGAATGGAATGGAATGTGGAATGGAATGTGGAATGGAATTGAATGCAATGTGGAATGGTATGGAGTGGAATGTGGAATGGAATGCGGAATGTAGGGGAACGTAATGTAGAAAGGAGTGTGGAATGAAATGGACAGGAATGTGGAATGGAATGGAAAGGAATCTGGAATTGAATTGAATAGAACAGAATGTGTCCTGCAATGGAATGGAATCGAATGTAATGTGGAATGGAATGGAGTGGAATGTGGAATGGAATCTGGTAAGGAATGTGGAATGGAATGGAAGGGATTGGAATGGAAAGGAATGTGGAATGTAATGGAATGGAAGTTGAAATGGAATGGAATTTAATGGAATAGAATGGAATGTGGAATGGAATGTAGAATGGAATGGAATGGGATGTCGAATGGAATGTGGAATGGAATTGAATGGAATGGAATGTGGAATGGAATTTGATAGGGAATCTGGAATGGAATGTGCATTGGAATGTAATGGAATGCATTAGAATGCGGAATGGAATGGAATTGAATGTGGAATGGAATGGAATGGAATGTGGAATATATTGCAATGAGGAATGGAATGGAATGGAATGGAATGGAATGTGGAAAAGAATGTGGAATGGAGTCTGGAATGAAATGAGGAAAGGAATGGAATGGAATTGAATTTAACGTGGAATGGATTGGGATGGAAATTGGAACGGAATGAAATTTTACGTGGAATGAAATGGAATGGAATGGAATGAGGAATGGAATGAAATGGAATGGAATGCAATGGAAAGTGTAATTTAATGTGTAGTGGAATGGAATTGAATGGAATGGAATGTAGAATGGAATGGAATGGAATGGAATAGAATTTGGAATGCAATCTGGAATGGAATGCAATGTCTAATGGAATGAGTGGAATGTAATGGAAGGTGGAATGGCATGGATTAGAATGGAATGGAATGGGGAATGGAAAGTGGAATGGAATGGAATGGAATGTGGAATGGAAAGTGGAATGGAATGGAATGGAATGTGGAACAGAACCGAATGGAATGTGAAATGGAGTGGAATGTAATTGAAAGTAGATTACAATGGAATGGAATCGAAAGGAATGTTTAAAGGATTGGAATGTGGAATACAATAAAGGTAATGGAATGCAAAATGGAATGGAATAGCATGTCGAATGGAAGGGAATGGATTGGAATCGAATGTGGAATGAAATGGAATGGAATGTGGAATTGAATGGAAAGGAAAGTGGAAAGCAACGTGGAAAGTAATGGAGTGGAACGTGAAATGGAGTGGAAAGCAATGTGTGATGGAATGAGGAACGGAACGGTATGGAATGTGGAATGGAATGAGGAATGGAATAGAATGGAATGTGGAACGGAATGTGGAAATGAATGTAATGTGGAATGGAAAGTGGAATGGAATGGAAACGAAAGTGAAATGGTATGGAGTGGAATGTGGAATGCAATGTGGAATGTAGTAGAATGGAATGTGGAATGGAATGGAATGGGAGGTGCAATGGAATGGAATATGGAATGGAATGGAATGGAACGTGAAATGGAATTGAGAATGAAATGTGGAAAGGAATGGAATGGAATTGAATGTGGATTGGAATGGAATGGAATGTGTAAAGGATTGGAATGGAATGTGGAATGGAATGGAATGGATGGTGGAATGGTATGGAATGTAATGGAATGGAACTTGGAACGGGATGCAATGAAACGGAAAGGGATGTGGAATAGAAAGTGGAATGAAATGGAATGGAATGGAATGGAATGGAATGTGAAATGGAATGTAGAATGGAATCTGGAATGGAACGTGGAATGGAATGGAATGGAATTGAAAGGAATGTGTAATGGAATGGAAAGGAATGTGTAATGGAATGGAATGGAATGTGGAATTGACTGGAATGTAATGGAATGGAATGTGGAATGGAAAGTGGAAGGGAATGCAATGGAATGGAAAAGAATGGGGGATGGAAATTGGAATGCAATGGAATGGAATGTGGAATGGAATGCAATGGAATGTAAAATGCACTGGAATGTAATGGAATGTGGATTGCAGTGGAATGGAATCAAATGGAATGCGCAATGGAATGGAATGAGGAATGGAATGGAATGGAATGGAATGTGGAATCGAAGGGAAGGGAATTTAATGGAATGTGGAATGGAATGGAAAGGGATATGGAATGCAATGTGGAATGGAGTGGAAAGGAATGTGAAATGGAAGGTGGAAAGTAGTAGAATGGAAGGCGGAATGGAGTGGAATGTTATGTGTAATGGAATGAGGAATGGAATGGAATAGAAAGGAATGGAATGTTGAATGTAATGTAGTGGAATACGGAATGGAACATGGAATGGAATGGAATGAGGAATGGAATGTGGATTTTAATGGAATGTTAAATGGAATGGATTAGAAAGTGGAATGGAATGGAATGGAATGTGTGATGGAATGAATGGAATGTAGAATGGAATGTGGAATGGAATAGAATGGAATGAGGAAGGGAAGGGAATGGAATTGAATGGAATGTGGACTGGAATGGAATGGAATGGAATGGAATGTGGAAACTAATGTAATGGAATGTGGAATGGAATGTGGAATGGAGTGGAATGTGGAAAGGAATTGAATGGAGTGTTGAATGTAATGGACAGGAATGTGGAATGGAATGGATTGGAATCTGGAATGGAATGGAATGGAATAGAATGGACTGTGGACTGGAATTTAATGTAATGTAATGGAATGTGGAATGGAAAGTGGAATGGAATGTGGAATTGAATGGAATGGAATGTGGAATGGAATGGAATGGAATGGAATTTAAAATGGAATGGAATGGAATTTAAAATGGAATGGAATGGAATGTGGAATGGAAGGGAATTCAATGTAATAGAAAGTGGAATGGGAGGCAATGGAATGTATTGGAATACGGAAAGGAATGGAATGGAATATGGAATGGAATATGGAAAGAAATGGAATGGGATTTGGAATGGAACATGAAAAGTAATGGAATGGATAGTGAAATGGCACGCATTGTAATGTGTAAAGGAATGAGGAATGGAATGGAATAGGATGGAATGGAATGGCTAATGTGGAATGGAATGAAATGTGGAGTGGAATGTGAAATGTAATTGAATGCAATATGGAATGGTATGGAGTGGAATGTGGAATGGAATGTGGAATGTAGTGGAATGGAATGTGGAATGGAGTGTGGAATCTAATGGACAGGAAAGGTGAATGAAAAGTAATGGAATCTGGAAGGGAATTGAAGGAAATGGAATGGAATGTGGACTGGAATAGAATGGAATGTGATGGAATGTGCAACGGACTGGACTGGAATGTGCAAAGGAATGTGGAATGGAATGTGGAATGCAATCTGGAAAGGAATGCGGAATGGAACAGAATGGAATGAGGAAGGGAATGGAATGGAATGGAATGTGGACTGGAATCGTTAGGAATGTGGAATGGAATGTGAAATGGAATTGAATGGAATATGGAATGGAATGTGGAATGGAACTGAATGAGGATTGCAATGGAATGGAATCCAATGGAATGTAGAATGGAAACGAATGGAATGTGGAATGGAATGTAGAATGGAATGGGATGGAATGTGGAATGGAATGTGAATTGGAATGGAATGTGGAATTGAATGTGGAACTCAATGGAATGGAATGTGGAATGGAATGGAATGGAACGTGGAAAGGAATGTGGAATTCAATGGAATGGAATGTGGAATGGAATGGAAAGGAATGGAATGTGGAATGGAATGTGGAATGGAAAGTGGAATTGAATGGAATGGAATTTGGATGGTAGAAATAATGGAACGTGGAATGGAATGGAATGGAACGTGGAATGGAACGTGAAATGGAACGTGCAATGGATCGTGGAATGGAATGGAATAGAACGTGGAATGGAATGGAAAGTGGAAAGGAATCGAATGGGATGTGGAATGGAATAGAATGGAAAGCAGAATGGAATGGAAAGTGGAATGGAATAAGGAATGGAATGGAATGGAATGTGGAATGGAATGGAAAGGAAAGTTGAATGTCATGGAATGGAAAGTGGAATGGAATGGAAACTTGAATGGTGTGGAATGGAAAGTGGAATGCAATAAGGAATGGAATGGAATGGAATGTGGAATGGAGGGAGGAATGGAACGTTAAGTGGAATGTAATGGGTCGTGGATTAGATCGTCTACTGGAAGGTGTAATGCATCGTGGAATGAAATGGAATGGAACATGGAATGGAATGGAAAGTAGAATGAAATGGAACGGAACGTGGAATTGAATGGAACGTGGAATTGAATGGAATGGAACATAGAATGGAGTGGAATGGAAAGTGGAATTGAATGGAATGGAAAGTGGAACGGAATGGAACATAGAATGGAGTGGAATGGAACGTGGAATGGAATGTGGAGTGGAATGGAAAGGAATGGAATACAAAGTGGAATGGAACACAGTGTGGAATTCAATGCGGAATGGAATAGAATGCAGATTGGGATGTGGAATGTAATGGAATGGAATTTGGAATGGAATGTGGAATGGAATGGAATCTGGAATGGAATGTGGAATAGAATGCAATCTGGAATGGAATGTGGAATGGAATTGAATGGAATGTGGAATGGAGTTTAATGGAATGGAATGAAATGTGGAATGGAATGTGAAAAGGAATGTGAAATGGAATGGAATGTGTAATGGAATGCAATGGAATGGAACGTGGAATGGAACGCGGAATTGAATGTGGAAAGCAAAGGAATGGAAAGGAATGGAATGTGAAATGGAATGGAATGGAATGCAAAGGAATGAGGAAAGTAATGGAATGGAATGTGGAATGGAATGTGAAATAGAATGAAATGGAATGTGGAATGGAAAATGGAATGGAATGTGGAATGGAATGTAATGCAATGGATTGGAATGGAAAGTGGAATGGAATGTGGAATTGAACGTGGAATGGAATGGAATAGAATGTGGAATGGAATGTGCAATGGAATGGAGTGGAATGTGGAATGGAATGTGCAATGGAACGTGAAATGGCATGGAATGTAATGTGGAATGGAATGTGGAATAAAATAGAATGGAATGGAATGGAACGTGGATTCCAATGTGGAATGGAATAGAATGGAATGGAATGTGGAATGGAAAGGAATGGAATGGAATGTAATGTGGAAAGCAATGGAATGGAATGGAATGTGGCATGGAATGGATTGGAATGGAATGGAATGGAATTTAGAATAGAATGGAATGAGGAATGGATCTTAATGCAATGTGGACTGGAATGCAATGGAATGTGGAATGCAATGTGGAATGTAATGTAATAGAATGGAATGGAATGGAATTTGGAATGGAATGGAAAGTGGAATGGATCAGAATGCAATGTGGAATGGAATGTAGAATTGAATGGAACGGAATGGAATGGAATGTGGAATGCAATGTGGAATGGAACGTGAAATAGAAAGTGGAATGGAATTGAATGGAATGGAAAGGAATTAGAAATGAAATGTGGAATGGAATGGAATGGAACGTGGAATGGAACGTGGAATGGAATATAACGTGGAATGGAATGTGGAATAGAATGTGGAATGGAATGGAATGGAATGTGCAACGGAATGTGGAATGGAATGGAATGGAATGGAACGTGGAATGGATCGTGGAATGGAATGTAGAATGGAACCTGGAATATAATGTGGAATGGAATGGAATGTGGCATCGAAAGTGGAAAGGAATGGAATGAAATGTGGAATGGAATGGAATGCAATGTGGAATGGAATGGAATTGAATGTGGAATGAAATGTGGACTGGAATGGAAGGCAATGTAGAATGGAAAGTGAAATGGAATGGAATGGAATGTGGAATTGATTCTATAATGGAATGTGGATTGGAAGGTGGAAGGCAATATGATTGATCGTGGAATAGAAAGTGGAATGGAAAGGGGACTGGAATGCAAAGGAATGTGGAATGGAATGGAATTGTATGTCGATTAGAATGTGGACTGTAATGGAATGCAATGTGGAATGGAATATGGAATGGAATCGAATGGAATGCAGAATGGAATGAGGAATGGAATGTGGAATGGAATGTGGAATGGAACTGAATGGAATGTGGAATGGACTGTGGAATGGAATGCAATGGAGTGCGGAATTTGTTGGAATGGAATGTACAATGGAATTTAATGGAATGAGGGATGGAATGGGATGGAATGGAATGGAACGTGGAATGGAATTGAATTGAATGTGGAATGCAATGGAAATGAACGTGGAATGCAATGTGGACTGCAATGGAGGGCAATGTGGAATGGAATGTGAAATGGAAGGGAATGGAATGTGGAATGGATTTTATAATGCAATGTGGAATGGAAGGTGGAATGCAATAGAATTGATCGTGGAAAGGAAAGTGGAATGGAAAGTGGACTGGAATGCCATGGAATGTGGAATGGAATGGAATGGAATGTCGATTAGAATGTGGACTGTAATGGAATGCAATGTGGAATGGAATGTGGAATGTAATGCGGAATGGAATGACGAAAGGAATGAGGAATGGAATTTGGAATGGAATGTGGAATGGAACTGAATGGAATGTGGAATGGAAAGTGGAATGGAATGTGGAATGGAATGTAATGGAATGTGGAATTGGATGGAATGGAATGTGAAATGGAATGGAATGGAATGAAATGAGGGATGTAATGGAATGGAATGTGGAATGGAATTGAATGGAATGTGGGCTGGAATGGAATGCAATGTGGAATGGAATGTGAAATGGAATGGAATGGAATGTGGAATCGATTCTATAATGGAATGTGTAATGGAAGGTGGAATGCAATAGAATTGATCATGGAATGGAAAGTGGAATGGAAAGTGAACTGGAATGCAATGGAATGTGGAATGGAATGGAATGGAATGTCGATTAGAATGTGGACTGTAATGGAACGCAATGTGGAATGGAATGTGGAATGGAATCGAATGGAACGCGGAATGGAATGAGGAATGGAATGTGGAATGGAATGTGGAATGGAGCGGAATGGAATGTGGAATGGAATGTGGAATGGAATGTGGACTGGAAAGTGGAATTTAATGTGGAATGGAACGTAGAATGGAATGGAATGGAACGTGGAATGGAACTTGTAATGGAACTTGGAATGGAACCTGGAATGGAACGTGGAATGGAATGTGGAATTGAACGTGGAATTGAATAAAATGGAACACGGAATGGAATGTACAATGAACGTGGAATGGAAAGTAGAATAGAATGGAATGGAACGGAACGTGGATTGGAATGGAATGGAAACTGGAATGGAATGTGGAATGGAATGGAATGGAATGTGGAATACAATGTGTAACAGAATGGAAAGGAATCAGGAATGGAATGGATTGGAATGGGATGGAATTCGGAATGGAATGGAATGGAACGTGGAATGGAATGTGGAATGGAATGGAATGGAACGGAATGGAAAGTGGATTGGGGTGTGAAATGGAATGTATAATGGAACGGAATGGAATGTGGAAAGGAATGTGTAATGGAGTGTGGAATGGAATGTGGAAAGGAATGGAATTGAATGTGGAAAGTGGTGTGTAACGGAATGTGGAATGGAACGGAATAGAATGTGGAATGGAGTATGGAATACAACTTGGAATGCAATGTGGAATGGAAATTGGATTGGAAATTGGAGTGGAACATGGAATGGAATGGTATGGAACGTGGAATGGAATGTTGAATGGAATGGAATGGAAAGTGTAAGGGAATGGAATGGAATGTGGAATGGAAAGGAAATGAAGGAGGAATGGGACATGGAAAGGAACATGGAATGTGACGTGGAATGGCAAGTGGAATGGAATGTGTAATGCAATGGAATGGAATGTGGAAGGCAATGGAATGGAATGTGGAATGGAATGGAATGGAGTGGAAAGCGGAATGGAATGGAATGGAATGGAATGTGGAATGGAATGAAATAGACTGGAATGGAATGGAATGTGGAATTGAATGGAATGGAATGTGGAATGGAAAGGAATGGAACGTGGAATGAAATGTGGAATGGAATGTGAAATTTATTTTGTAATGGAATGGAATGGAAAGTGGAACAGAATGGAATGGAATGGAATGTGGAAACGAATGTGGAATGAAGTGGAATGGAATGTGTAATGGAATGGAACGTAATGTGTAATATAATGGAATGGAATGTAAAGTTAAATAGAATGTGGAATGGAAAGTGAAATGGAACTTGGAATGGAATGTGGAACGGAATGAAATAGAACGTGGACTGGAATGGAATGGAACGTAGAATGGAATGGAATGGAATGTGGAATGGAATGTGGAATGGAACTTGGAATGGAACATGGAAAGTAAAGTGGAATGGAATGTGGAATGGAATGGAATGGAGTCTGGTGTGAAATGTGGAATGGAGTACAATGGAATGAGAATGGAATGTAGAATGTAATGGAATGGAAAGTGGAATGGAATCTGGACTGGAATGGATTGGAACGTAGAATGGAATGGAATAGAATGTGGAATGGAATGTGGAATGGAACTTGGAATGGAACATGGAAAGTAAAGTGGAATGGAATGTGGAATGGAATGGAATGGAGTCTGGTGTGAAATGTGGAATGGAGTACAATGGAATGAGAATGGAATGTAGAATATAATGGAATGGAAAGTGGAATGGAATCTGGAATGGAATGGATTGGAATGTGGAATGGAATGTGGAGTGCAATGTGGAATGGAACAGAATGGAATGTGGAATGGAATGTGGAATGGAATGGAATGGAATGTTTAATGGAACATGGAATTAAATCGACTGGAACGTGGAATGGAAAGTGGAATGAAATGTGTAATGGAATGTGGAATGGAATATGGAAAGGAATGGAATAGAGTGTGGAATGGAATGTGGAAAGGAGTGTGGAATGGAATGGAATGTGGAATGCATTGTGGAATGGAATTTAATCGAATGTGGAATGCAAACTGGAATGGAATGCATTGTGGAATGGAAAGTGGATTGTAACGGAATGGAATGTGGAAAGGAATGTGGTATGGAACTTGGAATGGAATGCAATGGAATGTGGAATGGAACGTGAAATGGAATGCAATGGAACGTGGAATCAAAAGTGGAATGGAACGTGGAATGGGATGGAATGGAACGTGGAATATAAAGTGGAATGCATCTTGGTATGGAATGGAATGGAATGTGGAACTGTCCGCGAAATGTAATGCAAAGTTATGTGGAATGTAACGTGGAAAGGAACATGGAATGGAATGTGGAATGGAAAGTGAAATGAAATGGAATGGAAAGTGGAATGGATTGTGGAATAGAATGGAATGGAACATGGAATGGAACGTAGAATGGAACGTGGAACGAAAGGTGGAATGGAAAGCGGAATGGAAAGTGCAATGGAAAGTGGAATGGAAAGTGGAATGGAATGGAATGGAATGTGGAATGGAATGGAATGGAATATGGAATCTAATGTGGAATGGAATGGAATGGAACATGAAATGGAATATGGAATTTAACATCTAATTGAATGTAGAATGGAACGTGGAATGGAATGGAATGGAACGTCTAATGGAAAGTAGAATGGAACGTGGAATGGAAAGGAATGGACCGTGGAATGGAATGTGAAATGGAATGTGTAATATAATGGAATGGAACGTGTAATGCAATGGAGTGGAATGTGGTATGGAATGTGGAATGGAATGGAACGGAATGCGGAATGGATTGCGGTATGGCATGTGGAATGGAATGGAATGGAATGTGGAAAGGAATGTGGAATCGTATGGAATAGGATGAGAAAGGGAATGGGGAATGCAATGTGCAAGGGTATGTGGAATGGAATGTGTAATGAAATGGAATGGAATGTGGAAAGGAATGGGGAGTGGAATGGAATCTAAACTGGAATGGAATGTGGAATGGAATGTGGAATGGGATGTGGAAGGGAAAGTGGAACACAATGCGGAATGCAACATGGAATGGAACGTAAAATGGAATGGAATGGAACATGGAATGGAAGGTGGAATGGAACTTGGAATGGAATGTGTAATTCAACGTAGAATGGAATGTGCACTGAAACGTGGAATGAAATGTGGAATGGAACGTGGAATGGATCTTGATTGGAAGGGAATGTGGAATGTATCGTGGAACGTAACGTGAAAGGGAAAGTGGAATGGAAGTTGGAATGCAATGTACAATGGAAAGTGGAATGTAACGTGGAATAGAATGGAATGGAAAGTGGAATGAAACGCGGAATGGAACGGAATGGAACGTGGAATGGAACATGTAATGGAATGTGGAATGAAACCTGGAATAGAATGGAATGGAATGTGGAATGGAATTTGGAAGGGAATGTGGAAGGGAATGTGGAAGGCAACGGAATGGAATGTGGAATGGAATGTGGAATGGAATGGAATGGAATGTGGAATGGAACGTGGAATGGAAAGGAATGAAAGGGAATGGGGTGTGGAATAGAATGTGGAATGAAATGTGGAATGGAATGGAAGGTGGAATGGAATGTGCAATGGAACGTATTGGAATGTGGAATGTAATGTGAAATGGAATGTGGAATGGAACAGAATGGAATGTGTAAAGCAATGTGGAATGGAATGGAATGTAATGTGGAATGGAATTGAATGGAATATGGAATCTAATGTGGAATGGAATGGAATGGAATTGGAATGGAATATGGAATGGAACCTCTAATGGAATGTAGAATGGAACGCGGAATGGAATGTAATAGAACGTATAATGGAAAGTAGAATGGAACGTGGAATGGAATGGAATGGACCGTGGAATGGAATGTGGAATGGAATGTGTAATGTAATGGACTGGAACGTGAAATTCAATGGAGTGGAATGTGGTATGGAATGCGGAATGGAATGGAATGGAATGTGGAATGGATTGTGGTATGGCATGTGGAATTGAAAGGGACGGAATGTGGAATGGAATGTGGAATGGTATGGAATAGAATGAGAAAGGGAATGGGGAATGCAATGTGCAAGGGAATGTGGAATGGAATGTGGAATGAAATGCAATGGAATGTGGAAAGGAATGTGGACTGCAATGGAATCTAAAGTGGAATGGAATGTGGAGGGGAATGTGGAAGGGAAAAGGGAATGGAATGCAGAATGGAACGTGGAATGGAAACTGGAAAGGAATGGAATGGAACATGGATTGGAACGTGGAATGGAACGTGGAATGGAATGTGTAATGCAGCATAGAATGGAATGTGCACTGAAACTTGGAATGGAATGTGGAATGGAATGTGGAATGGAACATGGAATGGAATGGCATGCAATGTGGAATGGAACACAATGGAAGGGAATGTGGAATGTATAGTGGAATGTAACGTGAAATGGAATGTGGAATGGAAGTTGAAATGGAATGTACAATGGAATGTGGAATGCAATGCAATGGAACGTGGAATGGAACTTCTAATGGAATGTAGAATGGAACGTGGAATGGAATGTAATGGAATGTCTAATGGAAAGTAGAATGGAACGTGGAATGGAATGGAACGCACCGTGGAATGGAATGTGGAATGGAATGTGTAATGTAATGGAATGGAACGTGAAATTCAATGGAGTGGAATGTCGTATGGAATGTGGAATGGAAAGGAATGGAATGTGGAATGGATTGTGGTATGGCATGTGGAATTGAATGGAATGGAATGTGGATTGGAATGTGGAATGGTATGGAATAGAATGAGAAAGAGAATGGAGAATGCAATGTGCAAGGGAATGTGGAATGGAATGTGGAATGAAATGGAATGGAATGTGGAAAGGAATGTGGACTGGAATGGAATCTAAAGTGGAATGGAATGTGGAGAGGAATGTGGAAGGGAAAATGGAATGGAATGCACAATGGAACATGGAATGGAACGTGGAAAGGAATGGAATAGAACATGGATTGGAACGTGGTATGGAACGTGGAATGGAATGTGTAATGCAACATAGAATGGAATGTGCACTGAAACGTGGAATGGAATGTGGAATGGAATGTGGAATGGAACGTGGAATGGAATGGCATGCAATGTGGAATGGAACACAATGGAAGGGAATGTGGAATGTATCGTGGAATGTAACGTGAAATGGAATGTGGAATGGAAGTTGAAATGGAATGTACAATGGAACGTGCAATGTAACGTGGAATGCAATGGAATGGAAAGTGGAATGGAACGTGGAATGGAATGGAATGCATAGTGGAATGGAACGTGTAATGGAATGTGGAATGGAACGTGGAATGGAACGTGGAATCTATAGGAATGGAATGTGGAATGGAATTTGGAATGGAATGTGGAAGGGAATCTGGAAAGGAATGTGGAAGGCAACGGAATGGAATGTGGAATGGAATGTGGAATGGAATGGAATGGAATGTGCAGTGGAATGTGGAAATGAATTTGGAATGGAATGTGGAATGGAACGTGGAATGGAAAGGAATGGAATGTGGAATGGTATGGAATGGAGTGTGGACTAGAATGTGGAATGAAATGTGGAATGGAATGGAAGGTGGAATGGAATGTGGAATGGAATGGATTGGAAGGTTTAAATGGAATGGAATGGAATGTGGAATGTAATATGGACTGCAATGGAATGCAATCTCTAATGGAATGCAATGGAATGTGGAACGGAATGTTTAATGGAAAGTGGAATGAATTGTGGAGTGGAATGTGGAATGGAACGTGGAATGGAATGGAATGAATCGTGGAAAGGAACATGGAATGGAACGTGGAATGGAAGGTGAATGTAGCGTGGAATGGAATGGAATGGAACATGGAAGGGAATGTGGAATGGAATGTGGAATGGAATGGAATGGAAAGTGAAATGGAATGGATTGGAATGTGGAATAGAATGTGGAAGGGAACGGAATGGAATGTGGAATGCAATATGGTATTGAAGGGAATGGAAAGTGGAGTGTACTGTGGAATGGAATGCAATGGAAAGTGGAATGGATTAGAATGGAATGTGGAATGGAATGGAATAGAACGTGGAATGGACTGTGGAATGGAATGTGGAGTGGCACGTGGAATACAAATGAATGCAATGTGGAATGGAAAGAGGAATGGAATGTGAAATGGAACGTGGAATGGAAAGCAATGCGGAATGGTACGTGAAATAGACAAGAATGGAAAGAGGAATGCAACGTCGAATGGAATGTGGAATGGAAAGTGAAATGGAGTGGAATGGAAAGTGGAATGGATAGTGGAATGAAATGGAAAGGAAAATGGAATGGAACGTACAATGGAATGTGGAATGGAATGTGGAATGGAATGTGGAATCGAATGTGCAATGGAACGTGGAAGGGAACGTGGAATGGAACGTGGAATGGAATGGAATGGAACGTGGAATGGAAAGTGGAATTGAATGTATAATGTAATGGAATGGAATGTGGAATGCAATGGAATGGAATGTGGTATGGAATGTGGAATGGAATGGAATGGAATGTGGAATTGAATGTGGAAACGAATGGAGTGGAAAGTGGAATTGAATGTGGAAACGAATGGAGAAGAATGTGAAAGGGAATGTGGAATGCAATGTGGAATGGAATTTTGAATGAAATGGAATGGAATGTGGAATGGAATGGAATGTAATGTGGAATGGACTTTGGAAAGGAATGGAATGGAATGTGGAAAGGAATGTGGAATGGAATGTGGAATGGAATTGAATGAAATGTGTAATGGAATGTGGAATGGAATGTAGAATGGAACGTGCAATGGAATGTGGAATGGAACGTGGAATGGAATGGAATGAAACAAAGAATGAAACATGGAATGGAAAGTGGAATGGAATGTGTAATGGAACATCAAATTGAGTGTGCAATGGAACGTGGAATGGAAAGTGGAATGGAATGTGGAATGGAACATGGAATGGAATGGCATGGAATGTGAAATGGAACTTGATTGGAATGGAACATGGAATGTAACGTGGAATGTAACGTGGAATGGAATGTGGAACGGAACTTGGAATGGAATGTAAAATGGAATATGGAATGGAATGTGGAATGGAATGTAATGGTAAGTGGAATGGATAGGAATGCAAAGTAGAAAAGAATGTGGAATGAGATGGAATGGAATGTGGAATGGAATGAGGAATGGAATGGAATTGAATGTGGAATGGAATGGAATGGAATACGGAATCTAATGTGGAATGGAATGGAATGGAATGGAATACGGAATCTAATGTGGAATGGAACGGAATGGAACATGGAATGGAATATGGAATGCAACCTCTAATGGAATGTAGAATGGAACGTAGAATGGAATGTAATGGAATATCTAATGGAAAGTATAAAGGAACGTGGAACGGAATGGAATGAACCGTGGAATGGAATGTTGAATGGAATGTGTAATGTAATGGAATGGAACGTGAAATGCAATGGAGTAGAATGTGGTATGGAATGTGGAATGGAATGGAATGGAATGTGGAACGGATTGTGGTATGCCATGTGGAATTGAATGGAATGGAATGTGGAATGGAATGTGGAATGGCATGGAATAGAATGAGAAAGGTAATGGGGAATGCAATGTGCAACGGAATGTGGAATGGAATGTGGAATGAAATGGAAAGGAATGTGGAAATGAATGTGGAGCGAATGGAACCTAAGTGGAATGGAATGTGTAATGGAATGTGGAATGGAATGTGGAAGGGAAAATGGAATGGAATGCGGAATGGAACATGGAAAGGAACGTGGAAAGGAATGGAATGGAACATGAAATGGAACGTGGAATGGAACGTGGAATGGAATGTGAAATGCAACATAGAATGGAATGTGCACTGAAACGTGGAATGGAATGTGAAATGGAATGTAGAATGGAACGTGGAATGGAATGGCATGCAATGTGGAATGGAACATGATTGGAAGGGAATGTGGACTGTATCGTGGAATGTAACGTGAAAAGGAATGTGGAATGGAAGTTGAAATGGAATGTACAATGGAATGTGGAATGTAACGTGGAATGTAACGTGTAATGGAATGGAATGGAAAGTGGAATCGAACGTGGAATCGAATGGAATGGATTGTGGAATGGAACGTGAAATTTAATGTGGAATGGAACGTGGAATGGAAAGTGGAATGTAGTGGAATAGAATGTGGAATGGAATGAGGAATGGAATGTGGAAGGGAATGTGGAAAGTAATGTGGAAGACAAAGGAATGGAATGTGGAATGGAAAGTGGAATGGAATGGAAGGGAATGTGGAATGGAAGGTGGAAATGAATTTGGAATGTAATGTGGAATGGAACGTGGAAAGGAAAGGAATGAAAAGTGGAATGAAAAGGAATGAAATGGAATGGAATGTGGAAAGTAACGGAATTGAATGTGGAAAGAAAAGTGGAATTGAATGGAACGGAATGGAATGCGGAAAGGAATGCAATGGAATGTGGAATGGAATGTGAAATGTAGTGGAATGGAATGTGGAAAGGAGAGTGGAATGGAATGGAAAGGAAGGTGGAATGAAATGTAATGGAATCTGGAATGGAATTGAATCACAAGGAATGTAGACTGGAATGGAAAGGAATGGAATGGAATGGAAAGTGGAATGGAATGGAATGGAATGTGGAATGGAATGTGGAAAGGAATAGAATCGAATGGGGAATGGAATGTGCAATGGAATGGAAGGTGATGTGGAATGGAAGGTGGAATGGGATGGAGTGGAATGGAATGTGGAATGGAAAGGAATGGAATGGAATGGAATGTTGAATGGAGTGGAATTGAATGTGGAATGGAATGGAATGGAATCTGGAATGGAATGGAATGGAATGGAATGTGAAATGGAATGTGGAAAGGAATGGAATGGAATGGAATGAAATGTGGAATGGAATGGAAGGCATTGTGGAATGGAATGGAATGTTGAAATGAAAGGAATTGAAAGGAATGAAATGGAATGGAATGGAACAGAATGCAGTGGAATGGAATTGAATGGAATGGAATGTGCAATGTAAAGTGGAATGGAATGGAATGGAATGTGGAATGGAATGGAAAGAATGTGGAATACATCGTAGAATGGAATAGAATGGAACGGAATGGAATCTTGAATGGAATGTGGAATGGGATGTGGACAGGAAGGTGAAACGGAATGGAATGGAATGGAATGTGGAATGGAATGTGGAATGGAACTTGGAATGGAATGGAACGTGGAGAGGTATGTGGAATAGATTGGAATGGAATGTGGAATGGAATGGAATGGAACGTGGAATGGAATGTGAAATGGATTGGAAAGGAATGTGTAATGGAACGGAATGGAATGTGGAATGGAATGTGGAATGGATTGGAAAGGAACGTGTAATGGAATGTAATGGATTGTGTAATGGATTGTATAATGGAAAGGAAGGGAAAGGAATGTGGAATGGTATGGAATGGAATGTAATTGAATGTGTAATGGAAAGGAATGGAATGGAATGGAATGGAATGTGGAATGAAATGGAATGGAATGGAATGGAATGGAATGTGGAATGGAATGGAATGGAATGTCGAATGGAATATGGCATGGAATGGAATGAAACGGAATGGAAAGAATGGAATATGGAATGGAATGGAATGGAATGGAATGGATTGGAAAGGAATGGAATGTGGAATGGAATGGAATGGAATGTGGAATGAAACGGAATGGAATGGAATGGAATGGAATGTGGAAAGGAATGGAATGTGGATTGGAATGGATTGTGTAAAAGAATGGAATGGAATGTTCAATGGTATGTGGAAAGGAAAGGAAATGAATGTGGAATGGAATGTGGAATGGATTGGAATGGAATGGAATGGAATGGATTGTGGAATAGATTGGAATGGAATGTGGAATGGAATGAATGGAATGTGGAATGTAATGTGGAAAGAATGGAATGGAATATGGAATGGAATGTGGAGTGGAATGGAACAGAATAGAATGAAATGGAATGTGAAATGGAGTTGAATTTAATGTGGAATGCAATGGAATTGAATGAAATTTGAAATGGAATGGAATGGAATGTGGAATGGAATGGAATGGAATGTGGAATGGAATGTGGATTGGAATGGAATGGAATGGAATGGAATGTGGCATGGAATGTAATACAATGTGGAATGAAATGGATTGGAAACAAATGTGGAATGCAAAGTAATGGAAAGGAATGGAATGTGGAATGGAATGGAATGGAATGCAACAGATTGTGGAATGGAAAGTGGAATGTAATGGAATGTTAAATGGAATGGAAAAGAATGTGGAGTGGAATGGAATGGAATGAGGAAGGGAATGGAATGGAATAGAATGTGAACTGGAATGGAATGTAATGGAATGGAATGTGTAATGTAATAGAATGGAATGTGGAATGGAATGTGGAATAGAATGTGGAATTGAGTGGAATGGAATGTGGAAAGGAAGGGAATGAAGTGTAGAATGCAATGGACAGGAATATGGAATGGAATGGAATGGAATCCGGAATGGAATGGAATAGAATTGACTGTGGACTGGAAAGGAATGTAATGCAATGGAATGGGTAATGGAATTTGGAATGAAATGTGGAATGGAATGTGGAATGGAATGTGGAACGGAATGGAATGTTGAATGAAATGTAATATAATGTGGAATGGAATGGAATGGAATGTGGAATTGATGGGAATGTAATGGAATGTGGATTGCAATGGAAAGAAATGTAATAGAATGTGGAATTGAATGGAATGGAATGTGGAATGGAAGGGAATGCAATATAATGGAATCTGGAATGGAAGGGAATGGAGAATATTGGAATGTGGAAGGTAATGGAATGGAATATGGAATGGAATGTGAAAAGGAATGGAATGGAATTTGGAATGGAACGTGGAAAGTAATGGAATGGATTGTGTTATGGAACGGATTATAATGTGAAATGGAATGAGGAATGCAATGGAATAGAAAGGAGTGGAATGTGGAAAGTGGACTGGAAAGAAATGTGGAATGGAATGTGGAATGGAATTGAATGCAATAGGGAATGGTATGGAGGGGAATGTGGAATAGAATGTGGAATGTACTGGAATGGAATGTGGAATGGAGTGTGGAATCTAATGGACAGAAATGTTGAATGGAAAGGAAAGGAATCTGGAATAGAATTGAATGTGGAGAGGAGGAGAACGGAATGGAATGGAATGTGGAATGGAATGCAATGAAATGTGTAATGGAATGTGGATTGGAATGTGCAATGGAATCTGGAAGGGAATGGAATGGAATGGAATGGAACGGAATGGAATGTGGAAGGTAATGCAATGGAATGTGGAAAGGAATTGAATTGAATGAGTGGAATGGAATGGAATGTGGAATGGGATGTGGAATGGAATGGAAAGAATGTGGAATGGAAAGTGGAATGGAAAGGAATGGGATGTGGAATGGAACGTGGAATGCAATATAATGTGGACTGGAATGGAATGGAATGGAATGGAATGTGGAATGGAATGCAATGGAATGTGGATTGGAATGGAATTGAAGGGAATGGAATGTGGAATGTGGAATGGAATGGAATCTGCAATGGAATGTGGAAAGTGGAATGGAATGGAATGTGGAATTGAATGTGGAATGGAAATGAATGCATTGTGGAGTGGTATGGAGTGGAATGTGGAATGTAATGTGGAATGTAGTGGAATGGAATGTAGAATGGAGTGTGGAATGTAATGCACAGGAATGTGTAAAGGAATGGAAAGGAATCTGGAATGGAATGGAATGGAAGAGAATGTGGCCTGGAATGGAATGGAATGGAATGGAATGTGGAATGGAATGGAGTGGAATGTGGAATGGAATGTGGTAAGGAATGTGGATTGGAATGGAATGGATTGGAATGGAAAGGAATGTGAAATGTAATGGAATGGAATGGAATTTGAAATTGAATGGAATTTAATGAAATAGAATGGAATGTGGAATGGAATGTTGAATGGAATGGAATGGGATGTGGAATGGAATGTGGAATGGAATTGAAAGGAATGAAATGTGGAATGGAATTTGGTATGGAATCTGGAATGGAATGTGCAATGGATTGCAATGGAATGGATTTGAATGTGAAATGGAACGGAATTGAATGTGGAATGGAATGGAATGTAATATGGAATGGATTGCAGTGAGGAATGGAATGGAATGGAATGGAATGGAATGTGGAATGGAATGTGGAATGGAATGGAATGGAACGGAAGGGAATGGAATGGAATGGAATGTGGAAGTGAATGTGGAATGGAATCTGGAATGAAATGAGGAAACGAATGGAATGGAATCGAATTTCATGTGGAATAGATTGGAATGGAACGTGGAATGGAATGGAATTTTATGTGGAATGGAATGGAACGGAATGGAATGTGGAATGGAATGGAATGGAATGTGGAAAGGAATGGAATGGAATGAAATGGAACGGAATGGAAAGTGTAATTTAATGTGTAGTGGAATAGAATTGAATGGAATGGAATGTAGAATGGAATGGAATTGAATGGAATCGAATTTGGAATGCAATCTGCAATGGAATGCTATGTGTAACGGAATGAGTAATGGATTGGAATGGAGTGAAATGTAATGGAATGTGGAATGGAATGGAATAGAATAGATTGGAATGGAATGTGGAATGGAAAGTGGAATGGAATGGAATAGAATGTGGTACGGATCGAATGGAATGTGAAATGGATTGGAATGTAATTGAATGTACATTGCAACGGAATGGAATCGAAAGGAATGTGGAAAGGATTCGAATGTAGAATACAATAAATGTAATGGAATGCAAAATAGAATGGAATAGCATGTGAAATGGAAGGGAATGGATTCGAATGGAAGTGGAATGAAATGGAATGGAACCAGGAGTTGAATGTGGAATGGAAAGGAATGGAAAGTGGAAAGGAACGTGGAAAGTAATGGAATGGAACGTGAAATGGAGTGGAAAGTAATGTCTGAAGGAATTAGGAATGGAATGGTTTGTAATGTGGAATGGAATGAGAAATGGAATGGACTGGAATGAGGAATGGAATGTGGAAATGAATGGAATGTGGAATGGAATGTTGAATACAATGTAATGTGGAATGGAACGTAGAATGGAATGGAAAGGAAAGTGAAATGGTATGGAGTGGAATGTGGAATGGAATGTGGAATGTAGTAGAATGGAATGTGGAATGGCATGTAATGGAATGTGGAACGGAATTGAAGGGAACGTGGAATGGACTCGGGAATGAAATGTGGAAAGGAAAGGAATGGAATTGAATGTGGAATGGAATGGAATGGAATGTATAATGGAATGGAATGGATGGTGGAATGGAATGGAAAGTAATGGAATGGAATGTGGAATGGAATGCAAAGAAAGGGAAAGGAATGTGGAATGAAAAGTGGAATGTAATGGAATGGAATTGAATGGAATGGAATAGAATGGTTAATGGAAAGTAGAATGGAATCTGGAATGGAATGTGGAATGGAAGGGAATGGAATGGAAAGCAATGTGTAATGGAATGGAATGGAATGTGGAATTGAACGGAAGGGAACGGAATGGAATGTGGAATGGAAAGTGGAATGGAATGCAATGGAATAGAAAAGAATGTGGGAAGGAAATTGGAATGCAATGGAATGGAATGTGGAATGGAATGCAATGAAATGTGGAATGCACTGGAATGTAATGGAATGTGGATTTCAATGGAAGGAAATATAATGGAATGCACAATGGAATGGAATGAGGAATGGAATGGAATGTGGAATTGAAGAGAATGCAATTTAATGAAATGTGGAATGGAATGGAAAGGGATATGGAATGGAATGTGGAATGGAATGGAATGCAATGTGAAATGGAAAGTGGAAAGTAATGGAATGGAAGGTGGAATGGATTGGAAGGTTATGTGTAATAGAATGAGGAATGGAATGGAATAGAAAGGAATAGAATGTGGAATGGAATGGAATAGAATATGGAATGGAACGTGGAATGGAATGGAATATGGAATGGAATGTGGAATGGAATGTGGAATGTAATGGAATGTTAAATGGAATGGATTAGAATGTGGAATGGAATGGAAAGGAATGTGTGATGGAATGAATGGAATGTGGAATGGAATGTGGAACGGAATGGAATGGAATGTTGAACGGAATGGAATGGAATGTGAAATGGAATTTGGAATGGAATGTGGAATGGAGTGGAATGTGGAAAGGAATTGAACGGAGTGTAGAACGTAATGGACTGGAATGTGGAATGGATTGGATTTGAATCTGGAATGGAATGGAATATAATTGACTGTGGACAGGAATTTAATGTAATGGAATGGAATGTGGAATGGAATGTGGAATAGATTGTGGAATAGAATGGAATGGAATGTTGAATGAAATGGATTGGAATGTGGAATGCAATGGAATGGAACGTGGAGTGGATGGGAATGGAATGGAACGTGGACTGGATGGGAATGTAATGGAATATGGATTGCAATGGAAATAAATGGAATGGAATGTGGAATTGAATGGAAGGGAATGTGGAATGGAATGGAATGGAATGGAATTTAAAATGGAATGTAAAGGAATGTGGAATGGAAGGGAATTCAATGTAATGGAAAGTGGAATGGAAGGCAATGGAATATACTGGAATGTGGAAAGGAATGGAATGGAATATGGAATGGAATGTTGAATGAAATGGAATGGAATTTGGAATGGAATATGGAAAGAAATAGAATGGATAGTGAAATGGAATGGATTGTAATGTGTAAAGGAATGAGGAATGGAATGGAATGTGGAATGGAATGGAATGTGGAATGTGGAATGGAATGAAATGTGGAATGGAATGTGGAATGGAAGTGAATGCAATATGGAATGGAATGTGGAATGTAATGCAATGGAATGCTGAATGGAATGTCAAATGGAAGGTGAAATGGCATGGAATGGAATGTGGAAGGGAATGTGGAATGTACTGGAATGCAATGTGCAAGGGAATGGAATGGAATGTGGAATGGAATGGAATGGAATGGGATGCTGAATGAAATGGAATGGAATGAAATGGAATGCAGAATGCAATGTGGAATGGAATGGAAAGAAATGGAATGTGGAATGGAATGGAATGGAATGCAACACGGAGTGGAATTTGGAATGGAAATTGGAATGGAATCTGGTATGGAATGGAATGTGGAATGGAAACGAGTGGAATGGAAGGAAAGTGGAATGGAATGGAATGGAAGGGAGTGGAATGTGGAATGGAAGGGAATGGAATGTGGAATGGAATGGAAATTAACATGGAATGGAATGGAATGCAATATAATGTGGAATGGAATGGAATGGAATGCGGAATGGAATATGGAATGGATTTTAATGCAATCGAAGTTGGAATGGAATGAAAAGGAATGTTGAATGGAATGGAATGAAATGAAATGTGGACTGGAATGGAATGGAACGTGGAATGAATGGGAATGGAAAGGAATGGAATGTGGAGTGGAAGAGAATTGAATGGGGAATGGATTGCGGAATGGAATGGAATGGAATGGAACGTGGAATGGAAGGCAATGGAATGTGGAATGGAATGGAATGGAATGGAATGGAATGTGGAACGGAATGGAATGGAATGTGGAATGGAATGGAATGGAATGTGGAATGGAATGGAATGGAATGTGGAATGGAATTTAATTTAACATGGAATGGAATGGAATGGAATGTGGAATGGAATGGAATGTGGAATTGAATGTAATGGAATGTGGAATGGAATATGAAATGGATTGGAGTGGAATGGAAGGTGGAATGGAATGGAAATTAATGTGGAAGGGAATGGAATTGAATTAAATGTGGAATAGAATGGAATGGAATGTGGAATGGAATGGAATGGAATGAGGAATGGAAAGTCTAATGGATCTACTAATGGAATGGATTGGAACACAATGGAATGGTGAACGGAATGTGCAATGGGAGGTGGAATGGAATGTCTTGGAACTAAATGTAAAGTGGAATGGAATGTGGAATGGAAGGTGGAATGAAATAGAATGGAATGGAATGTAATACCAAAAGCAATGTCTAATGGAACGTGGAAGAGAATGGAATTTAATGTGGAATGGAATGTGGAGTGGATTGGAATGGAATGTGGAATGGAAGACAATGGAAAGTGGAATGGAACGTGGAATGGAATGGAATGGAATGAGGAATGGAATGTGTAATGG
Organism: Pongo abelii; assembly: GCF_028885655.2. Lineage (NCBI taxonomy): Eukaryota > Metazoa > Chordata > Mammalia > Primates > Hominidae > Pongo > Pongo abelii. The sequence continues at coordinate 8,325,796 of NC_072000.2, read as the reverse complement.
AATGGAATGGAATGTGGCATGAAACGGAATGGAATGGAATGGAATGTGGAATTGAATAAAATAGAATGGAATGTGGAATGGAAAGAGCAACGGAATGTGGAAAGCATTGGAATGGAAAGGAATCGAATGTGGAATGGTACGGAAAGGAATGGAATGGAATGTGGAATATAATGGAATGCAATGTGAAATGGAATGGAAGGGAATGTGGGATGGAACGTGGAATGGAATGTGGAATGGAATGGAATGCAATGGATTGGAACAGAAAGTGTAATGGAATGTAGAATGGAACGTGGAATGGAAGAGAATAGAATGAGGAATGGAATGTGGAATGTATTGCAATGGAATGTTGAATGGAATGTGCAATGGAAGGTGAAATGGCATGGAATGCAATGTGGAATGGAATGTGGAATGGACTTGAATGCAATGTGGAAGTGAATGGAATGGAATGTGGAAAGGAATGGAACGGAATTGGATGTGGAATGAAATGGAATGGAAAGGAATGGAATGTTGAATGCAACGTGGAATTGAATGGAAAGAAATGCAATGTGGAATGGAAAGGTATGGAATGCAATGTAGAAGGGAATTTGGGATTGAACTTGGAATGGAAAGTGGTATGGAATGGAATGTGGAATGGAAACGAATGGAATGAAATGGAAAGTGGAATGGAATGAAATGGAATGTGGAATGGAATGGAATGGAAGGGAATGGAATGTGGAATGGAATGTGGAGTGGAATGGAGTGTGAATTGGAAATACAATGGAATGTGAAATGGAAATATAATGCAACGTGGAACGGAGTGGAATTGAATGTGGAACAGAGTGGAATGGAATGTCAAATGGAACGTGGAAGGGAATGGAATGTGTAATGGAATGGAATGGTATGTGGAATGGAATGGAATGGAATGTCAAACGTAATGGACAGGAATGGAATGTGGAATGCAATGGATTGGAATGGAAAGGAATGGAATGGAATGGAATGTGGAATGGAACGGAATGAAATATGGAATGGAATGTGGAAATGAATAGAATGTTATGTAGAAAGGAATGTGCAATTGAATGGAATGGAACGTGGAATCGAAGGGAACGGAACGTGGAATGGAATGGAATGTGAGGTGTTATGGTATGAGGAATGGAATGGAATAGAATGGAAAGGAATTTGGAATGTAATGGAATGTAACGTGGAATGGGAAGTGGAATGGAATGGAATGGAATGTGGAATGGGAAGTGGAAAGGAATGGAATGGAATGTGGAATGGAATGGAATGGAATGTGGAAAGGAAATTGGAATGGAATGTGAAAGGAATGGAGCGGAGTGTGTAATGGAATATGGAATGGAATGTGGAATGGAGTGGAATGGAATGTGGAATGGAATATGGAGTGCAATGGAATGGAATGTGGAATTGAATGCAATGGAATGTGAAATGGAATGTGAAATGGAAAGTGGAATGGAATGGAAAGGAAAGTGGAATGGAATGAGGAATGGAGCGTGGAATGCAATGCAATGGAATGTGGAATGGAACATGGAATGGAACATGGAATGAAACGTGGAATTGATCGTGGAATAGAATGAGTTATCGAATGTAGAATAGAGTGGAGTGGAACGTGGAATGGAAAGAGGAAAGGAACGTAGAATGGAATGGAATGGAATGGAACGTGGAATGGAAAGTGGAATGGAACGTGGAATGGAACATGGAATGGAAGGGAATGGAAAGTGGAATTTAATGGAATGGAACGTGGAACCGAATGGAATGGAATGTGAAATGCAATGGAATGGAATGTGAAACGGAATGTGGAATAGAACGTGGAATAGAATGGAATGGAATGGTATGTGGAATAGAATATGCAATAGAATGGAATGGAATGCTATGTGGAATGGAATGGAATGTGGAATGGAATGGAAAGTGGAATGGAATGGAATGGAACGCAATGCAGAATGGAATGGAAGGGAAAGTGGAAATGAATGGAATGGAATAGAATAGAATGTGGAAATGGAACGGATAGTGGAATGGAATGTGGAATGGAATGTGGAATGGAATGTGGAAATGAATGTGGAATGGAATGGAATGTGGAATGGAATGGAATGTGGAATGGAACGTGGAATGGAATGGAAAGGGATGCGGAGTGGAGTGGAATGAAATGGACTGTGGACTGAAATAGAATGGAAAGGAACGGATTGTGGAATGGAATGTGGAATGAAATGAAATGGAAAGGAATGTGGAATGGAATGTGGAACTGAAAATGTAATGCAATTTGCAATAGAACGGAGTGGAATGGAATGGAATGGACTGGAATGTGGAAAGGATTGGGATGGAATGTGGAAAGGAATGGAATATGCAATGGAATGGAATGGAATGGAATGGAATGGAATGGAATGGAATGGAATATGGAATGGAATGGAATGGAATGAATTGTGGAATGGAATGGAATGTATTGTGGAATGGAATGGAACGGAATGGAATATAATGTGCAATGGAATCTGGAACGGAATGTGGAATGAAATGCAAAGTGGAAAGGAATGGAATGGAATGGAATGGAAAGTAATGTGGAATGGAATGGAATGGAATGAAATGTGGAATGGAATGTAGAATGGAACTTGAAATGGAAAGTGGAAAGTAATGGAATGGAAAGTGGAAAATAATGGAATGGAAAGTGGAATGGAATGGAATGGAACGTGGAATGGTATGGAATGGAAAGTGTAATGGAATGGAACGTGTAATAGAGTGAATTGGAAAATGGAATGGAAAGCGGAATTGAATGGTATGGAATGTGGAATGCAATGTGGAAAGGAATGGAATGGAATGTGGGATGGAATGTGGAATGGAATGTGGAATGGAATGTGGAACGGAATGGAATGTGTATTGGAAGGAGGAATGGAACGTGGAAGGGAACCTGGTATGGAATGGAATGGAACGTGGAATGGAATGGAAAGTGGAATGGAATGGAATGGAAAGTGAAATGGAATGGAATGGAACGTTGAATGCAATGGATAGTGAATGGAGAGCAATGGAACGTTAAATGGAATTTGGAATGGAATGGAATGGAATGTAAAAAGTAATGGAGTGGAATGTGGAATGGAAAGTGGAATGGTACCTGGAATGTAACTTGGAATGGAATAGAAAAGAATGTGGAATTGAATGTGGAATGGAATGGAATGGAATGTGGAACGGAATGGAATGGAATGTGGAATGGAATGAGGAATGGAATGTGGAGTGGCATACGGAATGGAACAGTGTGCAATGTGAATTGGAATGTGGATTGGAATGTGAAATGGAATGTGGAAGGAATGCAGTGTGGAATGGAACGTGTATTGGAATGGAATGGAACATGGAATGGAACGTGGAATGGAATGTGGAATGGAAAGTGGAATGGAATGGAATGCAACGTGGAATGGATCGTGTAATGGAATGGAATGGAACGTGGAATGGAATGTGGAATGGAACGTGGAATGGAATGTGGAATGCAACGTGGAATGGAATGTGCAAAGGAATGTGAAATGGAACGTGGAATGGAATGGAATGGAAAGTGCAATGGTACATGGAATGGAACGTGGAATAGAATGGAGTGGAATGTGGAATGGAATGTAGAATGGAATGTGGAATTTAATGTGGAAGAGAATGTGGAATGGAATTAAATGGAAAGTGGAATGGAAAGTGGAAAGTAATGTGGAATGGAATGTGGAATGGTACAGAATTAAATGTGCAATGGAATGTGGAATGGAATGAGGAATGGAACGTGGAATGCAATGGAATAGAAAGTGAAATGTGATGGACAGGAATGTGGAATGGAACGTGGAATGGAATGTGGAAGGGAGTTTGGAATGGAACTTGGAATGGAAAGTGGAATGGAATGGAATGGAATGTGTAACGGAATGGAATGGAATGTGGAATAGAATGTGGAAAGGAATGTGCAGTGGAATGGAATGGAATTTGGAATGGAGTGGAATGGAATGTGGAATGGACTGTGGAATGGAATGGAATGGAATTTGGAATAGAATGTGTAATGAAATGGAATGGAATGTGAAATGGAATGGAATGCAATGCGAAATGGTACGTGGAATGGAACATGGAATGGAACTTGAAATGGAATGTGGAATGGAATGGAAAAGAATGAGAACGGAATGGATTGGAATGTGGAATAGAATGTGGTATGGAATGGAATTGAATGTTGAATGGAATAGAATGGAATGGTATGGAATGTGGAATGGAATGGAAAGGGAGGTGGAATGGCACGTAGAATGGAATGGAATGGAACATGGAAAGGAATGCGTAATGGAATGAGGAATGGAACGCTGAATGGAACGTGGAATGGAGTGGAATGGAACGTGGAATGCAATGTGGAATGGAATGTGGAATGGGACGTGGAATAGAATGTGGAATGGAATGTGGAATGGGACGTGGAATAGAATGTGGAATGTAATTTGGAATGGAAAGGAATCAAAAGTGGAATGGAAAGGAATGGAATGTGGAATGGAATGCAATGGAATGTGGAATGGAATGTGGAATAGAATGGAATGGAAGGCGGAATAGTATGTGGAATGGAATGGATAGCAATCCGGAATGGAATGGAATGGAATGGTATAGAATGTGGAATGGAACGTGGAATGGAATGGAATGTGGAATGGAATGGAATGGAATGTGCAATGGAATATGGAATGGAATGTGGAATACAACATGGAATGTAAGGTGGAATTGAATGGAATGGAGTGTGGAATGGAATGTGGAGTGGAATGGAATGGAATGTGGAATGGAATGGAATGCAAAGTGGAAAAGAAAGGAATGAAACGAGGAATGGAACATGGAATGGAACGTGGAAAGCAACATGGAATGGAACGTGGAATGTAATGTGAAATGCAATGGAATGGAATGTAATGTGGAATAGAATGGAACGGAAAGTGGAATGGAATGGAATGGCGTGGAATGTGGCATGGAATGGAATGGAATGGAAAGGAATGCGGAATGCAATGGAATGAAATGTGGAATGCAATGGAATGGAATGGAATGGAATGGAATATAATGGAATTTGGAATAGAATGGAATGGAATGTGTAATGGAATGGAATGGAATGTGGAATGGAATGTGGAAAAGGATGTGGAATGGAAAGTGTAAAGGAAAGTGCAATGGAATGGAATGGAATGTGGAATGGAGAGTGGAATTGAATCGAATGGAACATGGAATGGAAAGTAGAATGGAAAGGAGTGGAACGTGGAATCGAATATGGAATGGAAAGTCGAATGGAATGGTCAATGGAATTTGGAATTCAACGTGGAATGGAATGGAATGGAAAGTGGAATGGGACGTGGAATATACTCTAATGGAATGGAATGGAATGTGGAATGGTATGTGGAATGGACTGTGGAATGGAACGTAGAATGGAACAGAACGGAATGTGGAATGTAATGTGGAATGGAATATGCAAAGGAAAGTGGGACGGAATGGAATGGATTGTGGAAAGGAACGTGGAATTTAATGGAAAGGAACGTGGAATGGAACCTGGAATGGAACGTGGAATGGAACGAGCAATGTAATGAAGAATGGAATGTGGAATGGAATGTGGAATGGAATGGAAAGGAATGGGGAATGGAATGTGCAATGGAATGTGGAATGGAACGTGGAATGTAATCGAATGTAACGTGGAAAGGAACATGGAATGAAAGGTGGAATGGAAAGGGCAAAGGAATGTGTAATGTAACGTGGAATGTAATGCAATGGAAACTGGAATGGAACTTGGAATGCAATGTAAGGGATTGTGGAATGGAATCTGGAATGGAATGTGCAATGGAACCTGGAATGGAAAGTGGAATGGAACCGAATGGATTGTGGAATGGAATGTGGCATGGAATGGAATGGGATGTGGAATGAAACGTGGAATGGATTGTGTAATGGAATGGAATGGAATGTGGAAATAATGTAATGGAATGTGGAATGGGATACGCACTGGAATGGAACGGAATGTGGAATGGAATGGAATGTGGAAAGGAATGAATGGAATGTGGAATGGAATGTAATGGATTGTAGAAAGGAATGTGGAATGGAATGTAGAATGGAATGTGGAATGGAACGGAATGGAATGCAGAATGGTATGTGGAATGGAATGTGGAATGGAAAGTGGATTTGAAAGGAATGGAATGTCGAATGGAACGTGGAATGTAATGGAATGGAATGTGGAAAGGAATTTGGAATGGAAAGAGGAATGGAGTGGAATGGAATGTCGAATGGATCGTGAAATGAAATGGATTGGAACATGGAATGGAACTTGCACTGGAAGGTGGAATGGAACATGGAATGGAATGTGGAATGCAGCGTGGAAAGGAATGTGGAATGGAACCTGTGATGGAATGGAATGGAAGATAAAATGGAACGTAGAATGGAATGCAATGGAACGTGGAACAGAATGTGGAATGGAATGAGGAGAGGAATGTGAAATGGAAAGTGGAATGGAAGGGAATGGAACGTGGAATGGAATGTGGAATGAAATGTGGAATGCAAAGGAAAGGAATGTGGAAGTGAATGTGGATTGGAATAGAAAGAATTCCGAAATATATTGGAATGGAATGGTGTGGAATATAGAATGGAATGGAATGGAAGGTGGAATGGAACGTGGAATGGAACATGAAATGGAATGTGGAATGCAAAGGAATGGAATGGAATGTGTAATGGAATGTGTAATGGAAAGCGGAATGGATTGGAATGGAATGGAATTGAAAGGAATGTGGAATGAAATGGAATGGAATGGGGAATGGAAAGGAATGGAATGCGAAATGGAATGGAATTTTATGGATTGTTAAATGGAATGTAATGGAATTGAATGGAATGTGGAATGCAATGTAATGGAATGCAATGGAATGTCGAAAGGTATGCAATGGAATGGAAAGGAATGCGGAATTGAATTGATTGGAAAGTGGAACGCAATGGAATGGAATGTGGAATGCAATGGAATGGAATGGAATGGAAGTTGGAATGGAATATGAAATGGAATATGGAATGGAACGTGGAATAGAATGAAACGGAAAGTGGAATGGAACGCCTAATGGAAAGTGGAATGCAACATTAAATGGAATGGAATGGAACGTGATATGGAATGTGGAATGGAAAGTGGAATGCAATTTAAAAGAAGGTGGAATGGAATTGAATGGAATTGAATGGAATGGAATGGAATGTGAAACGGAATGTGGAATGGAAAATGGAATGGAATGGAATGGAACGTGGAATGGAATGGAATGGAATGGAACGTGGAATGTAACGTGGAATGGAATGGAATGGAATGTGGAGTGGAACGTGGAATGGAATGTGGAATGGAAAGTGGAAGGGAAGGGAATGGAATGTGGAATGGAATGTGGAATTGAATCTGGAATGAAATGTGGAATGCAATCTAATGGAATGTGGGATGGAATGTGGAGTGGAATGCGGAATGGAATGGAGTGGAATGTGGAATGTAATGCGGAATGGAATGGAATGGCATGTGGAGCGGAATGTGGAAAGGAATGTGGAATGGAGTGGAATGTGGAATGTAATGCGGAATGGAATGGAATGGCATGCGGAGCGGAATGTGGAAAGGAATGTGGAATGGAATGGAATGTGGAATAGAGTATGGAATGGAAAGGAATGGAATGTGGAATAGAATGCTCAATGGAATGTGGAATGGAATATGTCGGAACGTGTAATGGAATGTGGAATGGAAAGTTGAATGGAAAGGAATGGAATGTGGAATGGAATGTGAAATGCAATGTAGAATGGACAGTGGAATGGAATGGAATGGATTGTGGAATGCAATGTGGAATGGAATGTGGAAATGAACGTGGAATGGAAGGTAGAAAGTAATGGAATCGAATGTGGAATGGAGTGGGGAATGGAATGGAAAGGAATGTGCACTTCAATTTGCAATGGAATGGAAAGGAATGTGGAATGCAAAGGAACGTGGAAAGGAATGTGGAATGCAACATAATGGAATGTGGAATGAAATGTGGAATGCAATGAAATGCAATTTGGAATGAATGTGGAATGGAATGGAATGCAATGAGGAATGGAATGTGCAAAGGAATGTGGATTGGAGCGTAGAATGGAAGACGGAATGGAATGGAATGGAATGTGGAATGGAATGTGGAATGGAATGGAATGGAATGTAGAATTTAATGGAATGTGGAATGCAGCGGAATGTTTAAATGGAATGGAATGGAATGTGGAATGGAATGTTTACTGGAATGGAACACTATGTGGAATGGAATGTGGAATGGAATGTTGAATGGAATAGAATTAAATGTGGAATGGAATGGAATGTGGAATGGAATGAAATGTTTAAACAGAATGGAATGGAATGTGGAATGGAATGTGTACTGGAATGGAACACTATGTGGAATGGAATATGGACTGGAATGGAATGGAAGGGAATGTGGAATGGAATTTTCAATGGAATATGGAATGGTATCTGGAATGGAATGTAATGGAATGTGGAATGGATTGTGGAATGGAAGGTGGAATGGAACGTTCAATGGAATGTGGAATGGAATAGAATGGAATGTGGAATGGAATGTGGAATGCAACATGCAATGGAATGGAAGGCAACGATTATTGAAATGTGGAATGGAATGGAACGGGATGTGTAAAGGAATGAAATGGAACGTGCAATGGAAAGGAATGAAACGAGGAATGGAACATGGAATAGAACGTGGAATGCAACGTGGAACGGAACGTGGAATGGAATGTGAAATGGAATGGAATTTAATGTGGAATTGAATGGTATGGAATGTGGAATGGAATGGAATGGATTGGAATGTGGAATGGAATGGAATGGAATGGAATGGAATGTGGAATGGAATGGAATGGTCTCTAATGGAATGCGGAATTGAATGGAATGGAATGTGGAATGGAATGGAATGGAATGTCGAATGGAATGGAATGGAACATGGAATGGAACGTGGAATGAAATGTGGAATGGAAAGAATGGAATGTGGAATGGAATGTGGAATGGTATGGAATGGAATGGAATGTGGAATGCAATGTGGAATGGAATGTGGAATTGAATGGAATGGAATGTGGAATGCAATTGTATGGAATGTGGAATGGAATGGATCGGAATGTGGAATGAAATGTAATGGAATAGAATGGAAAGTGAAATAGAATCTGGAATGGGAAGTGGAATTGAATGCGGAACGCAACGTGAAAATGAATGTGGAAATGAATCGAATGGATTGTGAAATGGAATGTGCAATGCAATGGTATGTAAAGTGTAATGGAATGTGGAATGCAATGTGGAATGGAATGGAAAGAAATGTGGAATAGAATGTGGAATGGAACGTGGAAAGGAAAGTGGAATTGAATGGAGAATTGAATGGAATTGATTGTGGAATGTAATGTGCAAAGGAATGGTATGGAATATGGAATGAAATGTGGAATGCCATGTGGAATGGAATGGAATGGAATGTGGAATGGAACTTGGAATGGAAAGTGGAATGGAATGGATTGGAATGTGGAATGGAATGTGGGATGGAATGGAATGGAATGTGTAAAGGATTGTGGAATGCAGTGCGAAATGAGATGGACAGTGGAATGCAATGTGGAATGCAATGGAATGGAATGTGGAATGGATCACGGAATGGAATGTGGAATGGAAAGTGGAATTGAACGTGGAATGGAATGGAATGGAAGGTTGAATGGAATGTAGAATGGAACGTGGAATGGATCGTGGAATGGAACGTGGAATGGAATGTGGAATGTAATGTGGAATGTAAAGGAATGGAATATGGAACGGAAAGGAATAGAATGAGTTATGGAATGCAATGGAATGTAGAATGGAATGTGAAATGGAATGGAATGGAGTGTGGAATAGAATGTGGAATGGAATGGAATGGAATCCGGAATGGAATGTAACGGAATGGTAAGGAATGAGGAATGGAAAGCGGAAGTGAATGTGGAATGCTATGGAATGGAATCTGGAAGGGAATGTGGAATGGAACGGAAGGGAATGGAATGGAAAGTGGAGTGGAATGTGGAATTGAATGAGGAACGAAACGCGGAATGGAACGTGGAATGGAAAGGAATGTGAAATGGAATGTGGAATGGAATGGAATGGAATGTACAATGGAATGTGGAATGGAACGGAATGGAATTTTTAAAGGGAATGCAAAGGAATGTGTAATGAAATGCAGACTGGAATAGAATGCAATGTGGAATGCAATGTGGAATCCAATGTGGAACGGAATATAATGGAATGTGGAATGGAAAGTTAATGGGAAATGGAATGAAATGTGTAGTGGAACGTGTAATGGAACGTGGAAAGGAATGGAATGGATTGTGGAATTGAACATGGAATGGAAGGTGAAATAGAAAGTAATGGAACGTGGAACGGAATGTGGAATGGAATGGAATGGAATGTGGAAAGGAATGTGGAATGGAATGCAACGCAATGGGGAATGGATTGTGGCATGGAATGTGGAATGGAATGGAATGGAATTTGGAATGCAATGTGGAATGGAATTGAATGTGAAAAGGAATGGAGCGGAAAGTGAAATGGAATGGAATGGAATGTGGAATGGAATGCATTGGAATGTGGAATGGAATGTGGAATGGAATGTGGAAAGGAACGTGGAAAGGAATGTAATGTGGAATGGAAAGTGGAATGGAAAGTAATGGAAAGTAGAATGGAACGTGCAATGGAACATGGAATGGAACGGAATGGAAAGTGGAATGAAATGGAATGGAATGTGGAACGGAATGTAGAATTGAATGGAATGGAATGGAATGGAATGTGGAATGCAATATGGAATGGAACGTGGAATAGAATGTGGAATGGAATTGAATGGAATGGAATATAATGTGGAATGAAATGTGGAATGGAAAGGAATGGAACATGGAATGGAACGTGGAATGGAATAGAACGTGGAATGGAATGTGGACTAGAATGTGGAATGGAATGGAATGGAATGTGCAATGGAATGTGGAATGGAATGGAATGGAACGTGGAATGGATCGTGGAATCGAACGTAGAATGGAAAGTGGAATATAATGTGGAATGGAATGGAATGGAATGTGGCATCGAAAGTGGAAAGGAATGGAATGAAATGTGGATTGGAACGGAATGCAATGTGAAATGGAATGGAATTTAATGGAATTTGGAATGGAATGGAATTGAATGTGGAATGGAATGTGGACTGGAATGGAAGGCAATGTGGAATGGAATGTGAAATGGAAGGGAATGGAATGTGGAATCGATTCTATAATGGAATGTGGAATGGAAGGTGGAATGCAACAGAATTGATCGTGGAATGGAAAGTGGAAAGGAAAGTGGACTGGAATGCAATGGAATGTGGAAAGGAATGGAATGGAATGTCGATTAGAATGTGGACTGTAATGGTATGCAATGTGGAATGGAATGTAGAATGGAATCGAATGGAATGTGGAATGGAATGAGGAATGGAATGTGGAATTGATTATGGAATGGAACTGAATGGAATGTGGAATGGAATGTGGAATGGAATGTGGAATTGGATGGAATGGAATGTGGAATGGAATGGAATGGAATGAGGGATGGAATGGGAATGGAATGAGATACGGAATGTAATGGAATGTGGAATGGAATTGAATGGAATGTGGAATGGAATGGAATTGAATGTGGAATGGAATGTGGACTGGAAGGGAATGCAATGTGGAATGGAATGGGAAATTGAATGGATGGAATGTGGAATCGATTCTATAATGGAATGTGGAATGGAAGGTGGAATGCAATAGAATTGATCGTGGAATGGAAAGTGGAATGGAAAGTGGACTGGAATGCAATGGAATGTGGAATGGAATGGAATGGAATGTTGATTAGAAAGCGGACTGTTTTGTAAAGCAATGTGGAATGGAATGTGGAATGGAATCGAATGGAATGCGGAATGGAATGAGGAATGGAATATGGAATGTAATGTGGAATGGAACGGAATGGAATGTGGAACGGAATGTGGAATAGAATGTGGACTGGAAAGTGGAATGTATTGGGGAATGCAACGTGGAATGTAATGGAATGGAACGTGGAATTGAAAGGAATGGAACATGGAATGGAATGTGGAATGGAACGTGGAATGGAAAGTAGAATGGAATGGAATGGAATGAAAGGTGGAATGGAATGGAATGGAATGTGGAATGGAATGTGGAATGGAATGGAATGGAATGTGGAATAGAATTTGTAACAGAATGGAAAGGAAACAGGAATGGAATGGATTGGAATAGGATGGAAATCGGAATGGAATGGAATGGAACGTGGAATGGAATGCGGAATGGAATGGAACGGAATTCAATTTAATGTGGAATGGAATGTGGAATGGAGTGGAATGCGATGGAATGTGGAATGGAATGGAATGGAATGGAACGTGGAATGGAATGGATTGGAATGGAATGTGGAATGGAATGGAATGGAATATGGAATGGAATGGAATGGAATGAGGACTTGAATGGAATGGGAAGTGGAATTTACTGGAATGGAATGTGGATTGGAAAGAATGGAATGGAATGGAAGGAGGAATGGAATGTGAAATTGAATGTGGGTTGTAATGGAATGGAAGGTGGAATGGAATGTGAAACGGAATATGGAATGGAACGTGGAATGGAATGAAATGGAACGTGCAATGGAATGGAATGGAAAGAGGAATGGAGTGGAATGGAACGTGGAATGGAAAGTGGAATGCAAAGTCCAATGGTAAGTGGAATGGAACGTGGAATGTAAAGGAATGGTACGAGTAATGTAAAGCAATGGAATGTGCAGTGGAATAGAAAGGAATGTGGTATGGAATGTGGAATGGAATGTGGAATGAAACGGAATGGAATGTGGAAGGGAATGTGTAATGGAATGTGCAAAGGAACTTGGAATTGAAAGTGGAATGGAACGTGGAATGGAATGTGGAATGGAAAGGAATGGAATCTGGAATGGAATGGAACGGAATGGAATGTGTAATGGGATGGAATGGAATGTGGAACAGAATGTGGATTGGAATGGAATGGAATCCGGAAAGGATTGGAACGGAATGGTATGGAATGTGGAAAGGAATGAAATGCAATGGATCATGGAATGGAATTTGGAATGTAAAGTGGATTGGAATGTGGAATGGAATGGAATGGAATGTGGAATGCAAGGTAATAGAAGGCGGAATGGAATGTGGAATGGAAAGGAATGAAATGGAGTGGAATGGGGAATGGAATGTGGAATGGAACGTGGAATGGAAAGTGGAAGGGAAGGGAATGGAATGTGGAATGGAATGTGGAATTGAATCTGGAACGTAATGTGGAATTCAATCTAATGGAATGTGGCATGGAATGTGGAGTGGAATGCGGAATGGAATGGAGTGGAATGTGGAATGTAATGCGGAATGGAATGGAATGGCATGCGGAGCGGAATGTGGAAAGGAATGTGGAATGGAATGGAATGTGGAATAGAGTATGGAATGGAAAGGAATGGAATGTGGAATGGAATGCTCAATGGAATGTGGAATGGAATATGTCGGAACGTGTAATGGAATGTGGAATGGAAAGTTGAATGGAAAGGAATGGAATGTGGAATGGAATGTGAAATGCAATGTAGAATGGACAGTGGAATGGAATGGAATGGATTGTGGAATGCAATGTGGAATGGAATGTGGAAATGAACGTGGAATGGAAGGTAGAAAGTAATGGAATCGAATGTGGAATGGAGTGGGGAATGGAATGGAAAGGAATGTGCACTTCAATTTGCAATGGAATGGAAAGGAATGTGGAATGCAAAGGAACGTGGAAAGGAATGTGGAATGCAACATAATGGAATGTGGAATGAAATGTGGAATGCAATGAAATGCAATTTGGAATGAATGTGGAATGGAATGGAATGCAATGAGGAATGGAATGTGCAAAGGAATGTGGATTGGAGCGTAGAATGGAAGACGGAATGGAATGGAATGGAATGTGGAATGGAATGTGGAATGGAATGGAATGGAATGTAGAATTTAATGGAATGTGGAATGCAGCGGAATGTTTAAATGGAATGGAATGGAATGTGGAATGGAATGTTTACTGGAATGGAACACTATGTGGAATGGAATGTGGAATGGAATGTTGAATGGAATAGAATTAAATGTGGAATGGAATGGAATGTGGAATGGAATGAAATGTTTAAACAGAATGGAATGGTATGTGGAATGGAATGTGTACTGGAATGGAACACTATGTGGAATGGAATATGGACTGGAATGGAATGGAAGGGAATGTGGAATGGAATTTTCAATGGAATATGGAATGGTATCTGGAATGGAATGTAATGGAATGTGGAATGGATTGTGGAATGGAAGGTGGAATGGAACGTTCAATGGAATGTGGAATGGAATAGAATGGAATGTGGAATGGAATGTGGAATGCAACATGCAATGGAATGGAAGGCAACGATTATTGAAATGTGGAATGGAATGGAACGGGATGTGTAAAGGAATGAAATGGAACGTGCAATGGAAAGGAATGAAACGAGGAATGGAACATGGAATAGAACGTGGAATGCAACGTGGAACGGAACGTGGAATGGAATGTGAAATGGAATGGAATTTAATGTGGAATTGAATGGTATGGAATGTGGAATGGAATGGAATGGATTGGAATGTGGAATGGAATGGAATGGAATGGAATGGAATGTGGAATGGAATGGAATGGTCTCTAATGGAATGCGGAATTGAATGGAATGGAATGTGGAATGGAATGGAATGGAATGTCGAATGGAATGGAATGGAACATGGAATGGAACGTGGAATGAAATGTGGAATGGAAAGAATGGAATGTGGAATGGAATGTGGAATGGTATGGAATGGAATGGAATGTGGAATGCAATGTGGAATGGAATGTGGAATTGAATGGAATGGAATGTGGAATGCAATTGTATGGAATGTGGAATGGAATGGATCGGAATGTGGAATGAAATGTAATGGAATAGAATGGAAAGTGAAATAGAATCTGGAATGGGAAGTGGAATTGAATGCGGAACGCAACGTGAAAATGAATGTGGAAATGAATCGAATGGATTGTGAAATGGAATGTGCAATGCAATGGTATGTAAAGTGTAATGGAATGTGGAATGCAATGTGGAATGGAATGGAAAGAAATGTGGAATAGAATGTGGAATGGAACGTGGAAAGGAAAGTGGAATTGAATGGAGAATTGAATGGAATTGATTGTGGAATGTAATGTGCAAAGGAATGGTATGGAATATGGAATGAAATGTGGAATGCCATGTGGAATGGAATGGAATGGAATGTGGAATGGAACTTGGAATGGAAAGTGGAATGGAATGGATTGGAATGTGGAATGGAATGTGGGATGGAATGGAATGGAATGTGTAAAGGATTGTGGAATGCAGTGCGAAATGAGATGGACAGTGGAATGCAATGTGGAATGCAATGGAATGGAATGTGGAATGGATCACGGAATGGAATGTGGAATGGAAAGTGGAATTGAACGTGGAATGGAATGGAATGGAAGGTTGAATGGAATGTAGAATGGAACGTGGAATGGATCGTGGAATGGAACGTGGAATGGAATGTGGAATGTAATGTGGAATGTAAAGGAATGGAATATGGAACGGAAAGGAATAGAATGAGTTATGGAATGCAATGGAATGTAGAATGGAATGTGAAATGGAATGGAATGGAGTGTGGAATAGAATGTGGAATGGAATGGAATGGAATCCGGAATGGAATGTAACGGAATGGTAAGGAATGAGGAATGGAAAGCGGAAGTGAATGTGGAATGCTATGGAATGGAATCTGGAAGGGAATGTGGAATGGAACGGAAGGGAATGGAATGGAAAGTGGAGTGGAATGTGGAATTGAATGAGGAACGAAACGCGGAATGGAACGTGGAATGGAAAGGAATGTGAAATGGAATGTGGAATGGAATGGAATGGAATGTACAATGGAATGTGGAATGGAACGGAATGGAATTTTTAAAGGGAATGCAAAGGAATGTGTAATGAAATGCAGACTGGAATAGAATGCAATGTGGAATGCAATGTGGAATCCAATGTGGAACGGAATATAATGGAATGTGGAATGGAAAGTTAATGGGAAATGGAATGAAATGTGTAGTGGAACGTGTAATGGAACGTGGAAAGGAATGGAATGGATTGTGGAATTGAACATGGAATGGAAGGTGAAATAGAAAGTAATGGAACGTGGAACGGAATGTGGAATGGAATGGAATGGAATGTGGAAAGGAATGTGGAATGGAATGCAACGCAATGGGGAATGGATTGTGGCATGGAATGTGGAATGGAATGGAATGGAATTTGGAATGCAATGTGGAATGGAATTGAATGTGAAAAGGAATGGAGCGGAAAGTGAAATGGAATGGAATGGAATGTGGAATGGAATGCATTGGAATGTGGAATGGAATGTGGAATGGAATGTGGAAAGGAACGTGGAAAGGAATGTAATGTGGAATGGAAAGTGGAATGGAAAGTAATGGAAAGTAGAATGGAACGTGCAATGGAACATGGAATGGAACGGAATGGAAAGTGGAATGAAATGGAATGGAATGTGGAACGGAATGTAGAATTGAATGGAATGGAATGGAATGGAATGTGGAATGCAATATGGAATGGAACGTGGAATAGAATGTGGAATGGAATTGAATGGAATGGAATATAATGTGGAATGAAATGTGGAATGGAAAGGAATGGAACATGGAATGGAACGTGGAATGGAATAGAACGTGGAATGGAATGTGGACTAGAATGTGGAATGGAATGGAATGGAATGTGCAATGGAATGTGGAATGGAATGGAATGGAACGTGGAATGGATCGTGGAATCGAACGTAGAATGGAAAGTGGAATATAATGTGGAATGGAATGGAATGGAATGTGGCATCGAAAGTGGAAAGGAATGGAATGAAATGTGGATTGGAACGGAATGCAATGTGAAATGGAATGGAATTTAATGGAATTTGGAATGGAATGGAATTGAATGTGGAATGGAATGTGGACTGGAATGGAAGGCAATGTGGAATGGAATGTGAAATGGAAGGGAATGGAATGTGGAATCGATTCTATAATGGAATGTGGAATGGAAGGTGGAATGCAACAGAATTGATCGTGGAATGGAAAGTGGAAAGGAAAGTGGACTGGAATGCAATGGAATGTGGAAAGGAATGGAATGGAATGTCGATTAGAATGTGGACTGTAATGGTATGCAATGTGGAATGGAATGTAGAATGGAATCGAATGGAATGTGGAATGGAATGAGGAATGGAATGTGGAATTGATTATGGAATGGAACTGAATGGAATGTGGAATGGAATGTGGAATGGAATGTGGAATTGGATGGAATGGAATGTGGAATGGAATGGAATGGAATGAGGGATGGAATGGGAATGGAATGAGATACGGAATGTAATGGAATGTGGAATGGAATTGAATGGAATGTGGAATGGAATGGAATTGAATGTGGAATGGAATGTGGACTGGAAGGGAATGCAATGTGGAATGGAATGGGAAATTGAATGGATGGAATGTGGAATCGATTCTATAATGGAATGTGGAATGGAAGGTGGAATGCAATAGAATTGATCGTGGAATGGAAAGTGGAATGGAAAGTGGACTGGAATGCAATGGAATGTGGAATGGAATGGAATGGAATGTTGATTAGAAAGCGGACTGTTTTGTAAAGCAATGTGGAATGGAATGTGGAATGGAATCGAATGGAATGCGGAATGGAATGAGGAATGGAATATGGAATGTAATGTGGAATGGAACGGAATGGAATGTGGAACGGAATGTGGAATAGAATGTGGACTGGAAAGTGGAATGTATTGGGGAATGCAACGTGGAATGTAATGGAATGGAACGTGGAATTGAAAGGAATGGAACATGGAATGGAATGTGGAATGGAACGTGGAATGGAAAGTAGAATGGAATGGAATGGAATGAAAGGTGGAATGGAATGGAATGGAATGTGGAATGGAATGTGGAATGGAATGGAATGGAATGTGGAATAGAATTTGTAACAGAATGGAAAGGAAACAGGAATGGAATGGATTGGAATAGGATGGAAATCGGAATGGAATGGAATGGAACGTGGAATGGAATGTGGAATGGAATGGAACGGAATTCAATTTAATGTGGAATGGAATGTGGAATGGAGTGGAATGCGATGGAATGTGGAATGGAATGGAATGGAATGGAACGTGGAATGGAATGGATTGGAATGGAATGTGGAATGGAATGGAATGGAATATGGAATGGAATGGAATGGAATGAGGACTTGAATGGAATGGGAAGTGGAATTTACTGGAATGGAATGTGGATTGGAAAGAATGGAATGGAATGGAAGGAGGAATGGAATGTGAAATTGAATGTGGGTTGTAATGGAATGGAAGGTGGAATGGAATGTGAAACGGAATATGGAATGGAACGTGGAATGGAATGAAATGGAACGTGCAATGGAATGGAATGGAAAGAGGAATGGAGTGGAATGGAACGTGGAATGGAAAGTGGAATGGAAAGTCCAATGTTAAGTGGAATGGAACGTGGAATGTAAAGGAATGGTACGAGTAATGTAAAGCAATGGAATGTGCAGTGGAATAGAAAGGAATGTGGTATGGAATGTGGAATGGAATGTGGAATGAAACGGAATGGAATGTGGAAGGGAATGTGTAATGGAATGTGCAAAGGAACTTGGAATTGAAAGTGGAATGGAACGTGGAATGGAATGTGGAATGGAAAGGAATGGAATCTGGAATGGAATGGAACGGAATGGAATGTGTAATGGGATGGAATGGAATGTGGAACAGAATGTGGTTTGGAATGGAATGGAATCCGGAAAGGATTGGAACGGAATGGTATGGAATGTGGAAAGGAATGAAATGCAATGGATCATGGAATGGAATTTGGAATGTAAAGTGGATTGGAATGTGGAATGGAATGGAATGGAATGTGGAATGCAAGGTAATAGAAGGCGGAATGGAATGTGGAATGGAAAGGAATGAAATGGAGTGGAATGGGGAATGGAATGTGGAATGGAACGTGGAATGGAAAGTGGAAGGGAAGGGAATGGAATGTGGAATGGAATGTGGAATTGAATCTGGAACGTAATGTGGAATTCAATCTAATGGAATGTGGCATGGAATGTGGAGTGGAATGCGGAATGGAATGGAGTGGAATGTGGAATGTAATGCGGAATGGAATGGAATGGCATGCGGAGCGGAATGTGGAAAGGAATGTGGAATGGAATGGAATGTGGAATAGAGTATGGAATGGAAAGGAATGGAATGTGGAATGGAATGCTCAATGGAATGTGGAATGGAATATGTCGGAACGTGTAATGGAATGTGGAATGGAAAGTTGAATGGAAAGGAATGGAATGTGGAATGGAATGTGAAATGCAATGTAGAATGGACAGTGGAATGGAATGGAATGGATTGTGGAATGCAATGTGGAATGGAATGTGGAAATGAACGTGGAATGGAAGGTAGAAAGTAATGGAATCGAATGTGGAATGGAGTGGGGAATGGAATGGAAAGGAATGTGCACTTCAATTTGCAATGGAATGGAAAGGAATGTGGAATGCAAAGGAACGTGGAAAGGAATGTGGAATGCAACATAATGGAATGTGGAATGAAATGTGGAATGCAATGAAATGCAATTTGGAATGAATGTGGAATGGAATGGAATGCAATGAGGAATGGAATGTGCAAAGGAATGTGGATTGGAGCGTAGAATGGAAGACGGAATGGAATGGAATGGAATGTGGAATGGAATGTGGAATGGAATGGAATGGAATGTAGAATTTAATGGAATGTGGAATGCAGCGGAATGTTTAAATGGAATGGAATGGAATGTGGAATGGAATGTTTACTGGAATGGAACACTATGTGGAATGGAATGTGGAATGGAATGTTGAATGGAATAGAATTAAATGTGGAATGGAATGGAATGTGGAATGGAATGAAATGTTTAAACAGAATGGAATGGAATGTGGAATCGAATGTGTACTGGAATGGAACACTATGTGGAATGGAATATGGACTGGAATGGAATGGAAGGGAATGTGGAATGGAATTTTCAATGGAATATGGAATGGTATCTGGAATGGAATGTAATGGAATGTGGAATGGATTGTGGAATGGAAGGTGGAATGGAACGTTCAATGGAATGTGGAATGGAATAGAATGGAATGTGGAATGGAATGTGGAATGCAACATGCAATGGAATGGAAGGCAACGATTATTGAAATGTGGAATGGAATGGAACGGGATGTGTAAAGGAATGAAATGGAACGTGCAATGGAAAGGAATGAAACGAGGAATGGAACATGGAATAGAACGTGGAATGCAACGTGGAACGGAACGTGGAATGGAATGTGAAATGGAATGGAATTTAATGTGGAATTGAATGGTATGGAATGTGGAATGGAATGGAATGGATTGGAATGTGGAATGGAATGGAATGGAATGGAATGGAATGTGGAATGGAATGGAATGGTCTCTAATGGAATGCGGAATTGAATGGAATGGAATGTGGAATGGAATGGAATGGAATGTCGAATGGAATGGAATGGAACATGGAATGGAACGTGGAATGAAATGTGGAATGGAAAGAATGGAATGTGGAATGGAATGTGGAATGGTATGGAATGGAATGGAATGTGGAATGCAATGTGGAATGGAATGTGGAATTGAATGGAATGGAATGTGGAATGCAATTGTATGGAATGTGGAATGGAATGGATCGGAATGTGGAATGAAATGTAATGGAATAGAATGGAAAGTGAAATAGAATCTGGAATGGGAAGTGGAATTGAATGCGGAACGCAACGTGAAAATGAATGTGGAAATGAATCGAATGGATTGTGAAATGGAATGTGCAATGCAATGGTATGTAAAGTGTAATGGAATGTGGAATGCAATGTGGAATGGAATGGAAAGAAATGTGGAATAGAATGTGGAATGGAACGTGGAAAGGAAAGTGGAATTGAATGGAGAATTGAATGGAATTGATTGTGGAATGTAATGTGCAAAGGAATGGTATGGAATATGGAATGAAATGTGGAATGCCATGTGGAATGGAATGGAATGGAATGTGGAATGGAACTTGGAATGGAAAGTGGAATGGAATGGATTGGAATGTGGAATGGAATGTGGGATGGAATGGAATGGAATGTGTAAAGGATTGTGGAATGCAGTGCGAAATGAGATGGACAGTGGAATGCAATGTGGAATGCAATGGAATGGAATGTGGAATGGATCACGGAATGGAATGTGGAATGGAAAGTGGAATTGAACGTGGAATGGAATGGAATGGAAGGTTGAATGGAATGTAGAATGGAACGTGGAATGGATCGTGGAATGGAACGTGGAATGGAATGTGGAATGTAATGTGGAATGTAAAGGAATGGAATATGGAACGGAAAGGAATAGAATGAGTTATGGAATGCAATGGAATGTAGAATGGAATGTGAAATGGAATGGAATGGAGTGTGGAATAGAATGTGGAATGGAATGGAATGGAATCCGGAATGGAATGTAACGGAATGGTAAGGAATGAGGAATGGAAAGCGGAAGTGAATGTGGAATGCTATGGAATGGAATCTGGAAGGGAATGTGGAATGGAACGGAAGGGAATGGAATGGAAAGTGGAGTGGAATGTGGAATTGAATGAGGAACGAAACGCGGAATGGAACGTGGAATGGAAAGGAATGTGAAATGGAATGTGGAATGGAATGGAATGGAATGTACAATGGAATGTGGAATGGAACGGAATGGAATTTTTAAAGGGAATGCAAAGGAATGTGTAATGAAATGCAGACTGGAATAGAATGCAATGTGGAATGCAATGTGGAATCCAATGTGGAACGGAATATAATGGAATGTGGAATGGAAAGTTAATGGGAAATGGAATGAAATGTGTAGTGGAACGTGTAATGGAACGTGGAAAGGAATGGAATGGATTGTGGAATTGAACATGGAATGGAAGGTGAAATAGAAAGTAATGGAACGTGGAACGGAATGTGGAATGGAATGGAATGGAATGTGGAAAGGAATGTGGAATGGAATGCAACGCAATGGGGAATGGATTGTGGCATGGAATGTGGAATGGAATGGAATGGAATTTGGAATGCAATGTGGAATGGAATTGAATGTGAAAAGGAATGGAGCGGAAAGTGAAATGGAATGGAATGGAATGTGGAATGGAATGCATTGGAATGTGGAATGGAATGTGGAATGGAATGTGGAAAGGAACGTGGAAAGGAATGTAATGTGGAATGGAAAGTGGAATGGAAAGTAATGGAAAGTAGAATGGAACGTGCAATGGAACATGGAATGGAACGGAATGGAAAGTGGAATGAAATGGAATGGAATGTGGAACGGAATGTAGAATTGAATGGAATGGAATGGAATGGAATGTGGAATGCAATATGGAATGGAACGTGGAATAGAATGTGGAATGGAATTGAATGGAATGGAATATAATGTGGAATGAAATGTGGAATGGAAAGGAATGGAACATGGAATGGAACGTGGAATGGAATAGAACGTGGAATGGAATGTGGACTAGAATGTGGAATGGAATGGAATGGAATGTGCAATGGAATGTGGAATGGAATGGAATGGAACGTGGAATGGATCGTGGAATCGAACGTAGAATGGAAAGTGGAATATAATGTGGAATGGAATGGAATGGAATGTGGCATCGAAAGTGGAAAGGAATGGAATGAAATGTGGATTGGAACGGAATGCAATGTGAAATGGAATGGAATTTAATGGAATTTGGAATGGAATGGAATTGAATGTGGAATGGAATGTGGACTGGAATGGAAGGCAATGTGGAATGGAATGTGAAATGGAAGGGAATGGAATGTGGAATCGATTCTATAATGGAATGTGGAATGGAAGGTGGAATGCAACAGAATTGATCGTGGAATGGAAAGTGGAAAGGAAAGTGGACTGGAATGCAATGGAATGTGGAAAGGAATGGAATGGAATGTCGATTAGAATGTGGACTGTAATGGTATGCAATGTGGAATGGAATGTAGAATGGAATCGAATGGAATGTGGAATGGAATGAGGAATGGAATGTGGAATTGATTATGGAATGGAACTGAATGGAATGTGGAATGGAATGTGGAATGGAATGTGGAATTGGATGGAATGGAATGTGGAATGGAATGGAATGGAATGAGGGATGGAATGGGAATGGAATGAGATACGGAATGTAATGGAATGTGGAATGGAATTGAATGGAATGTGGAATGGAATGGAATTGAATGTGGAATGGAATGTGGACTGGAAGGGAATGCAATGTGGAATGGAATGGGAAATTGAATGGATGGAATGTGGAATCGATTCTATAATGGAATGTGGAATGGAAGGTGGAATGCAATAGAATTGATCGTGGAATGGAAAGTGGAATGGAAAGTGGACTGGAATGCAATGGAATGTGGAATGGAATGGAATGGAATGTTGATTAGAAAGCGGACTGTTTTGTAAAGCAATGTGGAATGGAATGTGGAATGGAATCGAATGGAATGCGGAATGGAATGAGGAATGGAATATGGAATGTAATGTGGAATGGAACGGAATGGAATGTGGAACGGAATGTGGAATAGAATGTGGACTGGAAAGTGGAATGTATTGGGGAATGCAACGTGGAATGTAATGGAATGGAACGTGGAATTGAAAGGAATGGAACATGGAATGGAATGTGGAATGGAACGTGGAATGGAAAGTAGAATGGAATGGAATGGAATGAAAGGTGGAATGGAATGGAATGGAATGTGGAATGGAATGTGGAATGGAATGGAATGGAATGTGGAATAGAATTTGTAACAGAATGGAAAGGAAACAGGAATGGAATGGATTGGAATAGGATGGAAATCGGAATGGAATGGAATGGAACGTGGAATGGAATGCGGAATGGAATGGAACGGAATTCAATTTAATGTGGAATGGAATGTGGAATGGAGTGGAATGCGATGGAATGTGGAATGGAATGGAATGGAATGGAACGTGGAATGGAATGGATTGGAATGGAATGTGGAATGGAATGGAATGGAATATGGAATGGAATGGAATGGAATGAGGACTTGAATGGAATGGGAAGTGGAATTTACTGGAATGGAATGTGGATTGGAAAGAATGGAATGGAATGGAAGGAGGAATGGAATGTGAAATTGAATGTGGGTTGTAATGGAATGGAAGGTGGAATGGAATGTGAAACGGAATATGGAATGGAACGTGGAATGGAATGAAATGGAACGTGCAATGGAATGGAATGGAAAGAGGAATGGAGTGGAATGGAACGTGGAATGGAAAGTGGAATGCAAAGTCCAATGGTAAGTGGAATGGAACGTGGAATGTAAAGGAATGGTACGAGTAATGTAAAGCAATGGAATGTGCAGTGGAATAGAAAGGAATGTGGTATGGAATGTGGAATGGAATGTGGAATGAAACGGAATGGAATGTGGAAGGGAATGTGTAATGGAATGTGCAAAGGAACTTGGAATTGAAAGTGGAATGGAACGTGGAATGGAATGTGGAATGGAAAGGAATGGAATCTGGAATGGAATGGAACGGAATGGAATGTGTAATGGGATGGAATGGAATGTGGAACAGAATGTGGATTGGAATGGAATGGAATCCGGAAAGGATTGGAACGGAATGGTATGGAATGTGGAAAGGAATGAAATGCAATGGATCATGGAATGGAATTTGGAATGTAAAGTGGATTGGAATGTGGAATGGAATGGAATGGAATGTGGAATGCAAGGTAATAGAAGGCGGAATGGAATGTGGAATGGAAAGGAATGAAATGGAGTGGAATGGGGAATGGAATGTGGAATGGAACGTGGAATGGAAAGTGGAAGGGAAGGGAATGGAATGTGGAATGGAATGTGGAATTGAATCTGGAACGTAATGTGGAATTCAATCTAATGGAATGTGGCATGGAATGTGGAGTGGAATGCGGAATGGAATGGAGTGGAATGTGGAATGTAATGCGGAATGGAATGGAATGGCATGCGGAGCGGAATGTGGAAAGGAATGTGGAATGGAATGGAATGTGGAATAGAGTATGGAATGGAAAGGAATGGAATGTGGAATGGAATGCTCAATGGAATGTGGAATGGAATATGTCGGAACGTGTAATGGAATGTGGAATGGAAAGTTGAATGGAAAGGAATGGAATGTGGAATGGAATGTGAAATGCAATGTAGAATGGACAGTGGAATGGAATGGAATGGATTGTGGAATGCAATGTGGAATGGAATGTGGAAATGAACGTGGAATGGAAGGTAGAAAGTAATGGAATCGAATGTGGAATGGAGTGGGGAATGGAATGGAAAGGAATGTGCACTTCAATTTGCAATGGAATGGAAAGGAATGTGGAATGCAAAGGAACGTGGAAAGGAATGTGGAATGCAACATAATGGAATGTGGAATGAAATGTGGAATGCAATGAAATGCAATTTGGAATGAATGTGGAATGGAATGGAATGCAATGAGGAATGGAATGTGCAAAGGAATGTGGATTGGAGCGTAGAATGGAAGACGGAATGGAATGGAATGGAATGTGGAATGGAATGTGGAATGGAATGGAATGGAATGTAGAATTTAATGGAATGTGGAATGCAGCGGAATGTTTAAATGGAATGGAATGGAATGTGGAATGGAATGTTTACTGGAATGGAACACTATGTGGAATGGAATGTGGAATGGAATGTTGAATGGAATAGAATTAAATGTGGAATGGAATGGAATGTGGAATGGAATGAAATGTTTAAACAGAATGGAATGGAATGTGGAATCGAATGTGTACTGGAATGGAACACTATGTGGAATGGAATATGGACTGGAATGGAATGGAAGGGAATGTGGAATGGAATTTTCAATGGAATATGGAATGGTATCTGGAATGGAATGTAATGGAATGTGGAATGGATTGTGGAATGGAAGGTGGAATGGAACGTTCAATGGAATGTGGAATGGAATAGAATGGAATGTGGAATGGAATGTGGAATGCAACATGCAATGGAATGGAAGGCAACGATTATTGAAATGTGGAATGGAATGGAACGGGATGTGTAAAGGAATGAAATGGAACGTGCAATGGAAAGGAATGAAACGAGGAATGGAACATGGAATAGAACGTGGAATGCAACGTGGAACGGAACGTGGAATGGAATGTGAAATGGAATGGAATTTAATGTGGAATTGAATGGTATGGAATGTGGAATGGAATGGAATGGATTGGAATGTGGAATGGAATGGAATGGAATGGAATGGAATGTGGAATGGAATGGAATGGTCTCTAATGGAATGCGGAATTGAATGGAATGGAATGTGGAATGGAATGGAATGGAATGTCGAATGGAATGGAATGGAACATGGAATGGAACGTGGAATGAAATGTGGAATGGAAAGAATGGAATGTGGAATGGAATGTGGAATGGTATGGAATGGAATGGAATGTGGAATGCAATGTGGAATGGAATGTGGAATTGAATGGAATGGAATGTGGAATGCAATTGTATGGAATGTGGAATGGAATGGATCGGAATGTGGAATGAAATGTAATGGAATAGAATGGAAAGTGAAATAGAATCTGGAATGGGAAGTGGAATTGAATGCGGAACGCAACGTGAAAATGAATGTGGAAATGAATCGAATGGATTGTGAAATGGAATGTGCAATGCAATGGTATGTAAAGTGTAATGGAATGTGGAATGCAATGTGGAATGGAATGGAAAGAAATGTGGAATAGAATGTGGAATGGAACGTGGAAAGGAAAGTGGAATTGAATGGAGAATTGAATGGAATTGATTGTGGAATGTAATGTGCAAAGGAATGGTATGGAATATGGAATGAAATGTGGAATGCCATGTGGAATGGAATGGAATGGAATGTGGAATGGAACTTGGAATGGAAAGTGGAATGGAATGGATTGGAATGTGGAATGGAATGTGGGATGGAATGGAATGGAATGTGTAAAGGATTGTGGAATGCAGTGCGAAATGAGATGGACAGTGGAATGCAATGTGGAATGCAATGGAATGGAATGTGGAATGGATCACGGAATGGAATGTGGAATGGAAAGTGGAATTGAACGTGGAATGGAATGGAATGGAAGGTTGAATGGAATGTAGAATGGAACGTGGAATGGATCGTGGAATGGAACGTGGAATGGAATGTGGAATGTAATGTGGAATGTAAAGGAATGGAATATGGAACGGAAAGGAATAGAATGAGTTATGGAATGCAATGGAATGTAGAATGGAATGTGAAATGGAATGGAATGGAGTGTGGAATAGAATGTGGAATGGAATGGAATGGAATCCGGAATGGAATGTAACGGAATGGTAAGGAATGAGGAATGGAAAGCGGAAGTGAATGTGGAATGCTATGGAATGGAATCTGGAAGGGAATGTGGAATGGAACGGAAGGGAATGGAATGGAAAGTGGAGTGGAATGTGGAATTGAATGAGGAACGAAACGCGGAATGGAACGTGGAATGGAAAGGAATGTGAAATGGAATGTGGAATGGAATGGAATGGAATGTACAATGGAATGTGGAATGGAACGGAATGGAATTTTTAAAGGGAATGCAAAGGAATGTGTAATGAAATGCAGACTGGAATAGAATGCAATGTGGAATGCAATGTGGAATCCAATGTGGAACGGAATATAATGGAATGTGGAATGGAAAGTTAATGGGAAATGGAATGAAATGTGTAGTGGAACGTGTAATGGAACGTGGAAAGGAATGGAATGGATTGTGGAATTGAACATGGAATGGAAGGTGAAATAGAAAGTAATGGAACGTGGAACGGAATGTGGAATGGAATGGAATGGAATGTGGAAAGGAATGTGGAATGGAATGCAACGCAATGGGGAATGGATTGTGGCATGGAATGTGGAATGGAATGGAATGGAATTTGGAATGCAATGTGGAATGGAATTGAATGTGAAAAGGAATGGAGCGGAAAGTGAAATGGAATGGAATGGAATGTGGAATGGAATGCATTGGAATGTGGAATGGAATGTGGAATGGAATGTGGAAAGGAACGTGGAAAGGAATGTAATGTGGAATGGAAAGTGGAATGGAAAGTAATGGAAAGTAGAATGGAACGTGCAATGGAACATGGAATGGAACGGAATGGAAAGTGGAATGAAATGGAATGGAATGTGGAACGGAATGTAGAATTGAATGGAATGGAATGGAATGGAATGTGGAATGCAATATGGAATGGAACGTGGAATAGAATGTGGAATGGAATTGAATGGAATGGAATATAATGTGGAATGAAATGTGGAATGGAAAGGAATGGAACATGGAATGGAACGTGGAATGGAATAGAACGTGGAATGGAATGTGGACTAGAATGTGGAATGGAATGGAATGGAATGTGCAATGGAATGTGGAATGGAATGGAATGGAACGTGGAATGGATCGTGGAATCGAACGTAGAATGGAAAGTGGAATATAATGTGGAATGGAATGGAATGGAATGTGGCATCGAAAGTGGAAAGGAATGGAATGAAATGTGGATTGGAACGGAATGCAATGTGAAATGGAATGGAATTTAATGGAATTTGGAATGGAATGGAATTGAATGTGGAATGGAATGTGGACTGGAATGGAAGGCAATGTGGAATGGAATGTGAAATGGAAGGGAATGGAATGTGGAATCGATTCTATAATGGAATGTGGAATGGAAGGTGGAATGCAACAGAATTGATCGTGGAATGGAAAGTGGAAAGGAAAGTGGACTGGAATGCAATGGAATGTGGAAAGGAATGGAATGGAATGTCGATTAGAATGTGGACTGTAATGGTATGCAATGTGGAATGGAATGTAGAATGGAATCGAATGGAATGTGGAATGGAATGAGGAATGGAATGTGGAATTGATTATGGAATGGAACTGAATGGAATGTGGAATGGAATGTGGAATGGAATGTGGAATTGGATGGAATGGAATGTGGAATGGAATGGAATGGAATGAGGGATGGAATGGGAATGGAATGAGATACGGAATGTAATGGAATGTGGAATGGAATTGAATGGAATGTGGAATGGAATGGAATTGAATGTGGAATGGAATGTGGACTGGAAGGGAATGCAATGTGGAATGGAATGGGAAATTGAATGGATGGAATGTGGAATCGATTCTATAATGGAATGTGGAATGGAAGGTGGAATGCAATAGAATTGATCGTGGAATGGAAAGTGGAATGGAAAGTGGACTGGAATGCAATGGAATGTGGAATGGAATGGAATGGAATGTTGATTAGAAAGCGGACTGTTTTGTAAAGCAATGTGGAATGGAATGTGGAATGGAATCGAATGGAATGCGGAATGGAATGAGGAATGGAATATGGAATGTAATGTGGAATGGAACGGAATGGAATGTGGAACGGAATGTGGAATAGAATGTGGACTGGAAAGTGGAATGTATTGGGGAATGCAACGTGGAATGTAATGGAATGGAACGTGGAATTGAAAGGAATGGAACATGGAATGGAATGTGGAATGGAACGTGGAATGGAAAGTAGAATGGAATGGAATGGAATGAAAGGTGGAATGGAATGGAATGGAATGTGGAATGGAATGTGGAATGGAATGGAATGGAATGTGGAATAGAATTTGTAACAGAATGGAAAGGAAACAGGAATGGAATGGATTGGAATAGGATGGAAATCGGAATGGAATGGAATGGAACGTGGAATGGAATGCGGAATGGAATGGAACGGAATTCAATTTAATGTGGAATGGAATGTGGAATGGAGTGGAATGCGATGGAATGTGGAATGGAATGGAATGGAATGGAACGTGGAATGGAATGGATTGGAATGGAATGTGGAATGGAATGGAATGGAATATGGAATGGAATGGAATGGAATGAGGACTTGAATGGAATGGGAAGTGGAATTTACTGGAATGGAATGTGGATTGGAAAGAATGGAATGGAATGGAAGGAGGAATGGAATGTGAAATTGAATGTGGGTTGTAATGGAATGGAAGGTGGAATGGAATGTGAAACGGAATATGGAATGGAACGTGGAATGGAATGAAATGGAACGTGCAATGGAATGGAATGGAAAGAGGAATGGAGTGGAATGGAACGTGGAATGGAAAGTGGAATGCAAAGTCCAATGGTAAGTGGAATGGAACGTGGAATGTAAAGGAATGGTACGAGTAATGTAAAGCAATGGAATGTGCAGTGGAATAGAAAGGAATGTGGTATGGAATGTGGAATGGAATGTGGAATGAAACGGAATGGAATGTGGAAGGGAATGTGTAATGGAATGTGCAAAGGAACTTGGAATTGAAAGTGGAATGGAACGTGGAATGGAATGTGGAATGGAAAGGAATGGAATCTGGAATGGAATGGAACGGAATGGAATGTGTAATGGGATGGAATGGAATGTGGAACAGAATGTGGATTGGAATGGAATGGAATCCGGAAAGGATTGGAACGGAATGGTATGGAATGTGGAAAGGAATGAAATGCAATGGATCATGGAATGGAATTTGGAATGTAAAGTGGATTGGAATGTGGAATGGAATGGAATGGAATGTGGAATGCAAGGTAATAGAAGGCGGAATGGAATGTGGAATGGAAAGGAATGAAATGGAGTGGAATGGGGAATGGAATGTGGAATGGAACGTGGAATGGAAAGTGGAAGGGAAGGGAATGGAATGTGGAATGGAATGTGGAATTGAATCTGGAACGTAATGTGGAATTCAATCTAATGGAATGTGGCATGGAATGTGGAGTGGAATGCGGAATGGAATGGAGTGGAATGTGGAATGTAATGCGGAATGGAATGGAATGGCATGCGGAGCGGAATGTGGAAAGGAATGTGGAATGGAATGGAATGTGGAATAGAGTATGGAATGGAAAGGAATGGAATGTGGAATGGAATGCTCAATGGAATGTGGAATGGAATATGTCGGAACGTGTAATGGAATGTGGAATGGAAAGTTGAATGGAAAGGAATGGAATGTGGAATGGAATGTGAAATGCAATGTAGAATGGACAGTGGAATGGAATGGAATGGATTGTGGAATGCAATGTGGAATGGAATGTGGAAATGAACGTGGAATGGAAGGTAGAAAGTAATGGAATCGAATGTGGAATGGAGTGGGGAATGGAATGGAAAGGAATGTGCACTTCAATTTGCAATGGAATGGAAAGGAATGTGGAATGCAAAGGAACGTGGAAAGGAATGTGGAATGCAACATAATGGAATGTGGAATGAAATGTGGAATGCAATGAAATGCAATTTGGAATGAATGTGGAATGGAATGGAATGCAATGAGGAATGGAATGTGCAAAGGAATGTGGATTGGAGCGTAGAATGGAAGACGGAATGGAATGGAATGGAATGTGGAATGGAATGTGGAATGGAATGGAATGGAATGTAGAATTTAATGGAATGTGGAATGCAGCGGAATGTTTAAATGGAATGGAATGGAATGTGGAATGGAATGTTTACTGGAATGGAACACTATGTGGAATGGAATGTGGAATGGAATGTTGAATGGAATAGAATTAAATGTGGAATGGAATGGAATGTGGAATGGAATGAAATGTTTAAACAGAATGGAATGGTATGTGGAATGGAATGTGTACTGGAATGGAACACTATGTGGAATGGAATATGGACTGGAATGGAATGGAAGGGAATGTGGAATGGAATTTTCAATGGAATATGGAATGGTATCTGGAATGGAATGTAATGGAATGTGGAATGGATTGTGGAATGGAAGGTGGAATGGAACGTTCAATGGAATGTGGAATGGAATAGAATGGAATGTGGAATGGAATGTGGAATGCAACATGCAATGGAATGGAAGGCAACGATTATTGAAATGTGGAATGGAATGGAACGGGATGTGTAAAGGAATGAAATGGAACGTGCAATGGAAAGGAATGAAACGAGGAATGGAACATGGAATAGAACGTGGAATGCAACGTGGAACGGAACGTGGAATGGAATGTGAAATGGAATGGAATTTAATGTGGAATTGAATGGTATGGAATGTGGAATGGAATGGAATGGATTGGAATGTGGAATGGAATGGAATGGAATGGAATGGAATGTGGAATGGAATGGAATGGTCTCTAATGGAATGCGGAATTGAATGGAATGGAATGTGGAATGGAATGGAATGGAATGTCGAATGGAATGGAATGGAACATGGAATGGAACGTGGAATGAAATGTGGAATGGAAAGAATGGAATGTGGAATGGAATGTGGAATGGTATGGAATGGAATGGAATGTGGAATGCAATGTGGAATGGAATGTGGAATTGAATGGAATGGAATGTGGAATGCAATTGTATGGAATGTGGAATGGAATGGATCGGAATGTGGAATGAAATGTAATGGAATAGAATGGAAAGTGAAATAGAATCTGGAATGGGAAGTGGAATTGAATGCGGAACGCAACGTGAAAATGAATGTGGAAATGAATCGAATGGATTGTGAAATGGAATGTGCAATGCAATGGTATGTAAAGTGTAATGGAATGTGGAATGCAATGTGGAATGGAATGGAAAGAAATGTGGAATAGAATGTGGAATGGAACGTGGAAAGGAAAGTGGAATTGAATGGAGAATTGAATGGAATTGATTGTGGAATGTAATGTGCAAAGGAATGGTATGGAATATGGAATGAAATGTGGAATGCCATGTGGAATGGAATGGAATGGAATGTGGAATGGAACTTGGAATGGAAAGTGGAATGGAATGGATTGGAATGTGGAATGGAATGTGGGATGGAATGGAATGGAATGTGTAAAGGATTGTGGAATGCAGTGCGAAATGAGATGGACAGTGGAATGCAATGTGGAATGCAATGGAATGGAATGTGGAATGGATCACGGAATGGAATGTGGAATGGAAAGTGGAATTGAACGTGGAATGGAATGGAATGGAAGGTTGAATGGAATGTAGAATGGAACGTGGAATGGATCGTGGAATGGAACGTGGAATGGAATGTGGAATGTAATGTGGAATGTAAAGGAATGGAATATGGAACGGAAAGGAATAGAATGAGTTATGGAATGCAATGGAATGTAGAATGGAATGTGAAATGGAATGGAATGGAGTGTGGAATAGAATGTGGAATGGAATGGAATGGAATCCGGAATGGAATGTAACGGAATGGTAAGGAATGAGGAATGGAAAGCGGAAGTGAATGTGGAATGCTATGGAATGGAATCTGGAAGGGAATGTGGAATGGAACGGAAGGGAATGGAATGGAAAGTGGAGTGGAATGTGGAATTGAATGAGGAACGAAACGCGGAATGGAACGTGGAATGGAAAGGAATGTGAAATGGAATGTGGAATGGAATGGAATGGAATGTACAATGGAATGTGGAATGGAACGGAATGGAATTTTTAAAGGGAATGCAAAGGAATGTGTAATGAAATGCAGACTGGAATAGAATGCAATGTGGAATGCAATGTGGAATCCAATGTGGAACGGAATATAATGGAATGTGGAATGGAAAGTTAATGGGAAATGGAATGAAATGTGTAGTGGAACGTGTAATGGAACGTGGAAAGGAATGGAATGGATTGTGGAATTGAACATGGAATGGAAGGTGAAATAGAAAGTAATGGAACGTGGAACGGAATGTGGAATGGAATGGAATGGAATGTGGAAAGGAATGTGGAATGGAATGCAACGCAATGGGGAATGGATTGTGGCATGGAATGTGGAATGGAATGGAATGGAATTTGGAATGCAATGTGGAATGGAATTGAATGTGAAAAGGAATGGAGCGGAAAGTGAAATGGAATGGAATGGAATGTGGAATGGAATGCATTGGAATGTGGAATGGAATGTGGAATGGAATGTGGAAAGGAACGTGGAAAGGAATGTAATGTGGAATGGAAAGTGGAATGGAAAGTAATGGAAAGTAGAATGGAACGTGCAATGGAACATGGAATGGAACGGAATGGAAAGTGGAATGAAATGGAATGGAATGTGGAACGGAATGTAGAATTGAATGGAATGGAATGGAATGGAATGTGGAATGCAATATGGAATGGAACGTGGAATAGAATGTGGAATGGAATTGAATGGAATGGAATATAATGTGGAATGAAATGTGGAATGGAAAGGAATGGAACATGGAATGGAACGTGGAATGGAATAGAACGTGGAATGGAATGTGGACTAGAATGTGGAATGGAATGGAATGGAATGTGCAATGGAATGTGGAATGGAATGGAATGGAACGTGGAATGGATCGTGGAATCGAACGTAGAATGGAAAGTGGAATATAATGTGGAATGGAATGGAATGGAATGTGGCATCGAAAGTGGAAAGGAATGGAATGAAATGTGGATTGGAACGGAATGCAATGTGAAATGGAATGGAATTTAATGGAATTTGGAATGGAATGGAATTGAATGTGGAATGGAATGTGGACTGGAATGGAAGGCAATGTGGAATGGAATGTGAAATGGAAGGGAATGGAATGTGGAATCGATTCTATAATGGAATGTGGAATGGAAGGTGGAATGCAACAGAATTGATCGTGGAATGGAAAGTGGAAAGGAAAGTGGACTGGAATGCAATGGAATGTGGAAAGGAATGGAATGGAATGTCGATTAGAATGTGGACTGTAATGGTATGCAATGTGGAATGGAATGTAGAATGGAATCGAATGGAATGTGGAATGGAATGAGGAATGGAATGTGGAATTGATTATGGAATGGAACTGAATGGAATGTGGAATGGAATGTGGAATGGAATGTGGAATTGGATGGAATGGAATGTGGAATGGAATGGAATGGAATGAGGGATGGAATGGGAATGGAATGAGATACGGAATGTAATGGAATGTGGAATGGAATTGAATGGAATGTGGAATGGAATGGAATTGAATGTGGAATGGAATGTGGACTGGAAGGGAATGCAATGTGGAATGGAATGGGAAATTGAATGGATGGAATGTGGAATCGATTCTATAATGGAATGTGGAATGGAAGGTGGAATGCAATAGAATTGATCGTGGAATGGAAAGTGGAATGGAAAGTGGACTGGAATGCAATGGAATGTGGAATGGAATGGAATGGAATGTTGATTAGAAAGCGGACTGTTTTGTAAAGCAATGTGGAATGGAATGTGGAATGGAATCGAATGGAATGCGGAATGGAATGAGGAATGGAATATGGAATGTAATGTGGAATGGAACGGAATGGAATGTGGAACGGAATGTGGAATAGAATGTGGACTGGAAAGTGGAATGTATTGGGGAATGCAACGTGGAATGTAATGGAATGGAACGTGGAATTGAAAGGAATGGAACATGGAATGGAATGTGGAATGGAACGTGGAATGGAAAGTAGAATGGAATGGAATGGAATGAAAGGTGGAATGGAATGGAATGGAATGTGGAATGGAATGTGGAATGGAATGGAATGGAATGTGGAATAGAATTTGTAACAGAATGGAAAGGAAACAGGAATGGAATGGATTGGAATAGGATGGAAATCGGAATGGAATGGAATGGAACGTGGAATGGAATGTGGAATGGAATGGAACGGAATTCAATTTAATGTGGAATGGAATGTGGAATGGAGTGGAATGCGATGGAATGTGGAATGGAATGGAATGGAATGGAACGTGGAATGGAATGGATTGGAATGGAATGTGGAATGGAATGGAATGGAATATGGAATGGAATGGAATGGAATGAGGACTTGAATGGAATGGGAAGTGGAATTTACTGGAATGGAATGTGGATTGGAAAGAATGGAATGGAATGGAAGGAGGAATGGAATGTGAAATTGAATGTGGGTTGTAATGGAATGGAAGGTGGAATGGAATGTGAAACGGAATATGGAATGGAACGTGGAATGGAATGAAATGGAACGTGCAATGGAATGGAATGGAAAGAGGAATGGAGTGGAATGGAACGTGGAATGGAAAGTGGAATGGAAAGTCCAATGTTAAGTGGAATGGAACGTGGAATGTAAAGGAATGGTACGAGTAATGTAAAGCAATGGAATGTGCAGTGGAATAGAAAGGAATGTGGTATGGAATGTGGAATGGAATGTGGAATGAAACGGAATGGAATGTGGAAGGGAATGTGTAATGGAATGTGCAAAGGAACTTGGAATTGAAAGTGGAATGGAACGTGGAATGGAATGTGGAATGGAAAGGAATGGAATCTGGAATGGAATGGAACGGAATGGAATGTGTAATGGGATGGAATGGAATGTGGAACAGAATGTGGTTTGGAATGGAATGGAATCCGGAAAGGATTGGAACGGAATGGTATGGAATGTGGAAAGGAATGAAATGCAATGGATCATGGAATGGAATTTGGAATGTAAAGTGGATTGGAATGTGGAATGGAATGGAATGGAATGTGGAATGCAAGGTAATAGAAGGCGGAATGGAATGTGGAATGGAAAGGAATGAAATGGAGTGGAATGGGGAATGGAATGTGGAATGGAACGTGGAATGGAAAGTGGAAGGGAAGGGAATGGAATGTGGAATGGAATGTGGAATTGAATCTGGAACGTAATGTGGAATTCAATCTAATGGAATGTGGCATGGAATGTGGAGTGGAATGCGGAATGGAATGGAGTGGAATGTGGAATGTAATGCGGAATGGAATGGAATGGCATGCGGAGCGGAATGTGGAAAGGAATGTGGAATGGAATGGAATGTGGAATAGAGTATGGAATGGAAAGGAATGGAATGTGGAATGGAATGCTCAATGGAATGTGGAATGGAATATGTCGGAACGTGTAATGGAATGTGGAATGGAAAGTTGAATGGAAAGGAATGGAATGTGGAATGGAATGTGAAATGCAATGTAGAATGGACAGTGGAATGGAATGGAATGGATTGTGGAATGCAATGTGGAATGGAATGTGGAAATGAACGTGGAATGGAAGGTAGAAAGTAATGGAATCGAATGTGGAATGGAGTGGGGAATGGAATGGAAAGGAATGTGCACTTCAATTTGCAATGGAATGGAAAGGAATGTGGAATGCAAAGGAACGTGGAAAGGAATGTGGAATGCAACATAATGGAATGTGGAATGAAATGTGGAATGCAATGAAATGCAATTTGGAATGAATGTGGAATGGAATGGAATGCAATGAGGAATGGAATGTGCAAAGGAATGTGGATTGGAGCGTAGAATGGAAGACGGAATGGAATGGAATGGAATGTGGAATGGAATGTGGAATGGAATGGAATGGAATGTAGAATTTAATGGAATGTGGAATGCAGCGGAATGTTTAAATGGAATGGAATGGAATGTGGAATGGAATGTTTACTGGAATGGAACACTATGTGGAATGGAATGTGGAATGGAATGTTGAATGGAATAGAATTAAATGTGGAATGGAATGGAATGTGGAATGGAATGAAATGTTTAAACAGAATGGAATGGAATGTGGAATCGAATGTGTACTGGAATGGAACACTATGTGGAATGGAATATGGACTGGAATGGAATGGAAGGGAATGTGGAATGGAATTTTCAATGGAATATGGAATGGTATCTGGAATGGAATGTAATGGAATGTGGAATGGATTGTGGAATGGAAGGTGGAATGGAACGTTCAATGGAATGTGGAATGGAATAGAATGGAATGTGGAATGGAATGTGGAATGCAACATGCAATGGAATGGAAGGCAACGATTATTGAAATGTGGAATGGAATGGAACGGGATGTGTAAAGGAATGAAATGGAACGTGCAATGGAAAGGAATGAAACGAGGAATGGAACATGGAATAGAACGTGGAATGCAACGTGGAACGGAACGTGGAATGGAATGTGAAATGGAATGGAATTTAATGTGGAATTGAATGGTATGGAATGTGGAATGGAATGGAATGGATTGGAATGTGGAATGGAATGGAATGGA
This sequence comes from Pongo abelii, assembly GCF_028885655.2. Taxonomy (NCBI): domain Eukaryota; kingdom Metazoa; phylum Chordata; class Mammalia; order Primates; family Hominidae; genus Pongo; species Pongo abelii. Next base: position 8,287,910 of record NC_072000.2, on the reverse strand, counting down.
ATGGAATGGAATGTGGAATGGAATGGAATGGTCTCTAATGGAATGCGGAATTGAATGGAATGGAATGTGGAATGGAATGGAATGGAATGTCGAATGGAATGGAATGGAACATGGAATGGAACGTGGAATGAAATGTGGAATGGAAAGAATGGAATGTGGAATGGAATGTGGAATGGTATGGAATGGAATGGAATGTGGAATGCAATGTGGAATGGAATGTGGAATTGAATGGAATGGAATGTGGAATGCAATTGTATGGAATGTGGAATGGAATGGATCGGAATGTGGAATGAAATGTAATGGAATAGAATGGAAAGTGAAATAGAATCTGGAATGGGAAGTGGAATTGAATGCGGAACGCAACGTGAAAATGAATGTGGAAATGAATCGAATGGATTGTGAAATGGAATGTGCAATGCAATGGTATGTAAAGTGTAATGGAATGTGGAATGCAATGTGGAATGGAATGGAAAGAAATGTGGAATAGAATGTGGAATGGAACGTGGAAAGGAAAGTGGAATTGAATGGAGAATTGAATGGAATTGATTGTGGAATGTAATGTGCAAAGGAATGGTATGGAATATGGAATGAAATGTGGAATGCCATGTGGAATGGAATGGAATGGAATGTGGAATGGAACTTGGAATGGAAAGTGGAATGGAATGGATTGGAATGTGGAATGGAATGTGGGATGGAATGGAATGGAATGTGTAAAGGATTGTGGAATGCAGTGCGAAATGAGATGGACAGTGGAATGCAATGTGGAATGCAATGGAATGGAATGTGGAATGGATCACGGAATGGAATGTGGAATGGAAAGTGGAATTGAACGTGGAATGGAATGGAATGGAAGGTTGAATGGAATGTAGAATGGAACGTGGAATGGATCGTGGAATGGAACGTGGAATGGAATGTGGAATGTAATGTGGAATGTAAAGGAATGGAATATGGAACGGAAAGGAATAGAATGAGTTATGGAATGCAATGGAATGTAGAATGGAATGTGAAATGGAATGGAATGGAGTGTGGAATAGAATGTGGAATGGAATGGAATGGAATCCGGAATGGAATGTAACGGAATGGTAAGGAATGAGGAATGGAAAGCGGAAGTGAATGTGGAATGCTATGGAATGGAATCTGGAAGGGAATGTGGAATGGAACGGAAGGGAATGGAATGGAAAGTGGAGTGGAATGTGGAATTGAATGAGGAACGAAACGCGGAATGGAACGTGGAATGGAAAGGAATGTGAAATGGAATGTGGAATGGAATGGAATGGAATGTACAATGGAATGTGGAATGGAACGGAATGGAATTTTTAAAGGGAATGCAAAGGAATGTGTAATGAAATGCAGACTGGAATAGAATGCAATGTGGAATGCAATGTGGAATCCAATGTGGAACGGAATATAATGGAATGTGGAATGGAAAGTTAATGGGAAATGGAATGAAATGTGTAGTGGAACGTGTAATGGAACGTGGAAAGGAATGGAATGGATTGTGGAATTGAACATGGAATGGAAGGTGAAATAGAAAGTAATGGAACGTGGAACGGAATGTGGAATGGAATGGAATGGAATGTGGAAAGGAATGTGGAATGGAATGCAACGCAATGGGGAATGGATTGTGGCATGGAATGTGGAATGGAATGGAATGGAATTTGGAATGCAATGTGGAATGGAATTGAATGTGAAAAGGAATGGAGCGGAAAGTGAAATGGAATGGAATGGAATGTGGAATGGAATGCATTGGAATGTGGAATGGAATGTGGAATGGAATGTGGAAAGGAACGTGGAAAGGAATGTAATGTGGAATGGAAAGTGGAATGGAAAGTAATGGAAAGTAGAATGGAACGTGCAATGGAACATGGAATGGAACGGAATGGAAAGTGGAATGAAATGGAATGGAATGTGGAACGGAATGTAGAATTGAATGGAATGGAATGGAATGGAATGTGGAATGCAATATGGAATGGAACGTGGAATAGAATGTGGAATGGAATTGAATGGAATGGAATATAATGTGGAATGAAATGTGGAATGGAAAGGAATGGAACATGGAATGGAACGTGGAATGGAATAGAACGTGGAATGGAATGTGGACTAGAATGTGGAATGGAATGGAATGGAATGTGCAATGGAATGTGGAATGGAATGGAATGGAACGTGGAATGGATCGTGGAATCGAACGTAGAATGGAAAGTGGAATATAATGTGGAATGGAATGGAATGGAATGTGGCATCGAAAGTGGAAAGGAATGGAATGAAATGTGGATTGGAACGGAATGCAATGTGAAATGGAATGGAATTTAATGGAATTTGGAATGGAATGGAATTGAATGTGGAATGGAATGTGGACTGGAATGGAAGGCAATGTGGAATGGAATGTGAAATGGAAGGGAATGGAATGTGGAATCGATTCTATAATGGAATGTGGAATGGAAGGTGGAATGCAACAGAATTGATCGTGGAATGGAAAGTGGAAAGGAAAGTGGACTGGAATGCAATGGAATGTGGAAAGGAATGGAATGGAATGTCGATTAGAATGTGGACTGTAATGGTATGCAATGTGGAATGGAATGTAGAATGGAATCGAATGGAATGTGGAATGGAATGAGGAATGGAATGTGGAATTGATTATGGAATGGAACTGAATGGAATGTGGAATGGAATGTGGAATGGAATGTGGAATTGGATGGAATGGAATGTGGAATGGAATGGAATGGAATGAGGGATGGAATGGGAATGGAATGAGATACGGAATGTAATGGAATGTGGAATGGAATTGAATGGAATGTGGAATGGAATGGAATTGAATGTGGAATGGAATGTGGACTGGAAGGGAATGCAATGTGGAATGGAATGGGAAATTGAATGGATGGAATGTGGAATCGATTCTATAATGGAATGTGGAATGGAAGGTGGAATGCAATAGAATTGATCGTGGAATGGAAAGTGGAATGGAAAGTGGACTGGAATGCAATGGAATGTGGAATGGAATGGAATGGAATGTTGATTAGAAAGCGGACTGTTTTGTAAAGCAATGTGGAATGGAATGTGGAATGGAATCGAATGGAATGCGAAATGGAATGAGGAATGGAATATGGAATGTAATGTGGAATGGAACGGAATGGAATGTGGAACGGAATGTGGAATAGAATGTGGACTGGAAAGTGGAATGTATTGGGGAATGCAACGTGGAATGTAATGGAATGGAACGTGGAATTGAAAGGAATGGAACATGGAATGGAATGTGGAATGGAACGTGGAATGGAAAGTAGAATGGAATGGAATGGAATGAAAGGTGGAATGGAATGGAATGGAATGTGGAATGGAATGTGGAATGGAATGGAATGGAATGTGGAATAGAATTTGTAACAGAATGGAAAGGAAACAGGAATGGAATGGATTGGAATAGGATGGAAATCGGAATGGAATGGAATGGAACGTGGAATGGAATGCGGAATGGAATGGAACGGAATTCAATTTAATGTGGAATGGAATGTGGAATGGAGTGGAATGCGATGGAATGTGGAATGGAATGGAATGGAATGGAACGTGGAATGGAATGGATTGGAATGGAATGTGGAATGGAATGGAATGGAATATGGAATGGAATGGAATGGAATGAGGACTTGAATGGAATGGGAAGTGGAATTTACTGGAATGGAATGTGGATTGGAAAGAATGGAATGGAATGGAAGGAGGAATGGAATGTGAAATTGAATGTGGGTTGTAATGGAATGGAAGGTGGAATGGAATGTGAAACGGAATATGGAATGGAACGTGGAATGGAATGAAATGGAACGTGCAATGGAATGGAATGGAAAGAGGAATGGAGTGGAATGGAACGTGGAATGGAAAGTGGAATGCAAAGTCCAATGGTAAGTGGAATGGAACGTGGAATGTAAAGGAATGGTACGAGTAATGTAAAGCAATGGAATGTGCAGTGGAATAGAAAGGAATGTGGTATGGAATGTGGAATGGAATGTGGAATGAAACGGAATGGAATGTGGAAGGGAATGTGTAATGGAATGTGCAAAGGAACTTGGAATTGAAAGTGGAATGGAACGTGGAATGGAATGTGGAATGGAAAGGAATGGAATCTGGAATGGAATGGAACGGAATGGAATGTGTAATGGGATGGAATGGAATGTGGAACAGAATGTGGATTGGAATGGAATGGAATCCGGAAAGGATTGGAACGGAATGGTATGGAATGTGGAAAGGAATGAAATGCAATGGATCATGGAATGGAATTTGGAATGTAAAGTGGATTGGAATGTGGAATGGAATGGAATGGAATGTGGAATGCAAGGTAATAGAAGGCGGAATGGAATGTGGAATGGAAAGGAATGAAATGGAGTGGAATGGGGAATGGAATGTGGAATGGAACGTGGAATGGAAAGTGGAAGGGAAGGGAATGGAATGTGGAATGGAATGTGGAATTGAATCTGGAACGTAATGTGGAATTCAATCTAATGGAATGTGGCATGGAATGTGGAGTGGAATGCGGAATGGAATGGAGTGGAATGTGGAATGTAATGCGGAATGGAATGGAATGGCATGCGGAGCGGAATGTGGAAAGGAATGTGGAATGGAATGGAATGTGGAATAGAGTATGGAATGGAAAGGAATGGAATGTGGAATGGAATGCTCAATGGAATGTGGAATGGAATATGTCGGAACGTGTAATGGAATGTGGAATGGAAAGTTGAATGGAAAGGAATGGAATGTGGAATGGAATGTGAAATGCAATGTAGAATGGACAGTGGAATGGAATGGAATGGATTGTGGAATGCAATGTGGAATGGAATGTGGAAATGAACGTGGAATGGAAGGTAGAAAGTAATGGAATCGAATGTGGAATGGAGTGGGGAATGGAATGGAAAGGAATGTGCACTTCAATTTGCAATGGAATGGAAAGGAATGTGGAATGCAAAGGAACGTGGAAAGGAATGTGGAATGCAACATAATGGAATGTGGAATGAAATGTGGAATGCAATGAAATGCAATTTGGAATGAATGTGGAATGGAATGGAATGCAATGAGGAATGGAATGTGCAAAGGAATGTGGATTGGAGCGTAGAATGGAAGACGGAATGGAATGGAATGGAATGTGGAATGGAATGTGGAATGGAATGGAATGGAATGTAGAATTTAATGGAATGTGGAATGCAGCGGAATGTTTAAATGGAATGGAATGGAATGTGGAATGGAATGTTTACTGGAATGGAACACTATGTGGAATGGAATGTGGAATGGAATGTTGAATGGAATAGAATTAAATGTGGAATGGAATGGAATGTGGAATGGAATGAAATGTTTAAACAGAATGGAATGGTATGTGGAATGGAATGTGTACTGGAATGGAACACTATGTGGAATGGAATATGGACTGGAATGGAATGGAAGGGAATGTGGAATGGAATTTTCAATGGAATATGGAATGGTATCTGGAATGGAATGTAATGGAATGTGGAATGGATTGTGGAATGGAAGGTGGAATGGAACGTTCAATGGAATGTGGAATGGAATAGAATGGAATGTGGAATGGAATGTGGAATGCAACATGCAATGGAATGGAAGGCAACGATTATTGAAATGTGGAATGGAATGGAACGGGATGTGTAAAGGAATGAAATGGAACGTGCAATGGAAAGGAATGAAACGAGGAATGGAACATGGAATAGAACGTGGAATGCAACGTGGAACGGAACGTGGAATGGAATGTGAAATGGAATGGAATTTAATGTGGAATTGAATGGTATGGAATGTGGAATGGAATGGAATGGATTGGAATGTGGAATGGAATGGAATGGAATGGAATGGAATGTGGAATGGAATGGAATGGTCTCTAATGGAATGCGGAATTGAATGGAATGGAATGTGGAATGGAATGGAATGGAATGTCGAATGGAATGGAATGGAACATGGAATGGAACGTGGAATGAAATGTGGAATGGAAAGAATGGAATGTGGAATGGAATGTGGAATGGTATGGAATGGAATGGAATGTGGAATGCAATGTGGAATGGAATGTGGAATTGAATGGAATGGAATGTGGAATGCAATTGTATGGAATGTGGAATGGAATGGATCGGAATGTGGAATGAAATGTAATGGAATAGAATGGAAAGTGAAATAGAATCTGGAATGGGAAGTGGAATTGAATGCGGAACGCAACGTGAAAATGAATGTGGAAATGAATCGAATGGATTGTGAAATGGAATGTGCAATGCAATGGTATGTAAAGTGTAATGGAATGTGGAATGCAATGTGGAATGGAATGGAAAGAAATGTGGAATAGAATGTGGAATGGAACGTGGAAAGGAAAGTGGAATTGAATGGAGAATTGAATGGAATTGATTGTGGAATGTAATGTGCAAAGGAATGGTATGGAATATGGAATGAAATGTGGAATGCCATGTGGAATGGAATGGAATGGAATGTGGAATGGAACTTGGAATGGAAAGTGGAATGGAATGGATTGGAATGTGGAATGGAATGTGGGATGGAATGGAATGGAATGTGTAAAGGATTGTGGAATGCAGTGCGAAATGAGATGGACAGTGGAATGCAATGTGGAATGCAATGGAATGGAATGTGGAATGGATCACGGAATGGAATGTGGAATGGAAAGTGGAATTGAACGTGGAATGGAATGGAATGGAAGGTTGAATGGAATGTAGAATGGAACGTGGAATGGATCGTGGAATGGAACGTGGAATGGAATGTGGAATGTAATGTGGAATGTAAAGGAATGGAATATGGAACGGAAAGGAATAGAATGAGTTATGGAATGCAATGGAATGTAGAATGGAATGTGAAATGGAATGGAATGGAGTGTGGAATAGAATGTGGAATGGAATGGAATGGAATCCGGAATGGAATGTAACGGAATGGTAAGGAATGAGGAATGGAAAGCGGAAGTGAATGTGGAATGCTATGGAATGGAATCTGGAAGGGAATGTGGAATGGAACGGAAGGGAATGGAATGGAAAGTGGAGTGGAATGTGGAATTGAATGAGGAACGAAACGCGGAATGGAACGTGGAATGGAAAGGAATGTGAAATGGAATGTGGAATGGAATGGAATGGAATGTACAATGGAATGTGGAATGGAACGGAATGGAATTTTTAAAGGGAATGCAAAGGAATGTGTAATGAAATGCAGACTGGAATAGAATGCAATGTGGAATGCAATGTGGAATCCAATGTGGAACGGAATATAATGGAATGTGGAATGGAAAGTTAATGGGAAATGGAATGAAATGTGTAGTGGAACGTGTAATGGAACGTGGAAAGGAATGGAATGGATTGTGGAATTGAACATGGAATGGAAGGTGAAATAGAAAGTAATGGAACGTGGAACGGAATGTGGAATGGAATGGAATGGAATGTGGAAAGGAATGTGGAATGGAATGCAACGCAATGGGGAATGGATTGTGGCATGGAATGTGGAATGGAATGGAATGGAATTTGGAATGCAATGTGGAATGGAATTGAATGTGAAAAGGAATGGAGCGGAAAGTGAAATGGAATGGAATGGAATGTGGAATGGAATGCATTGGAATGTGGAATGGAATGTGGAATGGAATGTGGAAAGGAACGTGGAAAGGAATGTAATGTGGAATGGAAAGTGGAATGGAAAGTAATGGAAAGTAGAATGGAACGTGCAATGGAACATGGAATGGAACGGAATGGAAAGTGGAATGAAATGGAATGGAATGTGGAACGGAATGTAGAATTGAATGGAATGGAATGGAATGGAATGTGGAATGCAATATGGAATGGAACGTGGAATAGAATGTGGAATGGAATTGAATGGAATGGAATATAATGTGGAATGAAATGTGGAATGGAAAGGAATGGAACATGGAATGGAACGTGGAATGGAATAGAACGTGGAATGGAATGTGGACTAGAATGTGGAATGGAATGGAATGGAATGTGCAATGGAATGTGGAATGGAATGGAATGGAACGTGGAATGGATCGTGGAATCGAACGTAGAATGGAAAGTGGAATATAATGTGGAATGGAATGGAATGGAATGTGGCATCGAAAGTGGAAAGGAATGGAATGAAATGTGGATTGGAACGGAATGCAATGTGAAATGGAATGGAATTTAATGGAATTTGGAATGGAATGGAATTGAATGTGGAATGGAATGTGGACTGGAATGGAAGGCAATGTGGAATGGAATGTGAAATGGAAGGGAATGGAATGTGGAATCGATTCTATAATGGAATGTGGAATGGAAGGTGGAATGCAACAGAATTGATCGTGGAATGGAAAGTGGAAAGGAAAGTGGACTGGAATGCAATGGAATGTGGAAAGGAATGGAATGGAATGTCGATTAGAATGTGGACTGTAATGGTATGCAATGTGGAATGGAATGTAGAATGGAATCGAATGGAATGTGGAATGGAATGAGGAATGGAATGTGGAATTGATTATGGAATGGAACTGAATGGAATGTGGAATGGAATGTGGAATGGAATGTGGAATTGGATGGAATGGAATGTGGAATGGAATGGAATGGAATGAGGGATGGAATGGGAATGGAATGAGATACGGAATGTAATGGAATGTGGAATGGAATTGAATGGAATGTGGAATGGAATGGAATTGAATGTGGAATGGAATGTGGACTGGAAGGGAATGCAATGTGGAATGGAATGGGAAATTGAATGGATGGAATGTGGAATCGATTCTATAATGGAATGTGGAATGGAAGGTGGAATGCAATAGAATTGATCGTGGAATGGAAAGTGGAATGGAAAGTGGACTGGAATGCAATGGAATGTGGAATGGAATGGAATGGAATGTTGATTAGAAAGCGGACTGTTTTGTAAAGCAATGTGGAATGGAATGTGGAATGGAATCGAATGGAATGCGGAATGGAATGAGGAATGGAATATGGAATGTAATGTGGAATGGAACGGAATGGAATGTGGAACGGAATGTGGAATAGAATGTGGACTGGAAAGTGGAATGTATTGGGGAATGCAACGTGGAATGTAATGGAATGGAACGTGGAATTGAAAGGAATGGAACATGGAATGGAATGTGGAATGGAACGTGGAATGGAAAGTAGAATGGAATGGAATGGAATGAAAGGTGGAATGGAATGGAATGGAATGTGGAATGGAATGTGGAATGGAATGGAATGGAATGTGGAATAGAATTTGTAACAGAATGGAAAGGAAACAGGAATGGAATGGATTGGAATAGGATGGAAATCGGAATGGAATGGAATGGAACGTGGAATGGAATGTGGAATGGAATGGAACGGAATTCAATTTAATGTGGAATGGAATGTGGAATGGAGTGGAATGCGATGGAATGTGGAATGGAATGGAATGGAATGGAACGTGGAATGGAATGGATTGGAATGGAATGTGGAATGGAATGGAATGGAATATGGAATGGAATGGAATGGAATGAGGACTTGAATGGAATGGGAAGTGGAATTTACTGGAATGGAATGTGGATTGGAAAGAATGGAATGGAATGGAAGGAGGAATGGAATGTGAAATTGAATGTGGGTTGTAATGGAATGGAAGGTGGAATGGAATGTGAAACGGAATATGGAATGGAACGTGGAATGGAATGAAATGGAACGTGCAATGGAATGGAATGGAAAGAGGAATGGAGTGGAATGGAACGTGGAATGGAAAGTGGAATGGAAAGTCCAATGGTAAGTGGAATGGAACGTGGAATGTAAAGGAATGGTACGAGTAATGTAAAGCAATGGAATGTGCAGTGGAATAGAAAGGAATGTGGTATGGAATGTGGAATGGAATGTGGAATGAAACGGAATGGAATGTGGAAGGGAATGTGTAATGGAATGTGCAAAGGAACTTGGAATTGAAAGTGGAATGGAACGTGGAATGGAATGTGGAATGGAAAGGAATGGAATCTGGAATGGAATGGAACGGAATGGAATGTGTAATGGGATGGAATGGAATGTGGAACAGAATGTGGTTTGGAATGGAATGGAATCCGGAAAGGATTGGAACGGAATGGTATGGAATGTGGAAAGGAATGAAATGCAATGGATCATGGAATGGAATTTGGAATGTAAAGTGGATTGGAATGTGGAATGGAATGGAATGGAATGTGGAATGCAAGGTAATAGAAGGCGGAATGGAATGTGGAATGGAAAGGAATGAAATGGAGTGGAATGGGGAATGGAATGTGGAATGGAACGTGGAATGGAAAGTGGAAGGGAAGGGAATGGAATGTGGAATGGAATGTGGAATTGAATCTGGAACGTAATGTGGAATTCAATCTAATGGAATGTGGCATGGAATGTGGAGTGGAATGCGGAATGGAATGGAGTGGAATGTGGAATGTAATGCGGAATGGAATGGAATGGCATGCGGAGCGGAATGTGGAAAGGAATGTGGAATGGAATGGAATGTGGAATAGAGTATGGAATGGAAAGGAATGGAATGTGGAATGGAATGCTCAATGGAATGTGGAATGGAATATGTCGGAACGTGTAATGGAATGTGGAATGGAAAGTTGAATGGAAAGGAATGGAATGTGGAATGGAATGTGAAATGCAATGTAGAATGGACAGTGGAATGGAATGGAATGGATTGTGGAATGCAATGTGGAATGGAATGTGGAAATGAACGTGGAATGGAAGGTAGAAAGTAATGGAATCGAATGTGGAATGGAGTGGGGAATGGAATGGAAAGGAATGTGCACTTCAATTTGCAATGGAATGGAAAGGAATGTGGAATGCAAAGGAACGTGGAAAGGAATGTGGAATGCAACATAATGGAATGTGGAATGAAATGTGGAATGCAATGAAATGCAATTTGGAATGAATGTGGAATGGAATGGAATGCAATGAGGAATGGAATGTGCAAAGGAATGTGGATTGGAGCGTAGAATGGAAGACGGAATGGAATGGAATGGAATGTGGAATGGAATGTGGAATGGAATGGAATGGAATGTAGAATTTAATGGAATGTGGAATGCAGCGGAATGTTTAAATGGAATGGAATGGAATGTGGAATGGAATGTTTACTGGAATGGAACACTATGTGGAATGGAATGTGGAATGGAATGTTGAATGGAATAGAATTAAATGTGGAATGGAATGGAATGTGGAATGGAATGAAATGTTTAAACAGAATGGAATGGAATGTGGAATCGAATGTGTACTGGAATGGAACACTATGTGGAATGGAATATGGACTGGAATGGAATGGAAGGGAATGTGGAATGGAATTTTCAATGGAATATGGAATGGTATCTGGAATGGAATGTAATGGAATGTGGAATGGATTGTGGAATGGAAGGTGGAATGGAACGTTCAATGGAATGTGGAATGGAATAGAATGGAATGTGGAATGGAATGTGGAATGCAACATGCAATGGAATGGAAGGCAACGATTATTGAAATGTGGAATGGAATGGAACGGGATGTGTAAAGGAATGAAATGGAACGTGCAATGGAAAGGAATGAAACGAGGAATGGAACATGGAATAGAACGTGGAATGCAACGTGGAACGGAACGTGGAATGGAATGTGAAATGGAATGGAATTTAATGTGGAATTGAATGGTATGGAATGTGGAATGGAATGGAATGGATTGGAATGTGGAATGGAATGGAATGGAATGGAATGGAATGTGGAATGGAATGGAATGGTCTCTAATGGAATGCGGAATTGAATGGAATGGAATGTGGAATGGAATGGAATGGAATGTCGAATGGAATGGAATGGAACATGGAATGGAACGTGGAATGAAATGTGGAATGGAAAGAATGGAATGTGGAATGGAATGTGGAATGGTATGGAATGGAATGGAATGTGGAATGCAATGTGGAATGGAATGTGGAATTGAATGGAATGGAATGTGGAATGCAATTGTATGGAATGTGGAATGGAATGGATCGGAATGTGGAATGAAATGTAATGGAATAGAATGGAAAGTGAAATAGAATCTGGAATGGGAAGTGGAATTGAATGCGGAACGCAACGTGAAAATGAATGTGGAAATGAATCGAATGGATTGTGAAATGGAATGTGCAATGCAATGGTATGTAAAGTGTAATGGAATGTGGAATGCAATGTGGAATGGAATGGAAAGAAATGTGGAATAGAATGTGGAATGGAACGTGGAAAGGAAAGTGGAATTGAATGGAGAATTGAATGGAATTGATTGTGGAATGTAATGTGCAAAGGAATGGTATGGAATATGGAATGAAATGTGGAATGCCATGTGGAATGGAATGGAATGGAATGTGGAATGGAACTTGGAATGGAAAGTGGAATGGAATGGATTGGAATGTGGAATGGAATGTGGGATGGAATGGAATGGAATGTGTAAAGGATTGTGGAATGCAGTGCGAAATGAGATGGACAGTGGAATGCAATGTGGAATGCAATGGAATGGAATGTGGAATGGATCACGGAATGGAATGTGGAATGGAAAGTGGAATTGAACGTGGAATGGAATGGAATGGAAGGTTGAATGGAATGTAGAATGGAACGTGGAATGGATCGTGGAATGGAACGTGGAATGGAATGTGGAATGTAATGTGGAATGTAAAGGAATGGAATATGGAACGGAAAGGAATAGAATGAGTTATGGAATGCAATGGAATGTAGAATGGAATGTGAAATGGAATGGAATGGAGTGTGGAATAGAATGTGGAATGGAATGGAATGGAATCCGGAATGGAATGTAACGGAATGGTAAGGAATGAGGAATGGAAAGCGGAAGTGAATGTGGAATGCTATGGAATGGAATCTGGAAGGGAATGTGGAATGGAACGGAAGGGAATGGAATGGAAAGTGGAGTGGAATGTGGAATTGAATGAGGAACGAAACGCGGAATGGAACGTGGAATGGAAAGGAATGTGAAATGGAATGTGGAATGGAATGGAATGGAATGTACAATGGAATGTGGAATGGAACGGAATGGAATTTTTAAAGGGAATGCAAAGGAATGTGTAATGAAATGCAGACTGGAATAGAATGCAATGTGGAATGCAATGTGGAATCCAATGTGGAACGGAATATAATGGAATGTGGAATGGAAAGTTAATGGGAAATGGAATGAAATGTGTAGTGGAACGTGTAATGGAACGTGGAAAGGAATGGAATGGATTGTGGAATTGAACATGGAATGGAAGGTGAAATAGAAAGTAATGGAACGTGGAACGGAATGTGGAATGGAATGGAATGGAATGTGGAAAGGAATGTGGAATGGAATGCAACGCAATGGGGAATGGATTGTGGCATGGAATGTGGAATGGAATGGAATGGAATTTGGAATGCAATGTGGAATGGAATTGAATGTGAAAAGGAATGGAGCGGAAAGTGAAATGGAATGGAATGGAATGTGGAATGGAATGCATTGGAATGTGGAATGGAATGTGGAATGGAATGTGGAAAGGAACGTGGAAAGGAATGTAATGTGGAATGGAAAGTGGAATGGAAAGTAATGGAAAGTAGAATGGAACGTGCAATGGAACATGGAATGGAACGGAATGGAAAGTGGAATGAAATGGAATGGAATGTGGAACGGAATGTAGAATTGAATGGAATGGAATGGAATGGAATGTGGAATGCAATATGGAATGGAACGTGGAATAGAATGTGGAATGGAATTGAATGGAATGGAATATAATGTGGAATGAAATGTGGAATGGAAAGGAATGGAACATGGAATGGAACGTGGAATGGAATAGAACGTGGAATGGAATGTGGACTAGAATGTGGAATGGAATGGAATGGAATGTGCAATGGAATGTGGAATGGAATGGAATGGAACGTGGAATGGATCGTGGAATCGAACGTAGAATGGAAAGTGGAATATAATGTGGAATGGAATGGAATGGAATGTGGCATCGAAAGTGGAAAGGAATGGAATGAAATGTGGATTGGAACGGAATGCAATGTGAAATGGAATGGAATTTAATGGAATTTGGAATGGAATGGAATTGAATGTGGAATGGAATGTGGACTGGAATGGAAGGCAATGTGGAATGGAATGTGAAATGGAAGGGAATGGAATGTGGAATCGATTCTATAATGGAATGTGGAATGGAAGGTGGAATGCAACAGAATTGATCGTGGAATGGAAAGTGGAAAGGAAAGTGGACTGGAATGCAATGGAATGTGGAAAGGAATGGAATGGAATGTCGATTAGAATGTGGACTGTAATGGTATGCAATGTGGAATGGAATGTAGAATGGAATCGAATGGAATGTGGAATGGAATGAGGAATGGAATGTGGAATTGATTATGGAATGGAACTGAATGGAATGTGGAATGGAATGTGGAATGGAATGTGGAATTGGATGGAATGGAATGTGGAATGGAATGGAATGGAATGAGGGATGGAATGGGAATGGAATGAGATACGGAATGTAATGGAATGTGGAATGGAATTGAATGGAATGTGGAATGGAATGGAATTGAATGTGGAATGGAATGTGGACTGGAAGGGAATGCAATGTGGAATGGAATGGGAAATTGAATGGATGGAATGTGGAATCGATTCTATAATGGAATGTGGAATGGAAGGTGGAATGCAATAGAATTGATCGTGGAATGGAAAGTGGAATGGAAAGTGGACTGGAATGCAATGGAATGTGGAATGGAATGGAATGGAATGTTGATTAGAAAGCGGACTGTTTTGTAAAGCAATGTGGAATGGAATGTGGAATGGAATCGAATGGAATGCGGAATGGAATGAGGAATGGAATATGGAATGTAATGTGGAATGGAACGGAATGGAATGTGGAACGGAATGTGGAATAGAATGTGGACTGGAAAGTGGAATGTATTGGGGAATGCAACGTGGAATGTAATGGAATGGAACGTGGAATTGAAAGGAATGGAACATGGAATGGAATGTGGAATGGAACGTGGAATGGAAAGTAGAATGGAATGGAATGGAATGAAAGGTGGAATGGAATGGAATGGAATGTGGAATGGAATGTGGAATGGAATGGAATGGAATGTGGAATAGAATTTGTAACAGAATGGAAAGGAAACAGGAATGGAATGGATTGGAATAGGATGGAAATCGGAATGGAATGGAATGGAACGTGGAATGGAATGCGGAATGGAATGGAACGGAATTCAATTTAATGTGGAATGGAATGTGGAATGGAGTGGAATGCGATGGAATGTGGAATGGAATGGAATGGAATGGAACGTGGAATGGAATGGATTGGAATGGAATGTGGAATGGAATGGAATGGAATATGGAATGGAATGGAATGGAATGAGGACTTGAATGGAATGGGAAGTGGAATTTACTGGAATGGAATGTGGATTGGAAAGAATGGAATGGAATGGAAGGAGGAATGGAATGTGAAATTGAATGTGGGTTGTAATGGAATGGAAGGTGGAATGGAATGTGAAACGGAATATGGAATGGAACGTGGAATGGAATGAAATGGAACGTGCAATGGAATGGAATGGAAAGAGGAATGGAGTGGAATGGAACGTGGAATGGAAAGTGGAATGCAAAGTCCAATGGTAAGTGGAATGGAACGTGGAATGTAAAGGAATGGTACGAGTAATGTAAAGCAATGGAATGTGCAGTGGAATAGAAAGGAATGTGGTATGGAATGTGGAATGGAATGTGGAATGAAACGGAATGGAATGTGGAAGGGAATGTGTAATGGAATGTGCAAAGGAACTTGGAATTGAAAGTGGAATGGAACGTGGAATGGAATGTGGAATGGAAAGGAATGGAATCTGGAATGGAATGGAACGGAATGGAATGTGTAATGGGATGGAATGGAATGTGGAACAGAATGTGGATTGGAATGGAATGGAATCCGGAAAGGATTGGAACGGAATGGTATGGAATGTGGAAAGGAATGAAATGCAATGGATCATGGAATGGAATTTGGAATGTAAAGTGGATTGGAATGTGGAATGGAATGGAATGGAATGTGGAATGCAAGGTAATAGAAGGCGGAATGGAATGTGGAATGGAAAGGAATGAAATGGAGTGGAATGGGGAATGGAATGTGGAATGGAACGTGGAATGGAAAGTGGAAGGGAAGGGAATGGAATGTGGAATGGAATGTGGAATTGAATCTGGAACGTAATGTGGAATTCAATCTAATGGAATGTGGCATGGAATGTGGAGTGGAATGCGGAATGGAATGGAGTGGAATGTGGAATGTAATGCGGAATGGAATGGAATGGCATGCGGAGCGGAATGTGGAAAGGAATGTGGAATGGAATGGAATGTGGAATAGAGTATGGAATGGAAAGGAATGGAATGTGGAATGGAATGCTCAATGGAATGTGGAATGGAATATGTCGGAACGTGTAATGGAATGTGGAATGGAAAGTTGAATGGAAAGGAATGGAATGTGGAATGGAATGTGAAATGCAATGTAGAATGGACAGTGGAATGGAATGGAATGGATTGTGGAATGCAATGTGGAATGGAATGTGGAAATGAACGTGGAATGGAAGGTAGAAAGTAATGGAATCGAATGTGGAATGGAGTGGGGAATGGAATGGAAAGGAATGTGCACTTCAATTTGCAATGGAATGGAAAGGAATGTGGAATGCAAAGGAACGTGGAAAGGAATGTGGAATGCAACATAATGGAATGTGGAATGAAATGTGGAATGCAATGAAATGCAATTTGGAATGAATGTGGAATGGAATGGAATGCAATGAGGAATGGAATGTGCAAAGGAATGTGGATTGGAGCGTAGAATGGAAGACGGAATGGAATGGAATGGAATGTGGAATGGAATGTGGAATGGAATGGAATGGAATGTAGAATTTAATGGAATGTGGAATGCAGCGGAATGTTTAAATGGAATGGAATGGAATGTGGAATGGAATGTTTACTGGAATGGAACACTATGTGGAATGGAATGTGGAATGGAATGTTGAATGGAATAGAATTAAATGTGGAATGGAATGGAATGTGGAATGGAATGAAATGTTTAAACAGAATGGAATGGTATGTGGAATGGAATGTGTACTGGAATGGAACACTATGTGGAATGGAATATGGACTGGAATGGAATGGAAGGGAATGTGGAATGGAATTTTCAATGGAATATGGAATGGTATCTGGAATGGAATGTAATGGAATGTGGAATGGATTGTGGAATGGAAGGTGGAATGGAACGTTCAATGGAATGTGGAATGGAATAGAATGGAATGTGGAATGGAATGTGGAATGCAACATGCAATGGAATGGAAGGCAACGATTATTGAAATGTGGAATGGAATGGAACGGGATGTGTAAAGGAATGAAATGGAACGTGCAATGGAAAGGAATGAAACGAGGAATGGAACATGGAATAGAACGTGGAATGCAACGTGGAACGGAACGTGGAATGGAATGTGAAATGGAATGGAATTTAATGTGGAATTGAATGGTATGGAATGTGGAATGGAATGGAATGGATTGGAATGTGGAATGGAATGGAATGGAATGGAATGGAATGTGGAATGGAATGGAATGGTCTCTAATGGAATGCGGAATTGAATGGAATGGAATGTGGAATGGAATGGAATGGAATGTCGAATGGAATGGAATGGAACATGGAATGGAACGTGGAATGAAATGTGGAATGGAAAGAATGGAATGTGGAATGGAATGTGGAATGGTATGGAATGGAATGGAATGTGGAATGCAATGTGGAATGGAATGTGGAATTGAATGGAATGGAATGTGGAATGCAATTGTATGGAATGTGGAATGGAATGGATCGGAATGTGGAATGAAATGTAATGGAATAGAATGGAAAGTGAAATAGAATCTGGAATGGGAAGTGGAATTGAATGCGGAACGCAACGTGAAAATGAATGTGGAAATGAATCGAATGGATTGTGAAATGGAATGTGCAATGCAATGGTATGTAAAGTGTAATGGAATGTGGAATGCAATGTGGAATGGAATGGAAAGAAATGTGGAATAGAATGTGGAATGGAACGTGGAAAGGAAAGTGGAATTGAATGGAGAATTGAATGGAATTGATTGTGGAATGTAATGTGCAAAGGAATGGTATGGAATATGGAATGAAATGTGGAATGCCATGTGGAATGGAATGGAATGGAATGTGGAATGGAACTTGGAATGGAAAGTGGAATGGAATGGATTGGAATGTGGAATGGAATGTGGGATGGAATGGAATGGAATGTGTAAAGGATTGTGGAATGCAGTGCGAAATGAGATGGACAGTGGAATGCAATGTGGAATGCAATGGAATGGAATGTGGAATGGATCACGGAATGGAATGTGGAATGGAAAGTGGAATTGAACGTGGAATGGAATGGAATGGAAGGTTGAATGGAATGTAGAATGGAACGTGGAATGGATCGTGGAATGGAACGTGGAATGGAATGTGGAATGTAATGTGGAATGTAAAGGAATGGAATATGGAACGGAAAGGAATAGAATGAGTTATGGAATGCAATGGAATGTAGAATGGAATGTGAAATGGAATGGAATGGAGTGTGGAATAGAATGTGGAATGGAATGGAATGGAATCCGGAATGGAATGTAACGGAATGGTAAGGAATGAGGAATGGAAAGCGGAAGTGAATGTGGAATGCTATGGAATGGAATCTGGAAGGGAATGTGGAATGGAACGGAAGGGAATGGAATGGAAAGTGGAGTGGAATGTGGAATTGAATGAGGAACGAAACGCGGAATGGAACGTGGAATGGAAAGGAATGTGAAATGGAATGTGGAATGGAATGGAATGGAATGTACAATGGAATGTGGAATGGAACGGAATGGAATTTTTAAAGGGAATGCAAAGGAATGTGTAATGAAATGCAGACTGGAATAGAATGCAATGTGGAATGCAATGTGGAATCCAATGTGGAACGGAATATAATGGAATGTGGAATGGAAAGTTAATGGGAAATGGAATGAAATGTGTAGTGGAACGTGTAATGGAACGTGGAAAGGAATGGAATGGATTGTGGAATTGAACATGGAATGGAAGGTGAAATAGAAAGTAATGGAACGTGGAACGGAATGTGGAATGGAATGGAATGGAATGTGGAAAGGAATGTGGAATGGAATGCAACGCAATGGGGAATGGATTGTGGCATGGAATGTGGAATGGAATGGAATGGAATTTGGAATGCAATGTGGAATGGAATTGAATGTGAAAAGGAATGGAGCGGAAAGTGAAATGGAATGGAATGGAATGTGGAATGGAATGCATTGGAATGTGGAATGGAATGTGGAATGGAATGTGGAAAGGAACGTGGAAAGGAATGTAATGTGGAATGGAAAGTGGAATGGAAAGTAATGGAAAGTAGAATGGAACGTGCAATGGAACATGGAATGGAACGGAATGGAAAGTGGAATGAAATGGAATGGAATGTGGAACGGAATGTAGAATTGAATGGAATGGAATGGAATGGAATGTGGAATGCAATATGGAATGGAACGTGGAATAGAATGTGGAATGGAATTGAATGGAATGGAATATAATGTGGAATGAAATGTGGAATGGAAAGGAATGGAACATGGAATGGAACGTGGAATGGAATAGAACGTGGAATGGAATGTGGACTAGAATGTGGAATGGAATGGAATGGAATGTGCAATGGAATGTGGAATGGAATGGAATGGAACGTGGAATGGATCGTGGAATCGAACGTAGAATGGAAAGTGGAATATAATGTGGAATGGAATGGAATGGAATGTGGCATCGAAAGTGGAAAGGAATGGAATGAAATGTGGATTGGAACGGAATGCAATGTGAAATGGAATGGAATTTAATGGAATTTGGAATGGAATGGAATTGAATGTGGAATGGAATGTGGACTGGAATGGAAGGCAATGTGGAATGGAATGTGAAATGGAAGGGAATGGAATGTGGAATCGATTCTATAATGGAATGTGGAATGGAAGGTGGAATGCAACAGAATTGATCGTGGAATGGAAAGTGGAAAGGAAAGTGGACTGGAATGCAATGGAATGTGGAAAGGAATGGAATGGAATGTCGATTAGAATGTGGACTGTAATGGTATGCAATGTGGAATGGAATGTAGAATGGAATCGAATGGAATGTGGAATGGAATGAGGAATGGAATGTGGAATTGATTATGGAATGGAACTGAATGGAATGTGGAATGGAATGTGGAATGGAATGTGGAATTGGATGGAATGGAATGTGGAATGGAATGGAATGGAATGAGGGATGGAATGGGAATGGAATGAGATACGGAATGTAATGGAATGTGGAATGGAATTGAATGGAATGTGGAATGGAATGGAATTGAATGTGGAATGGAATGTGGACTGGAAGGGAATGCAATGTGGAATGGAATGGGAAATTGAATGGATGGAATGTGGAATCGATTCTATAATGGAATGTGGAATGGAAGGTGGAATGCAATAGAATTGATCGTGGAATGGAAAGTGGAATGGAAAGTGGACTGGAATGCAATGGAATGTGGAATGGAATGGAATGGAATGTTGATTAGAAAGCGGACTGTTTTGTAAAGCAATGTGGAATGGAATGTGGAATGGAATCGAATGGAATGCGGAATGGAATGAGGAATGGAATATGGAATGTAATGTGGAATGGAACGGAATGGAATGTGGAACGGAATGTGGAATAGAATGTGGACTGGAAAGTGGAATGTATTGGGGAATGCAACGTGGAATGTAATGGAATGGAACGTGGAATTGAAAGGAATGGAACATGGAATGGAATGTGGAATGGAACGTGGAATGGAAAGTAGAATGGAATGGAATGGAATGAAAGGTGGAATGGAATGGAATGGAATGTGGAATGGAATGTGGAATGGAATGGAATGGAATGTGGAATAGAATTTGTAACAGAATGGAAAGGAAACAGGAATGGAATGGATTGGAATAGGATGGAAATCGGAATGGAATGGAATGGAACGTGGAATGGAATGTGGAATGGAATGGAACGGAATTCAATTTAATGTGGAATGGAATGTGGAATGGAGTGGAATGCGATGGAATGTGGAATGGAATGGAATGGAATGGAACGTGGAATGGAATGGATTGGAATGGAATGTGGAATGGAATGGAATGGAATATGGAATGGAATGGAATGGAATGAGGACTTGAATGGAATGGGAAGTGGAATTTACTGGAATGGAATGTGGATTGGAAAGAATGGAATGGAATGGAAGGAGGAATGGAATGTGAAATTGAATGTGGGTTGTAATGGAATGGAAGGTGGAATGGAATGTGAAACGGAATATGGAATGGAACGTGGAATGGAATGAAATGGAACGTGCAATGGAATGGAATGGAAAGAGGAATGGAGTGGAATGGAACGTGGAATGGAAAGTGGAATGGAAAGTCCAATGGTAAGTGGAATGGAACGTGGAATGTAAAGGAATGGTACGAGTAATGTAAAGCAATGGAATGTGCAGTGGAATAGAAAGGAATGTGGTATGGAATGTGGAATGGAATGTGGAATGAAACGGAATGGAATGTGGAAGGGAATGTGTAATGGAATGTGCAAAGGAACTTGGAATTGAAAGTGGAATGGAACGTGGAATGGAATGTGGAATGGAAAGGAATGGAATCTGGAATGGAATGGAACGGAATGGAATGTGTAATGGGATGGAATGGAATGTGGAACAGAATGTGGATTGGAATGGAATGGAATCCGGAAAGGATTGGAACGGAATGGTATGGAATGTGGAAAGGAATGAAATGCAATGGATCATGGAATGGAATTTGGAATGTAAAGTGGATTGGAATGTGGAATGGAATGGAATGGAATGTGGAATGCAAGGTAATAGAAGGCGGAATGGAATGTGGAATGGAAAGGAATGAAATGGAGTGGAATGGGGAATGGAATTGAAAGGAATGTGGAATGGAAAGGCATGTAATGTGGATTGCAATGGAATGGTATGTGGAATGGAAAGGAATTCAATGTGGAATGGAATGAAACGGTGTGGAATATGGAATGAAAAGGAATGGAATGGAAGGTAATGTGGAATGGAATAGAATGGAATGTGGAATGGAATGGAATCGAATGTGGAATGGAATGGAATGCAGAATGGTATGGAATGGTATTTGGAATGGAATGTAAGGCAATGGAATGGAATGTGGAATTCAATGGAATGGGAAGTGGAAAGTAATGGAATGGAATATGGAATGAAAAGGAATGGAATGGAAGGTAATGTGGAATGGAATAGAATGGAATGTGGAATGGAATGGAATCGAATGTGGAATGGAATGGAATGCAGAATGGTATGGAATGGTATTTGGAATGGAATGTAAGGCAATGGAATGGAATGTGGAATTCAATGGAATGGGAAGTGGAAAGTAATGGAATGGATTGTGGAATGGAATGCAATGGAAGGTGCAATGGAATGTGAAATGGAATGTGGAATGGAACGTGGAATGGAATGGAATGGAATGCGGAATGTAATGGAATGGAATGTGGAATGGATTGTATTGGAATGGGATGTGGAATGGAATGGAATGTAATGTGGAATAGAAGGGAATGGAATGTGGAATGGAATGAAATGGAATGGATTGGAATGTGGAATTTAATGCAATGGAATGTGGAATGGACTGGCATGTGGAATGGAATGTGGAATGGAAAGAATGGAATGTGGAATGGAATGTGGAATGGTATGGAATGTAATGGAATGGAATGTGGAGTGGAATGGAATGGAACGTGGAATGGAATGGAATGGAATGTGCAATAGAAGGGAATGGAATGTGGAATGGAAAGGAATGGATTGGACTGTAATATGGAATTTCATGCAATGGAATGTGGAATGGAATGGTATGTGGAATGGAATGTGGAATGGAAAGAATCGAATGAGGAATGGATTGGAATCGAATGTGGAATGGAAAGAATGGATTGTGGAATGGAATGTGGAATGGTACCGAATGGAATGGAATGGAAAGTGGAATGGAATGGAATGCAACGTGGAATGGAATGGAATTGAATGTGGAATGGAATGGAAAGGAATGACATTGGAAGTGGAATGGAACGGAATGGAATGTGGAATGCAAGGAAATGGAATGTGGAATGGAATGTGTAATGGAAAGAACGGGATGAGCAATTGAATGGAATGGAATGTGGAATGGAAAGAATGGAATGTGGAATGGAATGTGGAATGGTATGGAATGGGATGGAATGGATTGTGGAATGGAATGGAATGGAACATGGAATGGAATGGAATGGAATGTGGAATGGAATGTGGAAAGGAAGGGAATTGGATGGGGAATGGAATGGAATGTGGAATGGAAGGGAATAGAATGTGGAATGGAATGGAACGGAATGGATTTGAATGTGGAATGGAATGCAATGGAATGTGGAATGGAATGGAATGGATAGGAATGTCGAGTGGAATGCAATGGAATGTGGAATGGAATTGAAGGGAATGGTATGTGCAATGGAATGTGGATTGGAATGTGGAACTGTATTGAATAGAAAGTGGAATGGAAAGAAATGGAATGTGGAATGGAATGCAATGGAATATGCAATGAATTGGTACATGAAATGGAATTGAATGGAATGTGGAATTGAATATTACTGAAGGCTAAATGGAAAGGAATGGAATGTGGAATGGAACGGAATGGAATGGAATGTGGAATGATATGTAGAATGGAATGAAATGGAACGTGGAACGGAACGTGGAATGGAACATGCATTGGAAAATGCAATGGAACGTGGAATGGGAAGTTGAATGGATTGAGTAATGGAATGGAATGGAATGTGGAATGGAATGTGGAATGGAGTGCAGAATGGAATGTGGAATAGAATGTGGAATGGAATGGAATGGAACGTGGAATTCAATGGAATGGAGAGGAATGGAATGTGAAATGGAATGGAATGGAAAGTGGAAATAAATGGAATGGAATGTGGAATTGTATAGAACTGAATGCTAAATGGAAAGGAATGGAATGTGGAATGGAATGGAATGGAATAGAATTTGCAATGGAATGGAAAGGAAAGGAACGAAATGTTGAATGAAATGGAATGTGGAATGGAATGGAAAATGGAATGAAATGAATGTGGAATACAATGCAAAGGAATGTGGAATCGAATGTGGAATGGAATGGAAACATAAGTGAAAAGGAATGTGGAATGGAATGGAAAGTGGAATGGAATGTGGAATGGCAAGTGGAAAGGAATGTGGAATAGAATGGAATGGAATGGAATGGAATGCAATGTGGAATGGAAAGGAATGTGGAATGGAATGGAATGGAATGGAATGGAACAGAATGGAATGGAATGTGGAATGCAATGTTGAATGGAATCTGCAGTGAAATGTGGCACGGAATGGAATGGAATTGAATGGAAATTTGTACGGAATGGAATGGAAAGTGGAATGCAATGAGGAAGAGAATGGAATGGAATGGATTGTGGAATGCAATGGATGTAATGTAAAGGAACGGAATGTGGAATGGAATGTGGAATGGAATGTGCAATGGAAAGAAATGTGGAATGAAAAATGTAATGGAATGCAATGCAATGGAATGGAAAGTGGAACGGAATCTGGAACGGAATGTGCAATGGAATATGGAATGGAATGGAATGGAATCTGAAATGGAATTTGGAATGGAAAGTGCAGTGGAATGTGGAATGGAATGGAATGTGGAATGGAAAGTGGAAAGCAATGGAACAGAATGTGGAATGGAATGGAATTTAATGTGGTATGGAACGTGGAGTGGAATGGAATGGAATGCAATTGAATGTGGAATGGAACACGGAAAGGAATGTAATGGAATGTGGAATGGAATGTGCAGTGTAAAGGAATGGAATGGAATGTGGAATGGAATGGAGTGGAATGTGGAATGGAATGGACTGGAATGTGGAATGGAATGGAATGGAATGAGGAATGGAACGTGGAATGGAATGGAAAGGAATGTGGAATGGAACGTGGAATGGAATATAATGGAATAAAATGGAATGTGGAAACGAATGTGGAAAGGAAATTGGAAAGGAATGGAATGAAATGGAATTGGTTGTGTAATATGTTGCGGAATGGAACAAGGAATGTAATTGAATGGAATGTGGAATGGAATGAAAATTGGAATGGAATGGAATGGAATGGAATGGAATGGAATGTGCAATGAAAGGGCTGAAATGAGGAATGGAATGTGGAATGGAATATGGAATGGAATATAGAACGGAATACAATGGAATGTGGAAAGTAACGGAATGGAACTTGGAATGGAATGGAATGGAATGTGGAATGGAATGGAATGGAAACCAATGTGGAAAGGAATGGAATGGAATATGGAATTGAATGGAATGGGATGTGGTGTTGAATGGAATGGAGTGAAATGTGGAATGGAATTGAATGGAATGTGGAAGTGAAAGGAATTCAATGTTTATATGAATAAAATGGATCATGGAATGGAATGTGGAATGGAATGGAATGGAATGTGGAATGGAAGGGAATGGAATGTGGAATGGAACGTGGAATGGAATGGAATGGAATGGAATGAGGAATGGAATGGAATGGAATGGAATGTGGAATGGAAGGAAATGGAATGTGAAATGGAACGTAGAATGGAATGGAATGGAATGGAATGAGGAATGGAATGGAAAGGAATGTGGAATGGAACGTGGAATGGAATATAATGGAATAAAATGGAATGTGGAAACGAATGTGGAAAGGAAATTGGAAAGGAATGGAATGAAATGGAATGGGTTGTGTAATATGTTGTGGAATGGAACAAGGAATGTAATTGAGTGGAATGTGGAATGGAATGAAAATTGGAATAGAATGGAATGGAATGGAAGGGAATGTGGAATGAAAGGGCTGAAATGAGGAATGGAATGCGGAATGGAATATGGAATGAAATATAGAACGGAATACAATGGAATGTGGAAAGGAACGGAATGGAACTTGGAATGGAATGGAATGGAATGTGGAATGGAATGGAATGGAAAGCAATGTGGAAAGGAATGGAATGGAATATGGAATTGAATGGAATGGAATGTGGTGTTGAATGGAATGGAGTGAAATGTGGAATGGAATCGAATGGAATGTGGAAATGAAAGGAATTCAATGTTTAATTGAATAAAATGGATCATGGAATGGAATGTGCAATGGAATGGAATGGAATGTGGAATGGAAGGGAATGGAATGTGGAATGGAACGTGGAATGGAATGGAATGGAATGGAATGAGGAATGGAATGGAATGGAATGGAATGGAATGTGGAAAGGAAGGAAATGGAATGTGGAATGGAACGTGGAATGGAATGGAATGAGGAATGGAATGGAATGGAATGGAATGGAATGTGGAATGGAATGGAATGGAATGTGGAATGAAATGTGGAAAGGAATGGAATAAAAGGAGGAATGGAACGTGGAACGGAACGTGCAAAGGAATGTGGCATGGAACGTGGAATGGAATGGAATAGAATGTGAAATGGAATCGAATGGAATGTTGAATGGAATGGAATGGAATGTTGAATGGAATGGAATGCAACGTGGAATGGAATGTAATGCAATATGGAAAGGAATGTGTAATGGAATGGAATGGAATGTGTAATGGAATGTGGAATGGAATGGAATGGAATGTGGAATGGAATGTTGAATGGAATGGAATGGAAAGTGGAATAGAATGTGGAATGGAATGTGGAAGGGATCATGGAATGGAATGGAATGGAATGTGGAATGCAATGGAATGGAATGTTTAATGCAATGTTGAATGGAATGTAAGGGATCGTGGAATGGAACGTGGAAAGGAAAGTGGAATGGAATGTTGAATAAAATGGAATGGAGTGTGAAATGGCTTGGAAAGGAGCATGGAATGGTATGGAATGGAATGATTAATGGAAAGTTGAATGGAATAGAATGCAATGTGGAATGGAATGTGGACTGGAATGGAATGGAATGTGGAATGGAATCTGCAATGGAATGTGAAATGGAAAGGAATGGATAGTGTAATCAAATGTTTAATGGAAAGAAATGCGGAATGGAATGTGGAATGGAATGGAATGGAATGAAAGGCAATGTGGAATGGAATTGAATGGAATGCACTGTGGAATGGAATGGAATGTAATGGGGAATGGAATGGAATGGAATGTGGAATGGTATGGAATAAAATTTGCACTGGAATGGAATGGAATGCAATGGAATATGAAACGGAATGGAATGGAATGTGGAATGGAATGGAATGGAATGGGGAATGGAATTGAATGCCATGTGGTAGGGAATGGAATGGAATGTGGAATGGAATGGAATGGATTGTGGAAAGGAATGGAATGGAATGGAATGTGGAATGGAACGTGGAATGGAATGGAATGCTATGGAATGGAATGTGGATTGGAATGGAATGCAATGTGGAATGGAATGGAATGGAATGTGGAATGGAATGTGGAATGGAATTTGGAATGGAATGGAATCTGAAATGGAATTGAATGCAATGTGGAATGGAATGTGGAATGGAATTTGGAATGGAATGGAATGTGAAATGGAATTGAATGGAATGTGGAATGGAATGTGGAATGGAATAGAAGGAAATGTGGAATTGAATGTGTAATGGAACTCTTTGGAATGTGGAATGGAATGTGGAATGGAATGTGGAGTGGAATGGAATGTGGAATGGAATGTGGAGTGGAATGGAATGGAATGGAATGCAATATGAAATAGAATGGAATGGAATGCGAAATGGAATGGAATGGAACGTGGAATGAAAGGTAGAATGGAATGGAATGAAATGTGGAGAGAAATGTGGAATGGAATGGAATGGAAAGTGGAAAGGAACGTTGAATGGAACGTGGAATGCAATATGCAACGGGATGGAATGGAATGTGGAATGGAATGGATTGGAATGCAATGTGGAATGGAATCGAATGAAATGAGGAATGGAATTGAATGGAATGGAATATAATGGAATTTGAAATGGAATGGAATGGAATGTGGAATGGAAGGGAATGAAGTGGATGGTGGAATGGAATTGAATGGAGTATGGAGTGCAATGTGGAATGGAACGTGAAATGGAATGGAGTGGAATGTGGAATGGAACGGAATGGAAAGGAATGTGGGATTGAATGTGGAATGGAATGGAATGGAATGTGAAATGGAATCGAAAGGAAAGTGGAATGGAATGGAATGAAATGTGGAATGGAATGTGGAATGGAATAGAATGCAACGTGGAATGGAACGGAATGCAATGTGGAAATGAATGTGGAATGGAATGGAATGGAATGTGGAATGGAATGGAACGGAATGTGGAATGGAATCTGGAATGGAATGTAATGGAAAGTGGAATGAAACATGGAATGGAATGTGGAATGGAAAGTGGAATGGAATGGAATGGAATGGACTGTGGAATGCAATGGAATGGAATGTTTCATGCAATGTGGAATGGAATGGAATAGATCGTGGAATCGAATGTGGAGTGTAATGTGGAATGGAATGGAATGGAACTTGGAATGGAACGTGGAATGGAAGTTGTAAAGTAATGTGGAATGGAATGCGGAACGGAATGGAATGGAACGTTGAACATAATGTGGATGGAATGTGGAAGGGAATGGAATGGAATGTGGAATGGTAGGTAGAATGGAACGTGGAGTGGAACGTGGAACAGAAAGTGGAATGGAATGTGGAATAGAAAGGAGTGGAATGTGAAATGGAATGGAAAGGAACATGGAATGGAATGGAATGGAATGTGGAATGGAATGTGAAATGGAATGGAATGCAATGTGGAATGGAATGGAATGGAATGTGGAATGGAATCCAGAATGGAATGTCAATTGGAAAGCAATGGAAAGTGTAATCGAATGTGGAATGGAATGGAATGTGGAATGGAATGTGGAATGGAATGGAATGGAATGCAATGTGGTATGGAATGGAATGTGGAATGGAATGGAATGGAATGTGGAATGGAATGGAATGGAATGTGGAATGAAATGGAATGGAATGTGGAATGGAATGGAATGGTATTTGGACTGGAATGGAAAGGAATATGAAATGGAATGGAATGGAATGTGGAATGGAATGGAATGTGGAATGGAATCGAATTGAATTTGAACTGGAATGGAATGGAATATGAAATGGAATGTAATGGAATGTGGAATGGAATGGAATGGAATGTGGAATGCAATGGAATGGAATGTGGAATGGAATGGAATGGATTGTGTAATGGAATGGAATGGAATATGGAATGGAATGAGGAATGAAACGGAATGGAATGTGGACTGGATTGGAATGGAATGGAATGGAATGTGGAATGGAATTGAATGGAATGTGGACTGGAATGGAATGGAATGGAATGGAATGCAGAATGGAATGTGGAATTGATTGGAATGGAATCTGGAATGTAATGTGGAATGGAATGGAAAGGAATGTGTAATGGAATGTGGAATGGAATGGAATGGTATGGAATGGAATGTGGAGTGGAATGGAATGGAATGTGCATTGGAATGGAATGGAATGTGGAATGGTATGTGGAATGGAATTTGGAATGGAATGGAATGGAATTTGGAATGAAATGTGGAATGGAATGGAATGTGAAATGGAATGAAATGGAATGTGGAAAGGAATGTGGAATGGAATAGAAGGAAATGTGGAATGTAACGCGGAATGGAATGTGAAATGGAATGGAATGGAATGTGGAATGGAATGGAATGAAATGTGGAATGGAATGTGAAACGGAATGGAATGGAATTTGGAATTGAATGGAATGGAAAGTGGAATGGAGTGGAATGGAATGTGGAATGGAATGGAATGGAATGTGTACTGGAATGAAATGGAATGGAATGGAATGTGAAATTTAATGGAATGGAATGTGCAATGGAATTGAATGGACTGTGGAATGGAATGGAATGGAATGTAGAATGGAATGTGGAATGGAATGGTATTTAATGTGAAATGTAATGTGGAATGGAATGGAAAGTGGAATGGAATGGATTGGATTGTGGAATGGAATGGAATGGAATGGAATGTGGAATTGAATATAATGTGTAATGGAATGGTATGGAATATGGAATGGAATGCAATGGATTGGACTGGAGTGGAATCTAATGGAGTGGAATGGAATGCAGTGGGGTGTACTGGAGTGACCTTGAGTGGATTGGAGTAAAGTGGAAAGAAACGGATTAGAATGAAGTACATTGGAATGGAGTGGAGAGGTTTTGAGGGGACTGTAGTGGATTGAATCTAAAAGGAATGAAAAGAATTGGAAAGTAGTGGAGTGGAGATTGTTGTGGTGTCATGGAAGGGATTTGATGGAATGTCGATGAGTGTATTAGTGAGGAGTGGAATTGAGTGGAGTGGAATGGAGTGGAGAGGAGAGGAATGTCATGGAATGGAGTAGAATGAAATGGAAAGGAGTGGAGTGGAAAGGAATGGAATGGACTGTAGTGCAGTGGAGTGTAATGGGGTGGATTGGACTGGAATGGAGTGCAATGGAATGGATTGAAGTGGAATGAAGTGGAGTGGAATGGAAGGGAATGGAATTGAATGGAGAGGAGTGGCGTGGAGTGGAGGGAAAAGGAGTGGAGTGGAATGGAATGGAGTGGAGTGGAATGGAATGGAGTGGAATGGAATCGAATGTAATGGAATGGATTGAAGATGAATGGAGTGGAGTCGAGTAGAATGGAGTGGAGTGGAGTAGAATGGAATGGAATGGAGTGGACTGGAACTGATTTGAGTGCAGTGGAGAGAAATGGAGTTGAATGGAGAGAAATGGAATGTAGTGGAATGGATTTGACAGGAGTAGAATGGAGAAGAGTGGAATGGAATAGAATGCAGTGGAATGGATTGGATTGGGTTGGAGTGGAATGGAGTGGAATGGAGTGGAAATTATTGGAATGTAATGGAGTGGAGTGGAAAGGAATGGAATGGAATGGAGTGGATTTGTGTGGAGTCAAGTGGAATGGAATGGAATGGAATGAAGGGGAAGGGAATAGAATGGAGTGGAGTGGAAAGGAATGGCATGGAATGGAGTGGAGTGGAGTGAAGAGGAGTGGAGTAGATTGGAAAGGAGTGTTGCGGACCGGAATGTAGTGGAATGGAATCTAATGCAGAGGAATGGAGTGGAATGGAATGGAATGGAGAGGAATGGAATAGAATGGAATGGACTGGAGTGGAGTGGAATGGAGTGGAATGGAGTGGAATGAAACTGAGTAGAGTGGAATGGAATGGAATGAAAGGGAATGGAGTGCAGTGGATTGGATTGGAGTGGCGTGCAGAGGAATGGCAACAAACTGAATGGAGCAGAATGAAATTGAAAGGATTGGAGTGGAGTGGATTGGAACAGAATGGAATGGAGTCGAGTGGAATAGAATGGAATGGAATGCACTGGAATGGAGTGGAATATAATTGAGTGGAGTTAAGTGGAATGGAGTGGAATGTACGGGAATGGTGTGGAATGGAATTGAATTAAGTGAAATGGAATAGAATGGAATGGAGTGGAATGGAATGCAATGGAGTAGACAGGAGTGGAATCTAATGGAATGGAATGGTATGGAGTGGGGTGTAATGGAGTGGAGTTGAGTGGATTGGAGTAAAGTGGAAGGAAACAGAGTGGATTGGAGTAGAATTGAATGGAGTGGAGTGGATTTGTGTGGAGTGCAGTGGATTGGAGGGAAATGGAATGAAATGGATTGGAATGGAGTGAAGAGGAGATTTGTGGGTTGACATGGAATGGATTTGATGGAACGCAGTGAGTGTAATAGAGTGGAGTGGAATGGAGTGGAGTGGAATGGAGTGGAGTGGAAAGGAATGTCATGGAATAAAGTAGAATGAAATGGAATGGAGTTGCGTGGAAAGGAATAAAATGGAGTGGAGTACAGTGGAGTGGAGTGGACTGGAAAGGAGTGCAATGGAATGGATTGGAGAGGAATGGAGTAGAGTGGAATGGAATGGAATGGAGTTGAGTGCAGAGGAGTGGCGTGCAATGGAGTGCAATAGAGTGGAGTGGAATATAGTGGATTGGAATGGAATGCAGTGGAATGGAATCGCATGTAATGGAATGCAGAGGAGTTGAATGGAGTGGAGTCGGGTAGAATGGAGTTCAGTGGCATAGAATGGAATGGAATGGAGTGGACTGGAGTTGAATTGAGTGGAGTGGAGAGGAATGGAGTTGAATGGAAAGAAATGAATTATAGTGGAATGGATTTGACTGGAGTAGAATGGAGAAGAGTGGAATGGAATGGAATGGAGTGGAATGGAATGGAGTGGAATGGAGTGGATTGGAGTGGAAAGAATTGGAATGGAATGGAGTTAAGTGGAAATGAATGGAATGGAATGGAGTGGATTTGAGTGGAGTGAAGTGGAATGGAAGAGAATGGAATGAATGGGAATTGAATAGAATGGAGTGGAGTGAAATGGAATGGCAGCGAATGGTGTGGAGTGGAGTGGAGTGGAGTGGAGTGGAGTGGAGTAGAGTGGAAAGGAGTGTTGCGGACAGGAATGTAGCGGAATGGAATCTAATGCAGAAGAATGGAGTGGAATGGAATGGAATGTAAGGGACTGGAGTGAAGTGGAATGGAATAGAGTGGAGTTGAACGAAACTGAAAGTAGTGGAAGGGAATGGAATGAAAGGGAATAGAGTACAGTGGAATGGATTGAAGTGGTGTGGAGAGGAATGGCCTCGAAATGAATGGAGCAGAATGAAATGGAATGCATAGGAGTGGAGTGGATAGTGACGGAAGGGAAAGGAGGTGATTGGAATAGTGTGGAATGGAATGCAATGGAATATAATTGAGTGGAGTTAAAGGGAATGAAGTGGAATGTACGGGAACGGTGTGGAATGGAATTGAATGAAGTGAAATGGAATGGAATGGAATGGAGTGGAATGGAATAGAATGGAGTGGACTGGAGTGGAACCTAATAGAGTAGAATGGAATGGAGTGGGGTGTAATCGAGTGGAGTTGAGGGGATTGGAGTAAAGTGGAAAGAAACGGAGTAGAATGGAGTAGAATGGCATGGAGTGGAGTGGATTTGCGTGGAGTGCCGTGGATTGGAGGGAAATGGAATTTAATGGATTGGAATGGAGTGGAGTGGAGATTGGTGGAGAGTCATGGAACCGATTTGATGGAATGGAGTTGAGAGTAATAGAGTGGAGTGGAATGGAGTGGAGTGGAATGGAGTGGAGTGTAAAGGAACGCATGGAATGGAGTAGAATGCAATGGAATGGAGTGGAGTGGAAAGGAATAGAATGGAGTGGAGTGCAGTGGAGTGGAGTGGAGTGGACAGGAATGGAATGGAGTTGAGTGGAGAGGAGTGTCGTGGAATGGAGTGAAATGGAGTGGAGTGGAATGGAATGGAGTGGAGTGAAATGGAATGGAGTCGAATGGAGTGGACTGGAATTGAATTGAGAGGAGTGGAGAGGAATGGAATTGAATGGAAAGAAATGGACTGTAGTGGAATAGATTTGACTGGAGTAGAATGGAAAGAGTGGAATGTAGTGGAATGGAATGGAATAGGATGGAGTCGAATGGAGTGGAGAGGAGTGGAAAAGATTGGAATGGAATGCAGTTGATTGGAAAGGAATAGAATGGAATGGAGTGGATTTGAGTGGAGAGAAGTGGAATGGAATGGAATGGAATGAAGGGGATTGTAATAGAATGGAGTGGAGTGGAATGGAATGGCATGGAAAGGAGTGGAGTCGAGTGGAGTGGAGTGGAGTAGAGTGGAAAGGAGTATCGCGGATTGGAATGTAGTGGAATGGAATCTAATGCAGAGGAATGGAGTGGAATGGAATAGAATGGAGTGGAATGGAATAGAATGGAATGGAATGGACTGGAGTGGAGTGGAATGGACTGGAGTGGAGTGGAATGAAACTGAGTGGAGTGTAATGGAATGGAATGAAAGGGAATGGAGTGCAGTGGAATTGATTGGAGTGGCGTGGAGAGGAATGGCATCGAACTGAATGGAGCAGACTGAAATGGAATGGATTGGAGTGGAGTGGCTAGGAATGGAATGGAATGGAGTCGAGTGGAATAGAGTGGATAGGAAAGCAGTGGAATAGAGTGGAATATAATTGAGTTGAGTTAAGTGGAATGGTGTGGAATGTACGGGAACGGTGTGGAAAGGAATTGAATGAAGTGAAATGGAATGGAATGGAGTGGAATGTAATGGAATGGATTGGACTGAAGCTGAATCTAATGGAATGGAGTGGGGTGTAATGGAGTGGACTTGAGTGGATTGGAGTAAAGTAGAAAGAAGCGGAGTAGAATGGAGTAGAATGGAAAGGAGTGGGGTGGATTTGAGTGGAGTGCAGTGGATTGGAGCGAAATGGAAAGAAAAGAATTGGAATGGAGTGGAGTGGAGATTGGTGGGGTGTCATATAATGGATTTGATGGAATGGAGTTGTGTGTAATAGTGAGGAGTGGAATGGAGTGGAGTGCAATGTAGTGGAGTGGAAAGGAATATCATGGAATGGATTGGAATGCAATAGAAATGATTGGAGTGGAAAGGAATAGAATGTAGTAGAGTGCAGTGGATTGGAGTGGAGTGGATTGGACTGGAATGGAGTGCAATGGAATGGATTGGAGTGGAATGAAGTGGAGTGGAATGGAATGGAATGGAATTGAGTGGAGAGAAGTGGCGTGGAATGGAGTGAAATGGAGTGGAGTGGAATGGAGTGGAGTGGAGTGGAATGGAATGGAGTGGAATGGAATCGAATGAAATGGAATGGATTGGAGTTGAATGGAGTGGAGTCGAGTAGAATGGAGTGGAGTGGAATAGAATGGAATGGGATGGAGTGGATTGGAGTTGAATTGAGTGGAGCGGAGAGGAATGGAGTTGAATGGAGACAAATGGAATGTAGTGGAATGGATTTGACTGCAGTAGAATGGAGAAGAGTGGAAGAGAATGTAATGTGGTGGAATGGATTGGAATTGGATGGAGTGGAATGGAGTGGAGTGGAGTGGAAAGGACTGGAATGGAATGGAGTTGAGTGGAAAGGAATGGAATGGAATGGAGTGGATTTCAGTGGAGTGAAATGCAATGGAATGGAATGGAATGAAGGGGAATGGAACAGACTGGAGTGGAGTGGAATGGAATGGCATGGAATGGAGTGGAGTGGAGTGGAGTGGAGTAGAGTAGATTGGAAAGGAGTGTTGCGGACCGGAATGTAGTGGAATGGAATGTAATGCAGAGGAATGGAATGGAATGGAATAGAATGGAATGGACTGGAGTGGAGTGGAATGGAATGGAATGAAAGGGAATGGAGTGCAGTGGAATGGATTGGTGTGCCGTGGAGAGGAATGGCATTGAACTGAATGGAGCAGAATGAAATGGAATGGATCAGAGTGGAGTGGATTTAACGGAATGGAGTGGAGTCGAGTGGAATAGAGTGGAATGGAATGCAGTGGAATGGAGTGGAATATAATTGAGTGGAGTTAAGTTTAATGGAGTGGAATGTACGGGAACTGTGTGGAATGGAATTGAATGAAGTGAAATGGAATGGAATGGAATGGAGTGGACTGGAGTGGAATCTAATGGAGTGGAATGGAATGGAGTGGGGTGTAATGGAGTGGAGTGAAGTGGATTGGAGTAAAGTGGAAAGAAACGGTGCAGAATGGAGTAGAATGGAATGGAGTGGAGTAGATTCGAAAGGAGTGCCATGGATTGGAGTGAAATGGAGTGAAATGGATTGGAATGGAGTGGAGTGGAGATTGGTGGAGTGTAATGGAATGGATTTGATGGAATGGAGTTGAGTGTAATAGAGTGGAGTGGAATGGAGTGGAGTGGAGTGGAGGGGAAAGAAATGTCATGGAATGGAGTAGAATGCAATGGAATGGAGTGGAGTGGAAAGGAATAGAATGGAGTGGAGTGCAGTGGAGTGGAGTGGAGTGGACAGAAAAGGAGTGCAATGAAATAGATTGGAGTGGAATGGAGAGGAGTGGAATGGAATGGAATGGAATGGAGTTGAGTGGAGAGTAGTGGAGTGGAATGGAGTGGAGTGGAATGGAATGGAATGGAGTTGAGTGGAGAGTAGTGGAGTGGAATGGAGAGGACTGGAATGGAATGGAATGGAGTTGAGTGGAGAGTAGTGGAGTGGAATGGAGTGAAATGGAGTGGAGTGGAATGGAATGGAGTGTAGTGGAATGGAATGGAGTGGAATGAAATCGAATATAATGGAATGGAGTGGATTTGAATGTAGTAGAGTCGAGTAGAATGGAGTGGAGTAAAATAGAATGGAATGGAATGGAGTGGAATGCAGTTGAATTGAGTGGATTGGATAGGAATGGATTTGAATGGAAAGAAATGGAATGTAGTGGAATGGATTTGACTGGAGTAGAATGGTGAAGAGTGGAATGGAATACAGTGGAATGGAGTGGAGTGGAGTGGAAAGGATTGGAATGGAATGGAGTAGAGTGGAAAGGAATGGAATGGAATGGAATGGATTTGAGTGCAGTGAAGTGGAATGGAATCGAATGGAATGAAGGGGAATGGAATAGGATGGAGTGGAGTGGAATGGAATGGCAAGGAATGGAGTGGAGTGGAGTGGAGTAGAGTGGAAAGGAGTGTTGTGGACTGGAATGTAGTGGAATGGAATCTAATGCAGAGAAATGGAGTGGAATGGAATAGATTGGATTGGAAGGGAGTAGAGTGGAGTGGAATGGAGTGGAGTGGAGTGGAATGACACTGAGTGGAGTGGAGTGGACTGACACTGAGTGGAGTGTAATGGAATGAAATGAAACGGAATGGAGTGCAGTGGAATGGATTGGAGTGGCGTGGAGAGGAATGGCATCGAACTGAATGGAGCAGAATGAAATGGAATGGATTGGAGTGGAGTGGATTGGAACGGAATGGAATGGAGTCGAGTGGAATAGAGTGGAATTGAATGTAGTGGAATGGAGAGGAATATAATTGAGTGGAGTTCAGTGGAATGGAGTGGAATGTACGGGAATGGTGTGGAATGGAATTGAATGAAGTGAAATGGAATGGAATGGAATGGAGTGGAATGGAATGGAATGGAGTGGACTGGAGTGGAATCTAGTGAAGTGGAATGGAATGGAGTGGGGTGTAATGGAGTGGAGTTGAGTGGATTGGAGTAAAGTGGAAAGAAAAGGAGTAGAATGGAGTAGAATGGAATAGAGTGGAGTGGATTTGAGTGGAGTGCAGTGGATTGGAGAAAAATGGAATGAAATGGATTGGAATGGAGTGGAGTGGAGATTGGACTGGTATCATGGAATGGACTTGATGGAATGAAGTTGACTGTAATAGAGTGGAGTGGAATGGAGTGGTGTGGAATGGAGTGGAGTGGAAAGCAATGTCATGGAATGGAGTAGAATGCAATGGAATGGAGTGGAGTGGAAAGGAAAGGAATGGAGTGGAGTGAAGTGGAGTAGAATGGAGTGGAGTGGACTGGAATGGAGTGCAATGGAATGGATTGGAGTGGAATGGATTGGAGTGGAATGGAATGAAATGAAGCTGAATGGAGAGGAGTGGCGTGGAATGAAGTGAAATGGCGTGGAATGGAATGGAATGGATTGGAATGGAATGGAAAGGAGGGGAATGGAATCGAATGTAATGGAATGGAGTGGAGTTGAATGTAGTGGAGTCGATTAGAATGGAGTGGAGTGGAATAGAATGGAACGGAATGGAGTGGATTGGAGTTGAATTGAGTGGAGTGGAGAGGAATGGAGTTGAATGGAAAGAAATGGAATGTAGTGGAATGGATTTGACTGGAGTAGAAAGGAGAAGAGTGGAATGGAATGGAATTGAGTCGAATGGAATGAAATGGAATGGAGTGGAATGGAGTGGAGTTGAGTGGAAAGGATTGGAATGGAATAGAGTTGAGTGGAAAGGAATGGAATGGAATGGAGTGGAGTTGAGTGTAGAAAGTTGAATGGAAGGGAATGGAATGAAGGGGAATGGAATAGAATGAAGTGGAGTGGAATGGAATGGTATGGAATGTAGTGCAGTGGAGTGGAGTGGAGTGGAGTGGAGTGGAGTGGAGTGGAGTAGAGTGGAAAGGAGTGTTGCAGACTGTAACGTAGTGGATTGGAATCTAATGCAGAGGAATGGAGTGGAGTGGAATAGAATGGAATAGAATGGAATTGACTGGAGTGGAATAGAGTGGAGTGGAGTGGAATGAAACTGAGTGGCATTGAATGGAAAGGGATGAAAGGGAATGGAATGCAATAGCATGGATAGAAGTGGCATGGAGAGGAATGGCATCGAACTAAATGGAGCAGAATGAAATGTAATGGGTTGGAGTGGAGTGGTTTGGAAGGGAATGGAATGGAGTCGAGTGGAATAGAGTGGAATGGAATGCAGTGGAATGGAGTTGAATATAATTGAGTGAAGTTAAGTGGAATGGAGTGGAAAGTAAGGGAACGGTGTGGATTGGAATTGAATGAAGTGAAATGGAGTGGAATGGAATGGAGTGGAATGGAATGGAATGGAGTGGAATCTAATGGAGTGTAATAGAATGGAATGGGGTGTAATGGAGTGGAGTTGGGTGGATTGGAGTAAAGTGAAAAGAAACGGAGTAGAATGGAGTAGAATGGAATGGAATGGAGTGGATATGAGAGGAGTGCAGTGGATTGGAGCGAAATGGAATGAAATGGATTGGAATGGAGAGGAGTGGAGATTGATGGGTTGTCATGGAATGGATTTGATGGAATGGAGTTGAGTGTAATAGAGTGGAGTGGAATGGATTGGAGTGGAATGGAGAGGAGTGGAAAGGAATGTCATGGAATGGAGTAGAACACAATGGAGTGGAGTGGATTGGAAAGGAATAGAATGGAGTGGAGTACAGTGGAGTGGAGTTGAGTGGAGGGAACAGGAATGATGTGCAATGGAATGGATTGGAGAGGAATGGAGTGGAGTGGAATGGAATGGAATGGAGGTGAGTGGAGAGGAGTGGAGTGGAATGGAGTGAAAAGGATTAGAGTGTAATGGAATGCCGTGGAGTGGAATGGAATGGAGTGGAATGGATTCGAATTTAATGGAATGGAGTGGAGTTGAATGGAGTGGAGTCGAGTAGACTGGAGTGGAGTGGAATAGAATGGAATGGAATGGAGTGGACTGGTGTTGAATTGAGTGGAGTGGAGTGGTATGGAGTTGAATGGAAAGAAATGGAATGTATTGGAGTGGATTTGACTGAAGTAGAATGAAGAAGAGTGGAATTGAATGGAATGGAGTGGAATGGAATGGAATGGAATGGAGTGGAATGGAGTGGAGTGGAGTGGAAAGAATTGGAATGGAATGGAGTTGAGTGGAAAGGAATGTAATGGAATGGAGTGGATTTGAGTGGAATGAAGTGGAATGGAACGGAATGGAATGAAAGGGAATGGAATAGAATGGAGTGGAGTGGAATGAAATGGCATGGAATGGAGTGGAGTGTAGCGGAGTGGAGTGGAGTACAGTGGAAAGCTGTGTTGCGGACTGGAATGTAGTGGAATGGAATCTAATGCAGAGGAATGGAGTGGAATGGAGTAGAATGGAATGGAATGGACAGGAGTGGAGTGGAATGGATTGGAGTGGAGTGGAATGAAACTGAGTGGAGTGGAACGGAATGGATTGAAAGGGAATGGAGTGCAGTGGATTGGATTGGAGTTGCGTGGAGAGGGATAGCATCGGACTGAATGGAGCAGAATGAAATGGAATGGATTGGAGTGCAGTTATTGGAATGGAATGGAATGGAGTCGAGTGGAACAGAGTGGAATGGAATGCAGTGGAATGGAGTGGAATATAATTGAGTGGAGTTAGGTGGAATGGAGTGGAATGTACGGCAATGGTGTGGAATGGAATTCAATGAAGTGAAATGGAATGGAATGTTATGGAGTGGAATGGAATGGAATGGAGTGGACTGGAGTGGAATCTAATGGAGTGGAATGGAATGGAGTGGGGTGTAATGGAGTGGAGTTGAGTGGATTGGAGTAAAGTGGAAGGAAAAGGAGTAGAATGGAGTAGAATGGAATGGAGTGGAGTGGATTTGAGTGGTGTGCAGTGGACTGGAGCGAAATGGAATGGAACGGATTGGAATGGAGTGGAGTGGAGATTGGTGGGGTGTCATGGAATGGATTTGATGGAATGGAGTTGAGTGTAATAGACCGGAGGGGAATGGAGTGGAGTGGAATGGAAAGCAATGTCATGGAATGGAGTAGAATGCAATGGAATGGAGTGGAGTGGAAGAATAGAATGGAGTGGAGTGCAGTGGAGTGGAGTGGACTGGAATGGAGTGCAATGGAATGGACTGGATTGGAATAGAGTGGAGTGGAATGGAATGGAGTGGAGTGGAGTGGATCGTAGTGGAATAGAATGGAAAGGAGTAGAGTGGAAAAGAATGGACTGGAGTATAATGGAGTGCAATTTAGTGGAGTGGAGTGGAGTGGAATGGAATGGAGTGGAGAGGAATGGAGTGGAATGGAATGGAGTGGAGAGGAATGGAGTAGAATGGAACGGAGTGTAATGCATAGAAGTGGAGTGGATGGCAGTAGAGTGCAGTTGAATGGAATGGAATGGAGTGGAGTGGAATGGAAAGGAATCGAGTGGAATGGAGTGGAGTGGAGTGGAGTGGAATGGAGTGCAGTGGACTGGAGTGGAGTGCAATGGACTGAAGTGGAGTGCAGTGGAATGCAATGCAGTTTAATGGAATTAAAGGGAATGGAATTGAGTTGAGTGGAATGGGTGGAATGGATTGAAATGGAGTGCAATGGATTGGAATGGAATCGAATGGAATGGAGCAGAGTGGAGTGGAGTTGAAGAGAATGGAATGGGATGGAGTGGAATGGAGTGGCATGTAGTGGAGTAGAGTGGAATGGAGTTGAGTGGAAGGCAATGGAAAGGAGTGGAGTGCAATGGAGTCAAGTGGAATATAATAGAGTGGAATGGAATGGAATGGAGTGGAATGGAATGGAATGGAATGGGATGGAGTGCAATGGAATGGAATGAAATGGAGTGGCTTGGAGTGGAGTGGAGTGTAATGGAATGGCATGTAGTGGAGAGAAATGGAGTGGAGTGGAATGCAGATGAGTGGAGTACATTGGAGTGGAATGCAGGTAAGCGGACTACATTGCAGTAGAAAGGAATGGAGTGGAATGGTGTGGAATGGAGTGGAGTGGAATGCAGTGGAATGATATGAAATGGGATGGAATGTAGGAGAGTGGAATGGTATGAAATGGAATGGAATGTAGGAGAGTGGAACGGAATAGGGTGGAATGGATTGTGATTAAGTGGAGTGGAGTGGAATAGAATATAGCGGAGTGGAGTGCAATGGAGTGGAGAGGATTGGAGTGGACTGAAGTGGAATGGAATGGAATGAATTGGGGAGGAATGGAGTGGAATGGAATGGATTGGAATGAAGTGGAGTGGGTTGGAGTGGAGTGCATTTGAATGAAATGGAATGAAATGAAGTTGAGTGGAATGAAATGCAGTGGAATGGAATGGAATGGAGTGGAAGAAATGGAGCGGAATGGAAAGGAATGTAATGGAATGGAGTGGAGTGGAGTGGAATTGAGGGGAGTGGATTGTAATGGAGTGGAGGGGAATGGAATGGAATTGTACAGAGTGGAGTGGAATGGAATGGAGTGGAGTGGAGTGGAATGGAGAGGAGTGGAATGAAATGGAACGTAATAGATTGGGATGGAGTGGAATGGAGTGGAGTATTGAGGAATGGAGTGTAAAGGAATGGAGTGGAATAGAATGGAGTGGAGTGGCGTGGAGAGTAATGCCGTGGAGTGGAGTGCAGTGGAGTAGAAAGGAGGGTAGCGGATTGGAGTGCAGTGAATTGGAATGAAATGGAATGTAATGGAAAGGGATGGAGTGGAATGGAGAGGAGTGGTGAGGAAAGGAGTGTAATGGAATGGAAGGAACCGGAGTGTAAAGGAATGGAATGGAATGGAGTGTAAAGGACTGAAATGGAGTCGAA
Organism: Pongo abelii; assembly: GCF_028885655.2. Taxonomy (NCBI): domain Eukaryota; kingdom Metazoa; phylum Chordata; class Mammalia; order Primates; family Hominidae; genus Pongo; species Pongo abelii. The sequence continues at coordinate 8,246,107 of NC_072000.2, read as the reverse complement.
TGGCGTGGGGTGGACTGTAATGGGGTGGAATGGAATGGAATGGAGTGTAATGGAATGGAGTGAAGTGGAGTGCAGTGTAGTGCAAAGGCCTGGAATGGAGTAGAGTGGAATGGAATGGAGTGAAATGAAATGAAATGGATTGGAATGGAATGGAATGGCATGGAATGGAGTGGATTGGAGTGGAATGGATTGCATTGCAGTGAAAAGGAATGTAATGGAATGGAAAGAAATTTAATGGAATGGAGTGGAGTGGAGTGTAATGGAATGGAATTGATTGGAAAGTAGTGGAGTGGAGTGGAATGCAATGGAGTGGAGCAGAATGGATTGGAATAGACTGGAGTGGTGTGCAGTGGAACGGAATGTTATGGACTAGAGTGGAGTGGAGTGGACTGGAATGGAGGGGAAGAGAGTGCAAGGGAGTGAAATGGAATGGAGGGGAAGATAGTGCAAGGGAGTGAAATGGAGTGGAGTGGAATGGAGTGGAATTGACTGAAATATAACGGAAAGGAAGGGAATGGAGTGGAATGGGGTGGAATGAATTGGAATGGAGTGGAGTGGAGTGTAATGCAATGTAGTTTAATGGACTTGAAAGGAGGGGAGAGGAATAGAGTTTAGTGAAGTGGAATGGAATGGAATGGAGTGGAGTGGAATGGAGTGGAATGGTACAGATTGGAATGGAGTGGAGTGAAGTAGAGTGTATTGCAGTGGAATGAAGGGGAATGGAATGGAGTGGAGTGGAATGGAATGGAGTGGAGTGGAGTGGAATGGAATGTCATGGAGTAGAGTGGAATGGAGTGGAGTGGAGTGGAATGGAGTGGAATGGAAAGGAGTGGAATGGAGTGGAATGGAGTAGAATGGAGTGGAGTGAAGTGGAATGGAGTGTAGTGGAGTGGAGTGGAATGTAGTGGAGTGGAGTGTAAGGATATGGAGTGGAGTGGAGTGTTAAGGAATGCAATGCAATTGTATGGAATGGAATGGAGTGGAATGGAAAGGTGTGGAGTGGAATGGAGTGCAATGGAATGCAGTGGATTGGAGTGGAGTGGAATGGAAAGGATTGGCCTGGAAAGGTGTGGAGTGGAATGGAATGGAATGGAGTGGATTGGAATGGAATGGAATGGAGTGGAATTGAGGGGAACGGAATGGGGTGGAATTTAATGGAATGGAGTGCAGTGGAGTGGAGTAGACAGGAATGGAATGTAGTGTAATGCATTGGAATGGAAAGGAGTGAAGTGCAGTGCAATGGAATGCAATGCAGAGAGATGCAGTGCAGTGGACTGGAATGGAGTGGAAGGGAGTGGAATGTACTGGAGTGGAATGGAGTGGAACGGAATGGAACGGAATATAGTATTGTGGAATGGAATGGAGTGGAATGGAGTGGAGTGTTGTGGAGAGGAGTGGAATAGAGTGGAGTGGAATGTTATGTTTTGGAGGGGAGTGGAATGGAATCGAATGGAGTAGAATGGAAGGGAATGGAATGGAGTGGAATGAAATGGAGTTGAGTTGAATGCAGTGTAAATGAATGGATTGGAGTGAAGTGGAGTGGAATGGAAAGTAATAGATTGGAGTGAAATGGTGTGAAATGGAATGGAGTGGAATGAATTTTAGTGGAGTTGAGTGGAGTGTAGATCTGTTCAATGGAATCGAATGGAAAGGAGTGGAGTGGAATCGAATGGAGTCGAGTGGAATGGCATGAAATGGAGTGGAGAACAGCAAAGTGGATTGAAGAAGAGTGGGGTGGAGTGGAGTGGAATGGAGTGGACTGGAATGGAATGGAATGAAATGGAATAGAGTGGAGTGGAATGTAGCGGAGTGTTGTTGAATGGAGTTGAATGGAATGGAATTGAATGGAATGGAGGGGAGTGGATTGGAGCTTAGTGGAGTGGAGTATGTGGAATGGATTGCAATGGAGAAGAATGGAATGAAATAGAATGCAGAGGAGTGGAGTGGAATTGAGTGGTTTGGACTGGATGTAGTCGAGTGGAATGGAACGGAATGGAATATAGTGGAGTGGAAAGGAGTGGAGTGGAATGAAGAGGAGTGGAGTGCATTGGAGTGGAATGGAATGGAATGTAGTGGAGTGGAGTGCAGTGCAAGCAAAAGGAATGGAATGGAATGGATTGGAGTGGAAAGGATTGGAGTGGAGTTGAATGGAAAGGAATGGAATGGAGAGGAATGGAATGGAGTGGAATGGAGTGCAGTGGAGAGGAATGGAATGGACTAGACTGGAATGGCGTTTAATGGAATAGAGTGGAGTGGATTGGAGTGTAATGCAATGGAATGAAATGGAGTGGAATGGAGTGGAATTGAATGGAGTGAAATAGACGGGAATGGAGTGGAATGGATTGGAGAGGAGTGGAATAGAGTAGAATGGACTGGAATTGAGTGGAATGGAATGGCATGAAATGGAGTGCAGTGGAGTGAAAAGGCCTGGAATGGAGTAGAATGGAATGGAATGGAATGGAATGAAATGTAATGGATTGGAATGGAATGGAATGGCACGGAATGCAGTGGAGTGGAGTGGAATGGAATGGACCAGATTTCAGTGGAAAGAAGTTGAATTGAATGAAATGTAATGGAAAGGAATTAAATGGAATGGAGTGGAGTTGAGTGTAATGCAGTGGAATTGATTGGAATGTAGTGCAGCAGAGTGGAATACAATGGAGTGGAGCGGAATGGATTGAAATCGATTGGAGTGGCATGCAGTGGAATGGAATGTTATGGAGTGGAGAGGAGTGGAGTGGACAAGAATTGAGTGAAATAGACTGGAATGGAGTGAAATTGAATGGAGTTGAATGGAGTAGAATGGATTGAAATGGAATGGAATGGAGTGGAGTGGAGTGGAATGCTGTGGAGTGGATTGGAATGGAGTGGAGTGGAGTGTTATAGAATGGAGTTGAATGGTATTGAAAGGAGTGGAGAGGAATAGAGTATAGTGAAGTGGAATGGAATGGGATGGAGTGGAGTGGAAGGGAGTGTAACGGCATGGTTTGGAATGTAGTGGAGTGAAGTTGAGTGGATTTCAGTGGAAAGAAGAGGAATGAAAGGGAGTGAAGTGGAATGGGATAGAGTGGATTGGAGTGGAATGGAATGGCGTGGAGTGGAGTGGAGTGAATTGGAGAGGAGTGGAATGGATTGGAAAGGAATATAGTGGAATGGAAAGGACTGGAGTGGAGTGGAATAGACTGGAGTGGAATGGAATAGAGTGGAGTGGAATGGCATGGAATGGAATGGAGTACAGTGAATTGCAGTGAAATGGAGTTCAGTGGAGTAGAGTGGATTGGAATGGAGTGGAATGGAGTGGAATGCAGTGGAGTGGAATGGACTGGAATGGAATGGAATGGAGCGGAGTGAACTGGAATGAAGTGGAGTGGAGTGGAGTGGAGTGGAATGGAGTGGGGTGCAGTGTAATGAAAAGGAGTGGAGTGGAGTGGAATGGAGAGGAATGGAAAGGAGTGGAGTGGAATGGAGTACAACGAAATGGAATGGAGTGGAATGCAGCGTAATGAAATGGATTGGAGTGGAGTGGAGTGGAATGACGCGGAATGGCCGTGAATGGAAAGGAATGTAGTGGAATGCACTGAAATGGAGTGGAGTGGAATCGAGTGGAAAGGAATGGAGTAGAGTGTAATGGAATTGACTGGAGTGGACTGGAGTGGGGTTTAAAGAAGTGGACTGGAGTGGAATGGAATGAAGTGGAGTGGAGTGGAATGGAATGTACCATAGTGAAAAGGAATGGAACGGAATGGAGTGGAAGGGAATGGAGTGGAGTGGAGTGGGGTGCAGTGGAATTGAATCGAGTGTAGTGGAATGGAGTGTAGGGGAATGGAGTAGAGTGTAGTGGAAAGGAATGTGGTGGAATAAAATGCAATGCAATTGAATAGAGTGCCGTGGATTGGAATGAGTGGAATGGATTGGAATGGAGTGGAGTGGATAGGAATTGAATGGAATGAAATGAAGCAGAGTGGAGAGGAATGGAGTGGAGTGGAATGGAGTGTAGTGGAGTGAAATGGAATGGAATGGAGTGGAGTGGAATGGACTCGAATGCATAGGAGTGGAATGGTGTGGAATTGAGTGGATGTAGTGGAATGTAATGGACAGGAATGGAATGGAATTGAGTGGACTGGAATGGAATGGATTGGAGTGGAATGGAATGTGTTGGAGAGGAGTGGAGTGGAGTGGAATGGACTAGAAATGGAATGGAGTGGAATGGTCAGGAATTGAGTGGATAGATTGCATTGTAGTAGGATTGAATAGAATGGAATTGAGTGGAATGGAATGGAATGGAGCGGAATGGAACGGAATGGAATGGAAAGGAACGGAATGGAACAGAATGGAATGGAATGGAATGGAATTGAGTGGAGTGGAGTGGAATGCAATGGAATTGAGTGGAGTGGTGTGGAAAGCAATAGAATGGATTGAAGTGGAATGGACTGGAATGAAATGGAGTGGAAAGTTGTGGATTTGAGGGGATGGAGTGGAGTGTAGTGGAATGGAATGGAATCGGAATTGAGATGAGTTTAATGGCATGGAGTGGAGTGGAATGGAATGTCGTCGAATGGAATGGAATGGAGTGAAATGTAATGAAATGTAACGTAATGGAGTGGAGTGGAGTGGATTAGAATGGAGTGAAGTGCAATGTAGTGGAGTGGAATGGAATGGATTGGAATGGTGTGGATTGGAGAAGTATTTAGTGGAGTGGAGTGGAGTGGAGTTGAATGGAATGGAATAAAATGGAGTGGGATGGAATGGAATGGAATTGAAACTAATAGAATGGAATGCAGTGTAGTAGTGTGTAATGGAGTGGAGTTGAGTCGAATGGAGTGGAGTGGAATAGAATGGAATGGAGTGGAATGGAATTTAGTGGAGTGGAGTGCAATGCAGTTGAGTGGAGAGCAATGGACTGGAAAGAAGGGGAATGTGGTGGAATAGAGTGGAGTGGAATGGAGTGGAATGGAGTGCAGTGGGGTTGTATGGAATGGAGTGGAGTGGATTGGGCTGGATTGGAATGGAGTGGAATGGAATGGAAAGGAATGGAGTCGAAAGAATGGAGAGGAGTGGAATGGAGAGCAATGGAGTGCAGTGGAGTGGAGTGGAATTGAATGGAATGAAGTGGAGTAGAGTGGAAAGGAGTGGAGTGGAATGGAATTGAGAGGAGTGAAATATAATGCAGTGGAATGGAATTGATTGTAATGGAATGGAGTGGAGTGGAGTTTAATGGAATGGAGTGGAGTGGAGTCGAGTCGATTTGAATGGAGTGGAATGCAATGAAATGGAATGGAGTGGAAAAATGGAGTTGAGTGGAAAGGAGTGCAATGGAGTGGAGTGGTGTGGAGTGGAATTGAGTTGAAAGAAGTGGAGTTGAGTGGAAAGGATTGGAGGGGAATAGAATGGATTGGAGTGAAATATAATGAAGTGGAATGGAATTGAATGTCATGGAATGGAGTGGAGTGGAGTGGAATGGAGTGGAGTGAAGTGGAATGGAGTGCAATGGAATAAAATGGCGTGGAATGGAGTGAAGTGGACTGGAATGGAGTTCAATGGAATAAAATGGCATGGAATGGAATGGAGTGGAGTAGAGAGGACTGGAATGCAGAGGAACGGAGTAGAATGGAGGGGAGTGAAATGGAATAGAGTGGAGTGGACTGTTATGGAATCGAGTAGAGTGGAGTTTAATGGAAAGGAATGTAGTGCATTGGAGTGGAGTGCAATGGAGTTGAATGGAGTGGAGTAGAGAAGAATGGAGTTGAATGGAGTGGAATAGAATGGTGTGGAGTTGAATGGAATGCAATTGAATGGAATTGAGCGGAGCGGAATGCAATGGAGTGGAGTGGAATGGAGTGGAGTGGATGAAGTGGAGTGCAGTGGAATGCAATGAAATGGAATGGAATGTAGTGGACTGGAATGGAAGTGGTCTGGAATGAATTGGAATGGAACGGAGAGGAGTGAAGTGGAATCCAAAGGATTGAAAAGTACTGGACTGCAGTGGACTGTAACGTAGAGGAATGGAGTGGAATAGAGTGGAGTGGATTGGAGTGGAATGGAATGGAATGGAATGGATTGGAGGGGAGTGGAATGAAGTGAAGTGGAGTGCATGAAGTGGAGTGCAGTGGAATGGAATGGAGTGGAATGGAGTGGAGTGGAATGGAATGTAGTGGAGTGGAGTGGAGGGGAATGGAGTGGGGTGGACTGGAATGGAGTGGAGTGGAATGGAATGGAGTGGAATTGAATGGAATATAACGCAATGGAGTGGAGTGAAGTGGAGTGGAAATGAGTGGAGTGGAGTGGAAAGGAATGGGGGAGAGTGAGAGGGAGTGGAATGGAATGGAGTGGAGTGAAGTGGAGTGTAATGGAATTGAATGGAGTGGAGTGCAATGGAGTGGAATGGAAAAGAGTGGAAAGAAGCGGAATGAAGTGGAATCAAAAGGAATGGACTGGCAGGGAGTGGAATGGAATGAAATGGAATGGAGAGGAATGGAATGTCATGGAATTTAGTGGATTGGAGTTGAAAGGCATGAAAGGGACTGGAGTTGAATGGAATGGAGTGGAATTAAATTGAATGGATTGGAATGGAATGGAAGGGCATGGAATGGAGTGGACTGGAGTGAAAGAAGTGGAATGGAATAGAATGGAATGGAATAGAGTGGAGAGGAAAGAACTGTAGTGGAGTGGAATAGCGTGGAGAGTAATGGCATGCAATGTACTGATGTGGAGTGGAGTGGAATGGAGTGGAGTAGAGTTGGAATGGAGTTGAATGCAATGGAATGGAATGGCGTGGAGTGGAATGAAGTGGAGAGGAATGGAGTATAGTGGAATGGAATGGAATGGAATGGAGTGCAATGGAATGTAAAGTAATGGAATTGAGGGGATGGCAGTGTAATAGATTGGAGTGGAGTAGAATAGAGTAGAGTGGAATGGAATGGAAAGGAATGGAACGGAGTGGAGTGGAATGGAGGGCAGTGGAATAGAGTAGAGTGCAGTGGAGTGGAAAGGAATTGTGTGGAGTGGTATGGAGTGGAGTGGATTGGAATGGAATGGATTGGATTGGAATACAGTGGACACAAGTGGAGTGGAATGGAGTGGAGTGGAAAGGAGTGGAGTGGAGTGTAAAGGAGAGGAATGCAATGGAGTTGAATGGAATGGAGTGTCATGGAGTGGAGTGGAGTGGAATGAAATGTAGTAGACTGGAATGGAGTGAAATGGAATGGAATTGGATGGAATTGAGCGGAGTTTAATGCAATGGAGTGTAGTGGATTTGAGTGGAGTGGATGAAGTGGACTGCAGTGCACTGAAATAGAATGGAATGGAATGGAGTGGAGTGGAATGGAAGTGATGTGGAATGGAATGGAATGTAGTGGAGTGCAGTGGAATGCAACGGATTGAAAAGGACAGGACTGAAGTGGACTCTAATGGAGTGAAATGGATTGGAATGGAGTGGAGTGGATTGGAGTGGAATAGAATGGAATGGAATGGAGTGGAGGGCAGTGGAGTGGAGTGAAATGGAATGAAGTTGAGTGGATTAAGGGGAATGCAGTGGAATGGAAAGTGATGGAATGCAGTGGGGTGGAATGGAATGGATTGGAGCGGAATGGAATGTAGTGTAATGGAGTGGAGTGGACTGGAATAGAGGGGAGTGGAAATGAATAGAGTGGAATTGAATGGAATGGAATGGAGTGGAGTGGAGTGGAAAGGACTGGAAAGCAGTGTAATAGAATGGAATGGAGTGGAGTAGAGTGGAATGGAGTCGAGAAGGGTGGAGTGGAGTGGTGTGGATATGAATGGAATTGAGTGGAATGGAGTGCAGTGGAGTGGAATGGAGTGGAGTGGAGAGGAATGAATTGGAATAGAATGGTACGGAATGGAATGGAATGGAATGTACTTGAGTGGAGTGGAATGGAATAGAATGGAAAGAAGTGTAGTGGAATGGAGTGGTGTGGACCAGAATGGATTGGAGTGAAATGGAATAGAGTGGATTGGAATGGAATGGAATGGATTGGAGGGGAATGGAGTGGAGTGGAGTGGAATGGAGTGGTGTGGATTGGAAAGGAAAGAATGTAGTGGAGTGGAGTGGAATGGAGTGGAGTGGAATGGAGTTGAATGGAAAGATATGGAAAGGAGTGGAGTGGAATGGAGAAGAGTGAAATGGGGTGAAGTGGAATGGAATGGAATGCAGATGAAGAGAATGTAATGGAATGAATGGAAAGGAGTGGAGTGGAGTGGAATGGAGTGCATTGGAATGGAGTATAGAGGAGTCGAAAGGGATGGAATGGAATGGAGTGGACTGGAAAGCAGTGGAGTGGAGTTCAGTGAAGAGCAATTTAACGTGTTGAGGTGGAGTGGAGTGGAGTGGATTGGAATGCAAAGGAATGGAATGGAATGCAGTGGATTGTAATGGAGTGGAGTGGAAAGGAGTAGAGTGGAATGGAATGGAATGCAGTGGAATGAAATGGGAAGGAGAGGTATGGAATGGAATGGAGTGCAGTAGAAATGAGAGGAAAGGATTCCAGTGGAGTAGAGTGGAGTGGAGTGGAATGGAAAGTAATGGAATGCAGAGGAATGGAACGGAATGGACTGGAGTGGAAAGCAATGGCTTGGAAAGGATTGGAGTGGAGTGGAGAGGAGTGGAGAGGAATGAAAACTAATAGAATGGAATGGAGTGGAGTGGAATGTAGTGGAATATTATTGAGTGGATTAGATTGGAATGGAGTGGAGTGGGTTGGAGTGGAATGGATTGGCGTGGAGTGGAGTGGACTGGAATAGAATGGAATGGAATGGAATAGAGTGGAATGGAATTAAATGGAATGGAGTGGAATGGAATGGAATGGAATAGACTGGAGTGGAGTGGAATGAAATGGAATTTAGTGCTCGGAATGGAATGGAATGGATTGGTATGTAATGGAATGGATTGGAGTGCAGTGGACTAGAATGGAGTGAAGTGGAATGGAATGCAGTAGAGTGGAGTGGAATGGAGTGGAGTGGAGATGAATGGAGTGGAGTGGAATGGAGTGGAGTGTAAAGGAACGCATGGAATGGAGTAGAATGCAATGGAATGGAGTGGAGTGGAAAGGAATAGAATGGAGTGGAGTGCAGTGGAGTGGAGTGGAGTGGACAGGAATGGAATGGAGTTGAGTGGAGAGGAGTGTCGTGGAATGGAGTGAAATGGAATGGAGTGGAGTGAAATGGAATGGAGTCGAATGGAGTGGACTGGAATTGAATTGAGAGGAGTGGAGAGGAATGGAATTGAATGGAAAGAAATGGACTGTAGTGGAATAGATTTGACTGGAGTAGAATGGAAAGAGTGGAATGTAGTGGAATGGAATGGAATAGGATGGAGTCGAATGGAGTGGAGAGGAGTGGAAAAGATTGGAATGGAATGCAGTTGATTGGAAAGGAATAGAATGGAATGGAGTGGATTTGAGTGGAGAGAAGTGTAATGGAATGGAATGGAATGAAGGGGATTGTAATAGAATGGAGTGGAGTGGAATGGAATGGCATGGAAAGGAGTGGAGTCGAGTGGAGTGGAGTGGAGTAGAGTGGAAAGGAGTATCGCGGATTGGAATGTAGTGGAATGGAATCTAATGCAGAGGAATGGAGTGGAATGGAATAGAATGGAGTGGAATGGAATAGAATGGAATGGAATGGACTGGAGTGGAGTGGAATGGACTGGAGTGGAGTGGAATGAAACTGAGTGGAGTGTAATGGAATGGAATGAAAGGGAATGGAGTGCAGTGGAATTGATTGGAGTGGCGTGGAGAGGAATGGCATCGAACTGAATGGAGCAGACTGAAATGGAATGGATTGGAGTGGAGTGGCTAGGAATGGAATGGAATGGAGTCGAGTGGAATAGAGTGGATAGGAAAGCAGTGGAATAGAGTGGAATATAATTGAGTTGAGTTAAGTGGAATGGTGTGGAATGTACGGGAACGGTGTGGAAAGGAATTGAATGAAGTGAAATGGAATGGAATGGAGTGGAATGTAATGGAATGGATTGGACTGAAGCTGAATCTAATGGAATGGAGTGGGGTGTAATGGAGTGGACTTGAGTGGATTGGAGTAAAGTAGAAAGAAGCGGAGTAGAATGGAGTAGAATGGAAAGGAGTGGGGTGGATTTGAGTGGAGTGCAGTGGATTGGAGCGAAATGGAAAGAAAAGAATTGGAATGGAGTGGAGTGGAGATTGGTGGGGTGTCATATAATGGATTTGATGGAATGGAGTTGTGTGTAATAGTGAGGAGTGGAATGGAGTGGAGTGCAATGTAGTGGAGTGGAAAGGAATATCATGGAATGGATTGGAATGCAATAGAAATGATTGGAGTGGAAAGGAATAGAATGTAGTAGAGTGCAGTGGATTGGAGTGGAGTGGATTGGACTGGAATGGAGTGCAATGGAATGGATTGGAGTGGAATGAAGTGGAGTGGAATGGAATGGAATGGAATTGAGTGGAGAGAAGTGGCGTGGAATGGAGTGAAATGGAGTGGAGTGGAATGGAGTGGAGTGGAGTGGAATGGAATGGAGTGGAATGGAATCGAATGAAATGGAATGGATTGGAGTTGAATGGAGTGGAGTCGAGTAGAATGGAGTGGAGTGGAATAGAATGGAATGGGATGGAGTGGATTGGAGTTGAATTGAGTGGAGCGGAGAGGAATGGAGTTGAATGGAGACAAATGGAATGTAGTGGAATGGATTTGACTGCAGTAGAATGGAGAAGAGTGGAAGAGAATGTAATGTGGTGGAATGGATTGGAATTGGATGGAGTGGAATGGAGTGGAGTGGAGTGGAAAGGACTGGAATGGAATGGAGTTGAGTGGAAAGGAATGGAATGGAATGGAGTGGATTTCAGTGGAGTGAAATGCAATGGAATGGAATGGAATGAAGGGGAATGGAACAGACTGGAGTGGAGTGGAATGGAATGGCATGGAATGGAGTGGAGTGGAGTGGAGTGGAGTAGAGTAGATTGGAAAGGAGTGTTGCGGACCGGAATGTAGTGGAATGGAATGTAATGCAGAGGAATGGAATGGAATGGAATAGAATGGAATGGACTAGAGTGGAGTGGAATGGAATGGAATGAAAGGGAATGGAGTGCAGTGGAATGGATTGGTGTGCCGTGGAGAGGAATGGCATTGAACTGAATGGAGCAGAATGAAATGGAATGGATCAGAGTGGAGTGGATTTAACGGAATGGAGTGGAGTCGAGTGGAATAGAGTGGAATGGAATGCAGTGGAATGGAGTGGAATATAATTGAGTGGAGTTAAGTTTAATGGAGTGGAATGTACGGGAACTGTGTGGAATGGAATTGAATGAAGTGAAATGGAATGGAATGGAATGGAGTGGACTGGAGTGGAATCTAATGGAGTGGAATGGAATGGAGTGGGGTGTAATGGAGTGGAGTGAAGTGGATTGGAGTAAAGTGGAAAGAAACGGTGCAGAATGGAGTAGAATGGAATGGAGTGGAGTAGATTCGAAAGGAGTGCCATGGATTGGAGTGAAATGGAGTGAAATGGATTGGAATGGAGTGGAGTGGAGATTGGTGGAGTGTAATGGAATGGATTTGATGGAATGGAGTTGAGTGTAATAGAGTGGAGTGGAATGGAGTGGAGTGGAGTGGAGGGGAAAGAAATGTCATGGAATGGAGTAGAATGCAATGGAATGGAGTGGAGTGGAAAGGAATAGAATGGAGTGGAGTGCAGTGGAGTGGAGTGGAGTGGACAGAAAAGGAGTGCAATGAAATAGATTGGAGTGGAATGGAGAGGAGTGGAATGGAATGGAATGGAATGGAGTTGAGTGGAGAGTAGTGGAGTGGAATGGAGTGGAGTGGAATGGAATGGAATGGAGTTGAGTGGAGAGTAGTGGAGTGGAATGGAGAGGACTGGAATGGAATGGAATGGAGTTGAGTGGAGAGTAGTGGAGTGGAATGGAGTGAAATGGAGTGGAGTGGAATGGAATGGAGTGTAGTGGAATGGAATGGAGTGGAATGAAATCGAATATAATGGAATGGAGTGGATTTGAATGTAGTAGAGTCGAGTAGAATGGAGTGGAGTAAAATAGAATGGAATGGAATGGAGTGGAATGCAGTTGAATTGAGTGGATTGGATAGGAATGGATTTGAATGGAAAGAAATGGAATGTAGTGGAATGGATTTGACTGGAGTAGAATGGTGAAGAGTGGAATGGAATACAGTGGAATGGAGTGGAGTGGAGTGGAAAGGATTGGAATGGAATGGAGTAGAGTGGAAAGGAATGGAATGGAATGGAATGGATTTGAGTGCAGTGAAGTGGAATGGAATCGAATGGAATGAAGGGGAATGGAATAGGATGGAGTGGAGTGGAATGGAATGGCAAGGAATGGAGTGGAGTGGAGTGGAGTAGAGTGGAAAGGAGTGTTGTGGACTGGAATGTAGTGGAATGGAATCTAATGCAGAGAAATGGAGTGGAATGGAATAGATTGGATTGGAAGGGAGTAGAGTGGAGTGGAATGGAGTGGAGTGGAGTGGAATGACACTGAGTGGAGTGGAGTGGACTGACACTGAGTGGAGTGTAATGGAATGAAATGAAACGGAATGGAGTGCAGTGGAATGGATTGGAGTGGCGTGGAGAGGAATGGCATCGAACTGAATGGAGCAGAATGAAATGGAATGGATTGGAGTGGAGTGGATTGGAACGGAATGGAATGGAGTCGAGTGGAATAGAGTGGAATTGAATGTAGTGGAATAGAGAGGAATATAATTGAGTGGAGTTCAGTGGAATGGAGTGGAATGTACGGGAATGGTGTGGAATGGAATTGAATGAAGTGAAATGGAATGGAATGGAATGGAGTGGAATGGAATGGAATGGAGTGGACTGGAGTGGAATCTAGTGAAGTGGAATGGAATGGAGTGGGGTGTAATGGAGTGGAGTTGAGTGGATTGGAGTAAAGTGGAAAGAAAAGGAGTAGAATGGAGTAGAATGGAATAGAGTGGAGTGGATTTGAGTGGAGTGCAGTGGATTGGAGAAAAATGGAATGAAATGGATTGGAATGGAGTGGAGTGGAGATTGGACTGGTATCATGGAATGGACTTGATGGAATGAAGTTGACTGTAATAGAGTGGAGTGGAATGGAGTGGTGTGGAATGGAGTGGAGTGGAAAGCAATGTCATGGAATGGAGTAGAATGCAATGGAATGGAGTGGAGTGGAAAGGAAAGGAATGGAGTGGAGTGAAGTGGAGTAGAATGGAGTGGAGTGGACTGGAATGGAGTGCAATGGAATGGATTGGAGTGGAATGGATTGGAGTGGAATGGAATGGAATGAAGCTGAATGGAGAGGAGTGGCGTGGAATGAAGTGAAATGGCGTGGAATGGAATGGAATGGATTGGAATGGAATGGAAAGGAGGGGAATGGAATCGAATGTAATGGAATGGAGTGGAGTTGAATGTAGTGGAGTCGATTAGAATGGAGTGGAGTGGAATAGAATGGAACGGAATGGAGTGGATTGGAGTTGAATTGAGTGGAGTGGAGAGGAATGGAGTTGAATGGAAAGAAATGGAATGTAGTGGAATGGATTTGACTGGAGTAGAAAGGAGAAGAGTGGAATGGAATGGAATTGAGTCGAATGGAATGAAATGGAATGGAGTGGAATGGAGTGGAGTTGAGTGGAAAGGATTGGAATGGAATAGAGTTGAGTGGAAAGGAATGGAATGGAATGGAGTGGAGTTGAGTGTAGAAAGTTGAATGGAAGGGAATGGAATGAAGGGGAATGGAATAGAATGAAGTGGAGTGGAATGGAATGGTATGGAATGTAGTGCAGTGGAGTGGAGTGGAGTGGAGTGGAGTGGAGTGGAGTGGAGTAGAGTGGAAAGGAGTGTTGCAGACTGTAACGTAGTGGATTGGAATCTAATGCAGAGGAATGGAGTGGAGTGGAATAGAATGGAATAGAATGGAATTGACTGGAGTGGAATAGAGTGGAGTGGAGTGGAATGAAACTGAGTGGCATTGAATGGAAAGGGATGAAAGGGAATGGAATGCAATAGCATGGATAGAAGTGGCATGGAGAGGAATGGCATCGAACTAAATGGAGCAGAATGAAATGTAATGGGTTGGAGTGGAGTGGTTTGGAAGGGAATGGAATGGAGTCGAGTGGAATAGAGTGGAATGGAATGCAGTGGAATGGAGTTGAATATAATTGAGTGAAGTTAAGTGGAATGGAGTGGAAAGTAAGGGAACGGTGTGGATTGGAATTGAATGAAGTGAAATGGAGTGGAATGGAATGGAGTGGAATGGAATGGAATGGAGTGGAATCTAATGGAGTGTAATAGAATGGAATGGGGTGTAATGGAGTGGAGTTGGGTGGATTGGAGTAAAGTGAAAAGAAACGGAGTAGAATGGAGTAGAATGGAATGGAATGGAGTGGATATGAGAGGAGTGCAGTGGATTGGAGCGAAATGGAATGAAATGGATTGGAATGGAGAGGAGTGGAGATTGATGGGTTGTCATGGAATGGATTTGATGGAATGGAGTTGAGTGTAATAGAGTGGAGTGGAATGGATTGGAGTGGAATGGAGAGGAGTGGAAAGGAATGTCATGGAATGGAGTAGAACACAATGGAGTGGAGTGGATTGGAAAGGAATAGAATGGAGTGGAGTACAGTGGAGTGGAGTTGAGTGGAGGGAACAGGAATGATGTGCAATGGAATGGATTGGAGAGGAATGGAGTGGAGTGGAATGGAATGGAATGGAGGTGAGTGGAGAGGAGTGGAGTGGAATGGAGTGAAAAGGATTAGAGTGTAATGGAATGCCGTGGAGTGGAATGGAATGGAGTGGAATGGATTCGAATTTAATGGAATGGAGTGGAGTTGAATGGAGTGGAGTCGAGTAGACTGGAGTGGAGTGGAATAGAATGGAATGGAATGGAGTGGACTGGTGTTGAATTGAGTGGAGTGGAGTGGTATGGAGTTGAATGGAAAGAAATGGAATGTATTGGAGTGGATTTGACTGAAGTAGAACGAAGAAGAGTGGAATTGAATGGAATGGAGTGGAATGGAATGGAATGGAATGGAGTGGAATGGAGTGGAGTGGAGTGGAAAGAATTGGAATGGAATGGAGTTGAGTGGAAAGGAATGTAATGGAATGGAGTGGATTTGAGTGGAATGAAGTGGAATGGAACGGAATGGAATGAAAGGGAATGGAATAGAATG
This sequence comes from Pongo abelii, assembly GCF_028885655.2. Classification (NCBI taxonomy): domain Eukaryota; kingdom Metazoa; phylum Chordata; class Mammalia; order Primates; family Hominidae; genus Pongo; species Pongo abelii. Next base: position 8,230,945 of record NC_072000.2, on the reverse strand, counting down.
GAGTGGAGTGGAATGAAATGGCATGGAATGGAGTGGAGTGTAGCGGAGTGGAGTGGAGTACAGTGGAAAGCTGTGTTGCGGACTGGAATGTAGTGGAATGGAATCTAATGCAGAGGAATGGAGTGGAATGGAGTAGAATGGAATGGAATGGACAGGAGTGGAGTGGAATGGATTGGAGTGGAGTGGAATGAAACTGAGTGGAGTGGAACGGAATGGATTGAAAGGGAATGGAGTGCAGTGGAATGGATTGGAGTTGCGTGGAGAGGGATAGCATCGGACTGAATGGAGCAGAATGAAATGGAATGGATTGGAGTGCAGTTATTGGAATGGAATGGAATGGAGTCGAGTGGAACAGAGTGGAATGGAATGCAGTGGAATGGAGTGGAATATAATTGAGTGGAGTTAGGTGGAATGGAGTGGAATGTACGGCAATGGTGTGGAATGGAATTCAATGAAGTGAAATGGAATGGAATGTTATGGAGTGGAATGGAATGGAATGGAGTGGACTGGAGTGGAATCTAATGGAGTGGAATGGAATGGAGTGGGGTGTAATGGAGTGGAGTTGAGTGGATTGGAGTAAAGTGGAAGGAAAAGGAGTAGAATGGAGTAGAATGGAATGGAGTGGAGTGGATTTGAGTGGTGTGCAGTGGACTGGAGCGAAATGGAATGGAACGGATTGGAATGGAGTGGAGTGGAGATTGGTGGGGTGTCATGGAATGGATTTGATGGAATGGAGTTGAGTGTAATAGACCGGAGGGGAATGGAGTGGAGTGGAATGGAAAGCAATGTCATGGAATGGAGTAGAATGCAATGGAATGGAGTGGAGTGGAAGAATAGAATGGAGTGGAGTGCAGTGGAGTGGAGTGGACTGGAATGGAGTGCAATGGAATGGACTGGATTGGAATAGAGTGGAGTGGAATGGAATGGAGTGGAGTGGAGTGGATCGTAGTGGAATAGAATGGAAAGGAGTAGAGTGGAAAAGAATGGACTGGAGTATAATGGAGTGCAATTTAGTGGAGTGGAGTGGAGTGGAATGGAATGGAGTGGAGAGGAATGGAGTGGAATGGAATGGAGTGGAGAGGAATGGAGTAGAATGGAACGGAGTGTAATGCATAGAAGTGGAGTGGATGGCAGTAGAGTGCAGTTGAATGGAATGGAATGGAGTGGAGTGGAATGGAAAGGAATCGAGTGGAATGGAGTGGAGTGGAGTGGAGTGGAATGGAGTGCAGTGGACTGGAGTGGAGTGCAATGGACTGAAGTGGAGTGCAGTGGAATGCAATGCAGTTTAATGGAATTAAAGGGAATGGAATTGAGTTGAGTGGAATGGGTGGAATGGATTGAAATGGAGTGCAATGGATTGGAATGGAATCGAATGGAATGGAGCAGAGTGGAGTGGAGTTGAAGAGAATGGAATGGGATGGAGTGGAATGGAGTGGCATGTAGTGGAGTAGAGTGGAATGGAGTTGAGTGGAAGGCAATGGAAAGGAGTGGAGTGCAATGGAGTCAAGTGGAATATAATAGAGTGGAATGGAATGGAATGGAGTGGAATGGAATGGAATGGAATGGGATGGAGTGCAATGGAATGGAATGAAATGGAGTGGCTTGGAGTGGAGTGGAGTGTAATGGAATGGCATGTAGTGGAGAGAAATGGAGTGGAGTGGAATGCAGATGAGTGGAGTACATTGGAGTGGAATGCAGGTAAGCGGACTACATTGCAGTAGAAAGGAATGGAGTGGAATGGTGTGGAATGGAGTGGAGTGGAATGCAGTGGAATGATATGAAATGGGATGGAATGTAGGAGAGTGGAATGGTATGAAATGGAATGGAATGTAGGAGAGTGGAACGGAATAGGGTGGAATGGATTGTGATTAAGTGGAGTGGAGTGGAATAGAATATAGCGGAGTGGAGTGCAATGGAGTGGAGAGGATTGGAGTGGACTGAAGTGGAATGGAATGGAATGAATTGGGGAGGAATGGAGTGGAATGGAATGGATTGGAATGAAGTGGAGTGGGTTGGAGTGGAGTGCATTTGAATGAAATGGAATGAAATGAAGTTGAGTGGAATGAAATGCAGTGGAATGGAATGGAATGGAGTGGAAGAAATGGAGCGGAATGGAAAGGAATGTAATGGAATGGAGTGGAGTGGAGTGGAATTGAGGGGAGTGGATTGTAATGGAGTGGAGGGGAATGGAATGGAATTGTACAGAGTGGAGTGGAATGGAATGGAGTGGAGTGGAGTGGAATGGAGAGGAGTGGAATGAAATGGAACGTAATAGATTGGGATGGAGTGGAATGGAGTGGAGTATTGAGGAATGGAGTGTAAAGGAATGGAGTGGAATAGAATGGAGTGGAGTGGCGTGGAGAGTAATGCCGTGGAGTGGAGTGCAGTGGAGTAGAAAGGAGGGTAGCGGATTGGAGTGCAGTGAATTGGAATGAAATGGAATGTAATGGAAAGGGATGGAGTGGAATGGAGAGGAGTGGTGAGGAAAGGAGTGTAATGGAATGGAAGGAACCGGAGTGTAAAGGAATGGAATGGAATGGAGTGTAAAGGACTGAAATGGAGTCGAATGGCGTGGGGTGGACTGTAATGGGGTGGAATGGAATGGAATGGAGTGTAATGGAATGGAGTGAAGTGGAGTGCAGTGTAGTGCAAAGGCCTGGAATGGAGTAGAGTGGAATGGAATGGAGTGAAATGAAATGAAATGGATTGGAATGGAATGGAATGGCATGGAATGGAGTGGATTGGAGTGGAATGGATTGCATTGCAGTGAAAAGGAATGTAATGGAATGGAAAGAAATTTAATGGAATGGAGTGGAGTGGAGTGTAATGGAATGGAATTGATTGGAAAGTAGTGGAGTGGAGTGGAATGCAATGGAGTGGAGCAGAATGGATTGGAATAGACTGGAGTGGTGTGCAGTGGAACGGAATGTTATGGACTAGAGTGGAGTGGAGTGGACTGGAATGGAGGGGAAGAGAGTGCAAGGGAGTGAAATGGAATGGAGGGGAAGATAGTGCAAGGGAGTGAAATGGAGTGGAGTGGAATGGAGTGGAATTGACTGAAATATAACGGAAAGGAAGGGAATGGAGTGGAATGGGGTGGAATGAATTGGAATGGAGTGGAGTGGAGTGTAATGCAATGTAGTTTAATGGACTTGAAAGGAGGGGAGAGGAATAGAGTTTAGTGAAGTGGAATGGAATGGAATGGAGTGGAGTGGAATGGAGTGGAATGGTACAGATTGGAATGGAGTGGAGTGAAGTAGAGTGTATTGCAGTGGAATGAAGGGGAATGGAATGGAGTGGAGTGGAATGGAATGGAGTGGAGTGGAGTGGAATGGAATGTCATGGAGTAGAGTGGAATGGAGTGGAGTGGAGTGGAATGGAGTGGAATGGAAAGGAGTGGAATGGAGTGGAATGGAGTAGAATGGAGTGGAGTGAAGTGGAATGGAGTGTAGTGGAGTGGAGTGGAATGTAGTGGAGTGGAGTGTAAGGAAATGGAGTGGAGTGGAGTGTTAAGGAATGCAATGCAATTGTATGGAATGGAATGGAGTGGAATGGAAAGGTGTGGAGTGGAATGGAGTGCAATGGAATGCAGTGGATTGGAGTGGAGTGGAATGGAAAGGATTGGCCTGGAAAGGTGTGGAGTGGAATGGAATGGAATGGAGTGGATTGGAATGGAATGGAATGGAGTGGAATTGAGGGGAACGGAATGGGGTGGAATTTAATGGAATGGAGTGCAGTGGAGTGGAGTAGACAGGAATGGAATGTAGTGTAATGCATTGGAATGGAAAGGAGCGAAGTGCAGTGCAATGGAATGCAATGCAGAGAGATGCAGTGCAGTGGACTGGAATGGAGTGGAAGGGAGTGGAATGTACTGGAGTGGAATGGAGTGGAACGGAATGGAACGGAATATAGTATTGTGGAATGGAATGGAGTGGAATGGAGTGGAGTGTTGTGGAGAGGAGTGGAATAGAGTGGAGTGGAATGTTATGTTTTGGAGGGGAGTGGAATGGAATCGAATGGAGTAGAATGGAAGGGAATGGAATGGAGTGGAATGAAATGGAGTTGAGTTGAATGCAGTGTAAATGAATGGATTGGAGTGAAGTGGAGTGGAATGGAAAGTAATAGATTGGAGTGAAATGGTGTGAAATGGAATGGAGTGGAATGAATTTTAGTGGAGTTGAGTGGAGTGTAGATCTGTTCAATGGAATCGAATGGAAAGGAGTGGAGTGGAATCGAATGGAGTCGAGTGGAATGGCATGAAATGGAGTGGAGAACAGCAAAGTGGATTGAAGAAGAGTGGGGTGGAGTGGAGTGGAATGGAGTGGACTGGAATGGAATGGAATGAAATGGAATAGAGTGGAGTGGAATGTAGCGGAGTGTTGTTGAATGGAGTTGAATGGAATGGAATTGAATGGAATGGAGGGGAGTGGATTGGAGCTTAGTGGAGTGGAGTATGTGGAATGGATTGCAATGGAGAAGAATGGAATGAAATAGAATGCAGAGGAGTGGAGTGGAATTGAGTGGTTTGGACTGGATGTAGTCGAGTGGAATGGAATGGAATGGAATATAGTGGAGTGGAAAGGAGTGGAGTGGAATGAAGAGGAGTGGAGTGCATTGGAGTGGAATGGAATGGAATGTAGTGGAGTGGAGTGCAGTGCAAGCAAAAGGAATGGAATGGAATGGATTGGAGTGGAAAGGATTGGAGTGGAGTTGAATGGAAAGGAATGGAATGGAGAGGAATGGAATGGAGTGGAATGGAGTGCAGTGGAGAGGAATGGAATGGACTAGACTGGAATGGCGTTTAATGGAATAGAGTGGAGTGGATTGGAGTGTAATGCAATGGAATGAAATGGAGTGGAATGGAGTGGAATTGAATGGAGTGAAATAGACGGGAATGGAGTGGAATGGATTGGAGAGGAGTGGAATAGAGTAGAATGGACTGGAATTGAGTGGAATGGAATGGCATGAAATGGAGTGCAGTGGAGTGAAAAGGCCTGGAATGGAGTAGAATGGAATGGAATGGAATGGAATGAAATGTAATGGATTGGAATGGAATGGAATGGCACGGAATGCAGTGGAGTGGAGTGGAATGGAATGGACCAGATTTCAGTGGAAAGAAGTTGAATTGAATGAAATGTAATGGAAAGGAATTAAATGGAATGGAGTGGAGTTGAGTGTAATGCAGTGGAATTGATTGGAATGTAGTGCAGCAGAGTGGAATACAATGGAGTGGAGCGGAATGGATTGAAATCGATTGGAGTGGCATGCAGTGGAATGGAATGTTATGGAGTGGAGAGGAGTGGAGTGGACAAGAATTGAGTGAAATAGACTGGAATGGAGTGAAATTGAATGGAGTTGAATGGAGTAGAATGGATTGAAATGGAATGGAATGGAGTGGAGTGGAGTGGAATGCTGTGGAGTGGATTGGAATGGAGTGGAGTGGAGTGTTATAGAATGGAGTTGAATGGTATTGAAAGGAGTGGAGAGGAATAGAGTATAGTGAAGTGGAATGGAATGGGATGGAGTGGAGTGGAAGGGAGTGTAACGGCATGGTTTGGAATGTAGTGGAGTGAAGTTGAGTGGATTTCAGTGGAAAGAAGAGGAATGAAAGGGAGTGAAGTGGAATGGGATAGAGTGGATTGGAGTGGAATGGAATGGCGTGGAGTGGAGTGGAGTGAATTGGAGAGGAGTGGAATGGATTGGAAAGGAATATAGTGGAATGGAAAGGACTGGAGTGGAGTGGAATAGACTGGAGTGGAATGGAATAGAGTGGAGTGGAATGGCATGGAATGGAATGGAGTACAGTGAATTGCAGTGAAATGGAGTTCAGTGGAGTAGAGTGGATTGGAATGGAGTGGAATGGAGTGGAATGCAGTGGAGTGGAATGGACTGGAATGGAATGGAATGGAGCGGAGTGAACTGGAATGAAGTGGAGTGGAGTGGAGTGGAGTGGAATGGAGTGGGGTGCAGTGTAATGAAAAGGAGTGGAGTGGAGTGGAATGGAGAGGAATGGAAAGGAGTGGAGTGGAATGGAGTACAACGAAATGGAATGGAGTGGAATGCAGCGTAATGAAATGGATTGGAGTGGAGTGGAGTGGAATGACGCGGAATGGCCGTGAATGGAAAGGAATGTAGTGGAATGCACTGAAATGGAGTGGAGTGGAATCGAGTGGAAAGGAATGGAGTAGAGTGTAATGGAATTGACTGGAGTGGACTGGAGTGGGGTTTAAAGAAGTGGACTGGAGTGGAATGGAATGAAGTGGAGTGGAGTGGAATGGAATGTACCATAGTGAAAAGGAATGGAACGGAATGGAGTGGAAGGGAATGGAGTGGAGTGGAGTGGGGTGCAGTGGAATTGAATCGAGTGTAGTGGAATGGAGTGTAGGGGAATGGAGTAGAGTGTAGTGGAAAGGAATGTGGTGGAATAAAATGCAATGCAATTGAATAGAGTGCCGTGGATTGGAATGAGTGGAATGGATTGGAATGGAGTGGAGTGGATAGGAATTGAATGGAATGAAATGAAGCAGAGTGGAGAGGAATGGAGTGGAGTGGAATGGAGTGTAGTGGAGTGAAATGGAATGGAATGGAGTGGAGTGGAATGGACTCGAATGCATAGGAGTGGAATGGTGTGGAATTGAGTGGATGTAGTGGAATGTAATGGACAGGAATGGAATGGAATTGAGTGGACTGGAATGGAATGGATTGGAGTGGAATGGAATGTGTTGGAGAGGAGTGGAGTGGAGTGGAATGGACTAGAAATGGAATGGAGTGGAATGGTCAGGAATTGAGTGGATAGATTGCATTGTAGTAGGATTGAATAGAATGGAATTGAGTGGAATGGAATGGAATGGAGCGGAATGGAACGGAATGGAATGGAAAGGAACGGAATGGAACAGAATGGAATGGAATGGAATGGAATTGAGTGGAGTGGAGTGGAATGCAATGGAATTGAGTGGAGTGGTGTGGAAAGCAATAGAATGGATTGAAGTGGAATGGACTGGAATGAAATGGAGTGGAAAGTTGTGGATTTGAGGGGATGGAGTGGAGTGTAGTGGAATGGAATGGAATCGGAATTGAGATGAGTTTAATGGCATGGAGTGGAGTGGAATGGAATGTCGTCGAATGGAATGGAATGGAGTGAAATGTAATGAAATGTAACGTAATGGAGTGGAGTGGAGTGGATTAGAATGGAGTGAAGTGCAATGTAGTGGAGTGGAATGGAATGGATTGGAATGGTGTGGATTGGAGTAGTATTTAGTGGAGTGGAGTGGAGTGGAGTTGAATGGAATGGAATAAAATGGAGTGGGATGGAATGGAATGGAATTGAAACTAATAGAATGGAATGCAGTGTAGTAGTGTGTAATGGAGTGGAGTTGAGTCGAATGGAGTGGAGTGGAATAGAATGGAATGGAGTGGAATGGAATTTAGTGGAGTGGAGTGCAATGCAGTTGAGTGGAGAGCAATGGACTGGAAAGAAGGGGAATGTGGTGGAATAGAGTGGAGTGGAATGGAGTGGAATGGAGTGCAGTGGGGTTGTATGGAATGGAGTGGAGTGGATTGGGCTGGATTGGAATGGAGTGGAATGGAATGGAAAGGAATGGAGTCGAAAGAATGGAGAGGAGTGGAATGGAGAGCAATGGAGTGCAGTGGAGTGGAGTGGAATTGAATGGAATGAAGTGGAGTAGAGTGGAAAGGAGTGGAGTGGAATGGAATTGAGAGGAGTGAAATATAATGCAGTGGAATGGAATTGATTGTAATGGAATGGAGTGGAGTGGAGTTTAATGGAATGGAGTGGAGTGGAGTCGAGTCGATTTGAATGGAGTGGAATGCAATGAAATGGAATGGAGTGGAAAAATGGAGTTGAGTGGAAAGGAGTGCAATGGAGTGGAGTGGTGTGGAGTGGAATTGAGTTGAAAGAAGTGGAGTTGAGTGGAAAGGATTGGAGGGGAATAGAATGGATTGGAGTGAAATATAATGAAGTGGAATGGAATTGAATGTCATGGAATGGAGTGGAGTGGAGTGGAATGGAGTGGAGTGAAGTGGAATGGAGTGCAATGGAATAAAATGGCGTGGAATGGAGTGAAGTGGACTGGAATGGAGTTCAATGGAATAAAATGGCATGGAATGGAATGGAGTGGAGTAGAGAGGACTGGAATGCAGAGGAACGGAGTAGAATGGAGGGGAGTGAAATGGAATAGAGTGGAGTGGACTGTTATGGAATCGAGTAGAGTGGAGTTTAATGGAAAGGAATGTAGTGCATTGGAGTGGAGTGCAATGGAGTTGAATGGAGTGGAGTAGAGAAGAATGGAGTTGAATGGAGTGGAATAGAATGGTGTGGAGTTGAATGGAATGCAATTGAATGGAATTGAGCGGAGCGGAATGCAATGGAGTGGAGTGGAATGGAGTGGAGTGGATGAAGTGGAGTGCAGTGGAATGCAATGAAATGGAATGGAATGTAGTGGACTGGAATGGAAGTGGTCTGGAATGAATTGGAATGGAACGGAGAGGAGTGAAGTGGAATCCAAAGGATTGAAAAGTACTGGACTGCAGTGGACTGTAACGTAGAGGAATGGAGTGGAATAGAGTGGAGTGGATTGGAGTGGAATGGAATGGAATGGAATGGATTGGAGGGGAGTGGAATGAAGTGAAGTGGAGTGCATGAAGTGGAGTGCAGTGGAATGGAATGGAGTGGAATGGAGTGGAGTGGAATGGAATGTAGTGGAGTGGAGTGGAGGGGAATGGAGTGGGGTGGACTGGAATGGAGTGGAGTGGAATGGAATGGAGTGGAATTGAATGGAATATAACGCAATGGAGTGGAGTGAAGTGGAGTGGAAATGAGTGGAGTGGAGTGGAAAGGAATGGGGGAGAGTGAGAGGGAGTGGAATGGAATGGAGTGGAGTGAAGTGGAGTGTAATGGAATTGAATGGAGTGGAGTGCAATGGAGTGGAATGGAAAAGAGTGGAAAGAAGCGGAATGAAGTGGAATCAAAAGGAATGGACTGGCAGGGAGTGGAATGGAATGAAATGGAATGGAGAGGAATGGAATGTCATGGAATTTAGTGGATTGGAGTTGAAAGGCATGAAAGGGACTGGAGTTGAATGGAATGGAGTGGAATTAAATTGAATGGATTGGAATGGAATGGAAGGGCATGGAATGGAGTGGACTGGAGTGAAAGAAGTGGAATGGAATAGAATGGAATGGAATAGAGTGGAGAGGAAAGAACTGTAGTGGAGTGGAATAGCGTGGAGAGTAATGGCATGCAATGTACTGATGTGGAGTGGAGTGGAATGGAGTGGAGTAGAGTTGGAATGGAGTTGAATGCAATGGAATGGAATGGCGTGGAGTGGAATGAAGTGGAGAGGAATGGAGTATAGTGGAATGGAATGGAATGGAATGGAGTGCAATGGAATGTAAAGTAATGGAATTGAGGGGATGGCAGTGTAATAGATTGGAGTGGAGTAGAATAGAGTAGAGTGGAATGGAATGGAAAGGAATGGAACGGAGTGGAGTGGAATGGAGGGCAGTGGAATAGAGTAGAGTGCAGTGGAGTGGAAAGGAATTGTGTGGAGTGGTATGGAGTGGAGTGGATTGGAATGGAATGGATTGGATTGGAATACAGTGGACACAAGTGGAGTGGAATGGAGTGGAGTGGAAAGGAGTGGAGTGGAGTGTAAAGGAGAGGAATGCAATGGAGTTGAATGGAATGGAGTGTCATGGAGTGGAGTGGAGTGGAATGAAATGTAGTAGACTGGAATGGAGTGAAATGGAATGGAATTGGATGGAATTGAGCGGAGTTTAATGCAATGGAGTGTAGTGGATTTGAGTGGAGTGGATGAAGTGGACTGCAGTGCACTGAAATAGAATGGAATGGAATGGAGTGGAGTGGAATGGAAGTGATGTGGAATGGAATGGAATGTAGTGGAGTGCAGTGGAATGCAACGGATTGAAAAGGACAGGACTGAAGTGGACTCTAATGGAGTGAAATGGATTGGAATGGAGTGGAGTGGATTGGAGTGGAATAGAATGGAATGGAATGGAGTGGAGGGCAGTGGAGTGGAGTGAAATGGAATGAAGTTGAGTGGATTAAGGGGAATGCAGTGGAATGGAAAGTGATGGAATGCAGTGGGGTGGAATGGAATGGATTGGAGCGGAATGGAATGTAGTGTAATGGAGTGGAGTGGACTGGAATAGAGGGGAGTGGAAATGAATAGAGTGGAATTGAATGGAATGGAATGGAGTGGAGTGGAGTGGAAAGGACTGGAAAGCAGTGTAATAGAATGGAATGGAGTGGAGTAGAGTGGAATGGAGTCGAGAAGGGTGGAGTGGAGTGGTGTGGATATGAATGGAATTGAGTGGAATGGAGTGCAGTGGAGTGGAATGGAGTGGAGTGGAGAGGAATGAATTGGAATAGAATGGTACGGAATGGAATGGAATGGAATGTACTTGAGTGGAGTGGAATGGAATAGAATGGAAAGAAGTGTAGTGGAATGGAGTGGTGTGGACCAGAATGGATTGGAGTGAAATGGAATAGAGTGGATTGGAATGGAATGGAATGGATTGGAGGGGAATGGAGTGGAGTGGAGTGGAATGGAGTGGTGTGGATTGGAAAGGAAAGAATGTAGTGGAGTGGAGTGGAATGGAGTGGAGTGGAATGGAGTTGAATGGAAAGATATGGAAAGGAGTGGAGTGGAATGGAGAAGAGTGAAATGGGGTGAAGTGGAATGGAATGGAATGCAGATGAAGAGAATGTAATGGAATGAATGGAAAGGAGTGGAGTGGAGTGGAATGGAGTGCATTGGAATGGAGTATAGAGGAGTCGAAAGGGATGGAATGGAATGGAGTGGACTGGAAAGCAGTGGAGTGGAGTTCAGTGAAGAGCAATTTAACGTGTTGAGGTGGAGTGGAGTGGAGTGGATTGGAATGCAAAGGAATGGAATGGAATGCAGTGGATTGTAATGGAGTGGAGTGGAAAGGAGTAGAGTGGAATGGAATGGAATGCAGTGGAATGAAATGGGAAGGAGAGGTATGGAATGGAATGGAGTGCAGTAGAAATGAGAGGAAAGGATTCCAGTGGAGTAGAGTGGAGTGGAGTGGAATGGAAAGTAATGGAATGCAGAGGAATGGAACGGAATGGACTGGAGTGGAAAGCAATGGCTTGGAAAGGATTGGAGTGGAGTGGAGAGGAGTGGAGAGGAATGAAAACTAATAGAATGGAATGGAGTGGAGTGGAATGTAGTGGAATATTATTGAGTGGATTAGATTGGAATGGAGTGGAGTGGGTTGGAGTGGAATGGATTGGCGTGGAGTGGAGTGGACTGGAATAGAATGGAATGGAATGGAATAGAGTGGAATGGAATTAAATGGAATGGAGTGGAATGGAATGGAATGGAATAGACTGGAGTGGAGTGGAATGAAATGGAATTTAGTGCTCGGAATGGAATGGAATGGATTGGTATGTAATGGAATGGATTGGAGTGCAGTGGACTAGAATGGAGTGAAGTGGAATGGAATGCAGTAGAGTGGAGTGGAATGGAGTGGAGTGGAGATGAATGGAGTGGAGTGGAATGCAATGGAATGGAATGGAGTGGAGTGGAGTGGAATTGAGTGGAATAGAGTGGAATGGAGTTGAATGGAAAGGAATGGAATGGAATGGAGTGCAGTGGAGTGCAGTTAAGTGGAATGGAGTAGAGCAGAATGGATAAAAATGGAGTGCAATGGAATGTAATGGAATGGAATGAAAAGGAGTGGAGAGGAATGGAGTGAAAAGGAATGGAGAGGAATAGAGTGGAGTGGTATGGAGTGGGGTGGAGTGGAATAGAGTGGAGTGGAGTGGAATTGAATGGAATGGAGTGAGATAGAATGGAGAGGATTGGAGTGGAATGGAGTGGAAAGTAATGTAGTGGGATGGAATGGAGTGTAGTGGAGGGGAGTTGAGTGGAGTGGAGAGGAACGGAGAGGAAAGGAAAGGAATTGAGTGCAAAGGAGTGCAATGGAGTGGAAGGGAACATAATTTAATGAAATAGAATAGAATGGAGTGGAACTGAATCTAATGGAGTGGAATGGAGTGGAGTGGAGAGCAGTGGCGTGGAATGGAATGGAGTTGAGTCAATTGGAGTGGAATGGAATGAAATGGAGTGGATTAAAGTGGAGTGGAACGGTATGGAATGGAGTGGAGTGGAATGGAATGGTATGGAATGGAGTGTAATTGACTGGAGTGGAGTGGATTGGACTGAAGTGGAATTTACCGGAGTGGAGTGGATTGGATGAGAGTTGAGTGGAATGGAATGGAATGCTGTGGAATACAATGGAAAGTCGTGAAATGGAATTCAGTGTCACAGAATGGAGTAGAGTGGAGTGGTGTGGAGTAGAACGGAGTGTAGTGGAATGGAATAGATTGGAATCAATGGAAAGCGGTGGAATGGAATGGATTGGAATGCAGTGGAGTGGATTGGAATACAATAAAATGGAGTGGAGTGGAATGGAGTGGAGTGGAGTGGAATGGAGAGCAGTGAAAAGGAGTGTAATTGACTGGAATGGAGTGTAGTGGATCGCAGTGTAATGGAATGGAATGGAGTTGAGTAGAGTGGACTGAAAGGGAGGTGAAGGGAGTGGAATGGCATGGAATAGATTGGAGTGGAATGGAGTAGAACGGATTGGGATGGAATGGAGTGGAATGAAATTGAGCGGAGTGGAGTGAAGTGGAGTGCAATGGAATAGATTGGAGTGCAATGGACTGGAGTGGAAAGGAATGGAGTGGAATGCAGTGGAGTGGAATAGAGTGGAGCCGAGTCGAATGGCATAGAATAGAGTGGAGTGGACTGCGTTGGGATGGAATGGAATGCAGTGGAGTGGAGTGGAAAGGAGTGGAGTGGAATAGAATGGAATACAGGGGAATGGAGTGGATTGGAAAGGCGTAGAATGGAATGGAGTGGAATGGAGTTGAATGGAGTGGAGTCGAGTGAAATGGCTGGCAATGGGAGGAAACGAAATGGTATGGAGAGGAATGGAATGGAATGGAATGGAACGGAGGGGAATGGAGTGGAATGGAGTGTATTGGAATGTAGTGGAGGGCAGTGGGATGGAAAGGAATGGAATGGAGTGAGGTGGAGTGGAATACAATGGAATGGAATGGAGTTGAATGGAGTGGAGTGCAGTAGAATGGAGTGGAGTGTGCAGGAATGGAGTGGAGTGGAATTGCTAGGAGGGGAGTGGAGTGGTAAGTAATGGAATGTATTGGAGCTTGTTGGAAGGGAATGGAGTGGGGAGGAATGGTGTGGAAAGGAATGTAGTGGAATTGAATGGAGTGAAATGGAGTTGAATGGAGTGGAGTGGAATAGAGTGGAATGGAGCGGAATGGACTGTAATGGAGTGGGAATTGAATGGAATGGAGTGCAGTGGAGTGGACTGGAGTGGACTGGAATGGAATGGAATTGAATGGAATACAGTGGAGTGGAGAGGAATGGAGTGGAGTGGAGAGGAATGAAGCGGAATGGAATGGAATTTAATGGAATACAGTGGAGTGGAGAGGAATGGAGTGGAGTGGAGAGGAATGAAGCGGAATGGAATGGAAAGGACTGGAAAGTAGTGGAGTGGAATGGAATGGAATGGAGCAGAATGGAATGCAATTAATTGGAATGGAATGGAGTGGAGTCCTGTAGAGTGGAGTGGAGTGGAACGGAGTGGAGTGGAATGAAGTGGACTGGAATGGAGAAGATTGGAATGGAAGGGAGTGGAGTGGAATGGAATAGAGTGGAGTGGAGTGCAATGGGGTGGAGTTGTGCTGAATGGAGTGGAGTGTAGGGCAATGGAGTTCAATGGAATGAAATGGAATGGAGTGGAGTGAAATGGACTGGAGTAGAATGGAGTAGAAGGAAATGTAATGTAATGGAATGGAGTGGAATGGAATGGAATGGAGTGGGGTGGAGTGGAATAGAGTGGAGTGGAGGGTCATGGATTGGAGTGGAGTTGAATGAATGGAGAACAGTTGAGTGGAATGGGGTGGGGTGGTGTGGTATAGAGTGGAGTGGAATGGAATGAAAAGGCATGGAGTGGAGTGTAGTGGAATGGAGTGGAGAGTAGTGGAATGGAGTTGAATAGAATGGAATGGAATGGAGTGGAGTGGAGTGGACTGGAGTAGAATGCAGTAGAGGGGAATGAAATGGAATGGAATGGAGTGGAATGGAATGGAAAGGAATGGAAGAGTGGAGTGTGGTGTAATGGAGTGGAGTGGAGTGGAATACAGTGGAGTGCAGTGGAATGGAGTGGAATGGGTCAGAGTGGAGTTGAGTGGAGTTGAATGAAATTGAGGGGAGTGGAGTTCAGTGGAGTGCAGTGGAGAGGAGAGGAATCGAATGGAGAGGAATGGAATGGGGTGGAGTGGAATGGAATTGAGAAGAGTGGAATGGAGTGGAATGGAATGGTGAGGAGTGGAGTGGAGTGGAGTGGAATGTAAGGGAGTTGATTCGACTGGAGTGGAGTGGAGTGGAGTGGAACAGAGGGGAAATGGATAGAATTGAATGAAATTGATTGGAATGGAGTGGTAGGGAACATGAATGAAATGGAATAGAATGGAGTAGAATGGAATGGAATGGAGTGGAACGGAATGGAATGGAGTCGAGTGGAGTGGAATGCAATGGATTGGAGTGAAATGGAATGGAGTGGAATGGAATGAAATTTACTGGAGTGGAGAGGAGTGGAGTGGAGTGGAGTGGAATTATTTACTAGAGTGGAGTGGAGTGGAGTGGAATGGAATGGAATGGAATGTATGGAATAGAATGGAATGTTGTGGAATTAAATGCAATGTAATGGAATTGAGTAGAGTAGAGTGGTGTGGAATGGAGTGGAGTAGAAAGGGGTGTAGTGGAATGGAAAGGATTGGAATGAAATTGGGAGTGGTGGAATAGAATGGATTGGAATTCAATAGTGTGGATTGGAATGGAATGGAATGGAGTGGAATGGAATGGAGAGGAGTGGAATGGAGTGGAGTGGAGTGGAATAGACAGCAGTGGAGCGGAGTGGAATTGAATGGAATGGAGAAGAGTGGATTGCAGTGGAATGGAAATGAATGGATTTGAGTAGAGTGGACTGTAATGGAGGTGGGTGGAGTGGAATGGAGTTGAATGGAGTGAAGTCGAATGGAGGGGAATTTATTGGAATGGAATGGAGTGGAATGAAATGGAGTGCAGTGGAGCGAAGTGGAGTGGAATGGAATGGATTGGACTGGGAGGGATTCGAATGGAATGGAGAAGAGTGGAGTGGAGTGTAAAGGAATGGAATGGATTAGAGTGTAGAGCATTGGAATGAAATGGAATGGTGTGGAGTGCAAAGAAATGGTATGGAATGGAATGAAGTGGAGTGGAGTGGAATGTAGTGGAGTGGAATGGAGTGCATTGGGGTGGAATGGAGTGGAATTCAGTGGAGTGGAATGTAGCTGAGCGGAGGGCAATGGAATAGAATGGAATGGAGTGGCTTGCAGTGGTACGGAATGGAATGGAGTGGAGTGGAGCAGACTGGAATGGAGTGGAATAGAGTGGAATGGAGTGCAGTTGAATGGAGTGGAATGGAATTGAATGGAATGAAGTTCAGTGAAATTCAATGGACTGGAGTGTAGTGGAGTGAAGGGGAGTGGAAAGGAGTAGAGAGGGCTGGAAAGGAATGGAGTGTAGTGGAGTAGAATGGAGGGGACTGTACTGGCATGGAGTGGAATGGAATGGAATGGAATGGAATGCATTGGAGTGGAATGGAATGGAATGGAGTTGAGTGGACTGCAAAGGAGTGGAGTGGAATGGACTGGAATGTACTGGAATTGAATGGAGTGTAATGGAATGTCATGAAGAGGAATGGATTGGAATGGCATGGAATGGAGTGGAGTGGAATGGAAGGGAGTGGAGTTGATTGGAAAGGAGTGGAATGGAATGGAATGGATGGGATTTGACTGTAGTGGAATGTAGTGGAACGGATTGGAATGCACTGGAGTAGATTGCAATGGAATGGAATGGAATGTATAGGAGTGGAATGGAATTGAGTGGATTGGAGGGGAGTGGAATATAGTACAGTGGAGTGGATGGAGAGGAATGCAATGGAGTGGAATGGAACGAAGGGGGTTGGAGAGGAGTACAGTGGAATGGAATGTATTGTAGAGGAATGGAATTGAGTGAAGTGTAGTGGAATGAAATGGAATAGAGTGGAAAGTAATGGAATGGAAATGAGAGGAATGGAATAGAGTGGAGTTTAATGCAGTGCAATACAATGGAGTCGAACGCAGTGGAGTGCAGTGGAATGCAATGGAATGGAGTGGAGTGTATTAGAGTGGACTGGAATGGAGTGGAATGGAGTGGAATGGAGTGGACTGGAATGGAGTAGACAGGAATGTAGTGGAACCGAGTGGAGTGGAGTGGAGAGAAATGCAATCATGTTGATTGGAATGGAACAGATTTGAGTGGAGTGGAACGTAACAGAATGGACTGGACTGGAATGGAATGGAATGGAGAGGAATGGAATGAAATATAGTGGAATGGAATGGAATGGAATGGAGTGGAGTTGAATGTAGTGAAATGGAGTGGAGTTCAGTGGAGTGGAATGGAATGGAATTGAATTTCGTGGAGTGGAATGGAGTGGAATGCAATGAAGTGGAATGGAGTATTGTGCAGTGCAGTGGCTTGCAGTGGAATGAAATGCAATGGAGTTGAGTGCAATGGAATGGAGTGGAATGGAATGGAGTTCAGTGGAGAGCAGTGGAGTGGAGTGGAATGGAGTTGAGTGGACTGGAATAGAGTGGAGTGCAATGTAATGGAGTGGAAAGGAATGGAATGGAATGGAGTGGAGTGTAATGGATTGGAGTGGGATGAAGCAGAGTGGAATTGAAGGGAATGGAGGGGAATGGTATGGAATGGAATGGAATGGAGTGGAGTGGACGGTAATGGAGTGGAATGGAGTGGAGTGGAGTGGAGAGGAATGGAGTGGAATGGATTGGAGTGTAGTGGAGTGGAACGTATTGGAGTGTATTGGAAGGGAGTAGAGTGGACTGGAATGGAACAGAATTGAGTGGAATGGAATGGAGTTGAGAGGAATGGAGAAAAGTGGAATGGATTGGAATAGAGTTTAGAGGAGTGGAGTGGACTGGAATGGAGCAGAGTGGAGTGGAATACATGGAAAGAAATGAAATGGAATGCAATGCAGTGGTGTGGAATGGAACGGAGTGGAGTAGAATGGAGAGGAATGGAATGTAGTGGAATGATTTGGAGTGGATTAGAGTGGAGTGGAACGGAGTAGACTAGTATGGAGTGCAATGGAACGGAGTGGATTGGAGTGTAATAGAATGGATTGGAGTGGAGTGGAATGGAATGTTTTGGAATGGAGGGGAACGGAGTGGAATGGAGGGTAACGGAGTGGAATGGAGTGGAACGGAGTGGAATGGAGTGGAATGGACTGGAGGGGAGTGGAAAGGAATGGAATGGAATGGAATTGACTACAGTGGAGTGGAGTGCACAGGAATGGAGTGGAATGGAATGGAAGGGAATGGAGTGGACTGCAATGGAATGGCATGGAATGGAGTGTAGTGAAGAGGAATGGAATGGAGTGGAGTGAGAAGGAGTAGAATAGAATGCAATTGAATGGAGTGAAGTGGAGTGGTATTCAGTGGATTGAAGTGGAATGGAGTGGAATGGATTGGAGTGGAGGGGAGGGGAGATGAATGGAATTGAATGGAGTGGAGTGCAATGGAATCGAACGGAACGGAATGGAGAGGTGTGGAATGGAGTGGTGTTCGGCGGAATGGAGAGGAATGGAAAGGAGAGAAATGAAATGGAGTGGAATGGAATGGAGTGGAATGGAGTGGAGTGGAAAGTAATGGATTAGAGTGGAAATGAGTGGAATGGAATGGAATGGAGTGCAGTGGACTGTCATGGAATGGAATGGAGTGGAATGGAATGGAGGAGAATTGAATGGAGTGGAATGGACGGGAATGGAGAGGAATGGAGTGGAGTGGAATGCAGTGGAATGGACTGGAATGGAGTGGAATGGAATGGAATGGAATAGAATGGAGTGGATTGGAATGGACTGGAATGTAGAGTAATGGAATGGAATGCAATTGAGTTGAATGGAATGGAAAAGAATGTAATGTAATGGCACAAAAGGGAGTGGACTGGATTGGAAAGGAATGGAGTGTAGTGGAAAGGACTGGAATGAAATGTAATGCAGTGGAGTGGAGTGGAATTGAGTGGAATGAATTGGAATGGAGTGGAGTGGAATAGAATGCAATGGAATGGAATGGAGTGGAATGCAGTGGAATGGAGTGCAGTGGAATGGAGTGGAATTGAATGGAGTGGAATAGAGGGGTAAACTGTCGAGTGGAATGGAGTGCAGTAGAGTGGAATGTAAAGGGATGGAGTGGAAAGAAATGGAGTGGAGTCGAGTGGAGTAGAGTGGAGTGGATTGCAATGGAGTGTAATGGAGCAGAGTGTAGTGGAATAGAGTGGAATGGAGTTGGGTGGAAAGGAGTGGAGAGGAATGGATTTGAGAGAAATGGAATGGAGTACAATGGAATAGAGAGGGATGGAGTGGAGAAAACTGTAGGGCAATGGAATCTTGTGGAATGGAGTGGACTGGAGTGGAATGGAATGGAAGGGAATGGAATGGAATGGAGTGCAGTGGAGTGGAATGGAGTGGAATGCATTTAAATTGAGTGGATTGGAACGCAACGGAATGGAATGGAGTGCAGTGGAGTGGAAAGGAGTGGAGTGGAGTGGAGTGGAATGGAGTGGAGTGAAGTGGAATGCACAGCAGTGGGGTGGAATGGAGTGGAATGGAAAAGAATGGAGTGGAATGGAATGGAGTGGAGTGGAGGGGAGTGGAATAGAATGGCAGGGAGTGTACTAGAATGGATTCGAGTGGAGTGGAAGGAGTCAAAGGGAATGGAGTGGAATAGAATGCAGTGCATTGGTGAGCAGCGGATTGGGCTGGACTGGAATAGTGTGGAATTCACTGGAGTGGAGAGGATAGCAGTGGAATGGAATGGAATGGAGTGGAGTGGAGTGGAATGGACTGTACTGTAGTTGAGTGGAAGGAATGAAGTCATATGGAGTGGAGAGGAATGGAGTGGAAATGAATGGAGTGAAGTAGAGTATTGCAAAGGAATGGAGTGGAATGGAATGGGGCGGAGTACAGTGCATTGGAATGGAATGGAGTGGAGTGGACAGGAATGGAATGGAGTAGAGTGGAATGGAATGGAATGGAATGGAATGGAATGGAATGGAGTGCACAGGAATGGAATGGAGTGGAGTGGAATGGAATGGAATGGAATGGAATGCAGTTGTGTGAAGTAGATTCGTTTGGAGTGCAGTGGAATGGTGTGGACTGGACGGGAAAGGAGTGGAGTGGATTGGAATGGACTGGAATGTAAAGGAATGGAATGGAGTGGAATGGAATGGAATGGGGTGGAGTGGAGTGGAATGGCATTGAATGGAGTGGAGTGGAGGGCATTGAAATGGAATTGAATGGACTGTAGTGGAGTGGAGTGGACTGGATTGGAGTGGAATGGAGTGTAATGGTGTGGAATGGAGTGGAATGGAATGGAGTGGAACGGAGTGGAATTGAATAGAATGGGATGGAGTGAAGTGGAATGGAATGGAGTGGAGTGGAATGGAATTGAGTGCAGTGTAGTGGAATGGAATGGAATGGAGTGGAAAGGATTGGAATGGAATGGAGTGGAATGGAATGGAATGGAATGAAGTGGAATGGATTGGAGTTGCACGGAATGCAGCGCAATGTAACAGAGTTTAGCTGAGTGGGTTGGAATGGAAATGAATGGAGTGCGGTGGAATTGAGTGGAATAGAATGGATCGGAGTGCAGTGGAGTGGAATGCAGTGGAATGAATTGCAGTCGAGTGGAGTGGAATGGAATGGAGTGGAGTGGAATGAAATGGAGTTGAGAGGAGTGGAGTGGAGTTGTGTGGATTGGTGTGGAGTGGAATGGAATCGAGTGGATTGGAATGCAATTGATTGGAGTGGAGTGGAGCTGAATGGTGTGTAGTGGAATGGAATTAAATGGAATGGAATGGAATGGAATGGAATAGAGTAGAGTGGAATGGAGTGGAGTGGAATGAACTACAGTGCAATGGAATGGAATGGAGCAGAGTGGAATGGAGTGGAGTGGAATGGAATGGAGTGGATTGGAGTGGGAAGAAGAGAAATGGAATAAAATGGAATGGAGTGAAGTGGAGTGGAAAGGAGTCGATTGGAGTGGAATGGAGTTGAAAGGATTTGAGAGGTGTGGAAGGACATTAATGGAATGGAGTGGAGTGCAGTGGAGAGCACCGGAATGGAAAGGAATGGAAACGAGTGGAGTGGAATGGAGTGGAATTCAGCGGAATGGAGAAGAGGGGAATAGGGTGGAATGGAAAGGAGTGGAGTGGAGTGCAGTGGAATGGAATGGAGTAGAGTGGAAATGAGTGGATTGGAATGGAGTGGAGTGGAGTGGAAGGTAATGATATGGAATGGAGTGGTATTGAATGGAGTGGAACAAAATGGAGGGGAATGGACGGGAATGGGGTGGTATGGAGTAGAGTGGAGTGGAATGCCATGGTATGGACTAGAATGGAGGGGAATGGAATGGAACGCAATGAATTGGGGTGGAGTTGAAAGGACAGGAATGGAGTAGAATGGAATGGAATGGAGTGGAGTTGAACACAGTGGAAAGGATTGGAATGGAGCAGAGTGGAGTGGAATGGAATGGAATGGAATGGAGCGGAGTGGAATGGAATAGATTGTAGTGGAATTGATGGGAGTAGAGTGGAATGGAGTGGAAATGTTTCGAGTGGAGTGGAGTGGAATGCAGTGGAAAAGACTGGAATAGAGTGGAATGGATTGTAACGCAATGAAGTGGAGTGGAAAGGATAGGAATGGATTGGATTGTGGAGGAATGGAGTGGAGTGGGGAGGAATGCTGTGGAATGGAAAGTATTGGAATGGAATGGAGTGTAATGGAGTTGAATGGAGTGGAGTGGAATAGAGTGGAATGGAGAGGAATGGACTGTATTGGAGTGCATTGTAATGGAATGGAGTGTACTGGAGTTGAGTGGAATGGAATAGAATTAAATGGAATAGAGTCCAGTGTAGTGGAATGGAGTGGAGAGGACAGGAATGCAGAGGAATGGAGTGGAATGGACTGGAGTGCAGTGTACTGGAATGGAATGGAATGTAGATGAATGGAATGGAATGAATATGAATGCAATAGAATGGAGTACTGTGGAGTAGTGTGGAGTGGAATAAAGTGGAGTGGAATGGTCTGCAAAGGAATGGAGTGGCATGGATTGGAACAGAGGGTTGTGGAGTGGAGTGGAGTACAGTGGAGTGAAACGGAGTGGAGTTGACTGGAGTGGAGTGGAATGGAGTGGAGTGGAGTGGAGTGGAATGTAGTGGAGTGGAATGGAAAGAAGTGGAATGGACTGGAATCGATTTTAGAGGAGTGGAGTGGACTGGAATGGAATGGAGGGGACTGGAGTGGAAAGAAATTATATGGAATGGAATGCAGTGGTGTGATATCGAGTGGAGTCTATTAGAATGGAAAGGAAAGGGATGCAGTGGAATGAACTGGAGTGGAGTAGAGTGGAGAAGAGTGGAATGGAATATAGTAAAATGTAGTGCAATGGAATAGAGTGGAGTGGAGTGTAATGGAATGGAACAGAGTGGAGTGGAATGGAATGGAGTGGAATGGAGTGGAATGCAGTGGAATGGAGTGGAGCAGAGAGGAATGGAGTGGAATGAACTGAAGTGGTGTGCAAGGAATGGAATGGAATGGGATGGAATGAAATTGACTGCAGTGGAGTGGAAAGCACATGAATGGAGTGGAAGAGAAAGGAAGGGAGTAGAGTTGAATGTAACGGAATGGAGTGGAATGGCATGGAATGGAGTGAGGTGATGTGGAAAAGAATGGAGTGGAGTGGATAGGAGGGGAATGGAATGGAATGGAATGAAATGCAGTGAAGTGGAGTTCTATTGAGTGGAGTGGAGTGTAATGGAGGGCAATGGATTGGAGTGGAGTGGAGGCGAGATGAAAGGAATGGAATGGAGTTGAGCGGAGTGCAGTGGAATCGATTGGAATGGAACAGAGTTGTGTGGAAAGTAGTAGAGTACAGTGGAATGCAGAGGAATGGAATGGAGTGGAATGGAATGGAGTTGAATGGAGTGGAGTGGAGTAGAAAGGAATGGAGGAGAGTGGAACTGAATGGAATGGAATTCAGTGAAGTGCAGTAGAGTGCAATTGAATGGAAGGGAGAGGGATGGAATGGATTGGAATGGACGGAAATGGAGTGCAAAGAAGTGGAGTGAGGTGGAATGCAGTGGAGTGGACTGGAATGGAGAGGATTGGAATGGAATGGAATGGAATGGAGTGGATTGGTATGGGCTTGAATGCAGTGGAAAGGAATGGAATGGAGTGGAGTTGAATGGAATGGAGAGGAAGGGAATGTAATGGCATGGAAGCGAGTGGAGTGGAGTGGAAAGGAGTGGAGTGGAGTGGTAAGGACTGGAATAAAATGGAATGCAGTGGATGGGATGGAATGGAGTGGAATGTATTGGAATGGAGTGGAGTGGAATGCAATGCAATGGACTGGAGTGGAGTGAAGTGGAATAGAGTGGAGTGGAATGGAGAGGAGTAGAGTGGAATGGAGTGGAAAGCTGTCGAGGGTAATGATCTGGAGTAGAGTGGAAAGGAGTGAAATGAAATGGAATGGAGTCAAGTGGAGTAGAGTGGAGTGGAATGGAATGGAGTGGAATTGAGCAGAGTGTAGTGGAATGCAGTTGAATGGAGTGGGGTGGTATGGAGTGGAGAGGGATGGATTGGGGTGGAATGGAATGGAGTATAGTGGAATGGAGAGTGGTGGAGTGGAGTAGACTGCAGTGGAATGGAATGGTTTGGAATGGAATGGAGTGGAGTGGAGTGGAGTGGAATGGAATGGAGTGGAGTAGACTGGAGTGGAATGGAATGGTTTGTAATGGAATGGAGTGGAGTGGAATGGAATGGAATGGAATGGAGTGGAGTAGACTGGAGTGGAATGGAATGGTTTGGAATGGAATGGAGTGGACTGGAGTGGAATGGAATGGAATGGAATGGAATGGAATAGAATGGAATGGAATGGAATAGAATGGAATGGAATGGAATGGAATAGAGTGGAATGGAATGGAATAGAATGGAATGGAATGAAATGGAATAGAATGGAATGGAATAGAATGGAATGGAATGGAATGGAATAGAATGGAATGGAATGAAATGAAATGGAATGGAATGGGATGGAATAGAATGGAGTGCAGTGGAGTGGAATGGAGTGGAATGGATTGGAATTCAGTGGAGTGGAATGCAACGGAATGGAATGGAATGCAGTGGAAGCGAATGGAGTGGAGTGAAGTGGAATGGACTGGAATGCTTTGGAATGAGTGGAATGGAAAAGAATGCAGTGGAGTGGAATGCAGTAGAGTGGAGGGGAGTGGAATGGAATGACATGTAGTTGACTGAAATGGGGTCGAGTGGAGTGCAAGGAGTCGATTTGAAAGGAGTGGTATAGAATGCAGTTCATTGTGACGAGTGGAGTGGAGTGGACTACAATGGTGTGGAATGGACTGGAGTGGAGAGGAGATTAGTGGAATGGAATGGAATGGAGTGTAGTGGAGTGGAATGGAGTGGAATGGAGTAGAATGGACTGCCTTGTAGTGGAGTGGATGGAATGGAATGGAATGGATTGGAGTGGAGTAGTTCAAAGGAATGAAGTGGAATGGAGTGGGGTGTAGTGGAGTGCAGTGGAATGGAATGGAATGGAATGGAATGGAGTGGTGTGGACTGAAATGGAATGGAATGGAGCGGTGTGGACTGAAATAAAATGGAGTGTAGTGGAATGGAATGAAATGGAAGGGAGTTGAGTGAAGTGGAATCGAGGGGAGTGAAGTGGAATGGTGGGGACTATACAAGAAAGGAGTAGAGTGGAGTGGAATGCACTGGAATGGAAGGGAATGGAATGTAATGGACTGGAATGGAAAGGAACCGCGTGGAGTGGAGTGGAATGACATGGAATGGCAAAGAATGGAATGGATTGGAATGGAGTGGAATGGATTGGAATGCAGTGGATTGGAATGGAGTGGAATGGACTAGAGTGGAATGGAGTGGAGTGGAGTTGATTTTAGTGGAATGGAATGTAGTGCAATGGAATGGAGAGGGGGGTAGTGGAGTAGAGTAGAGTGGAATGGAATGGAGTGGAATAGAAAGGAGTGTTGTGGAGTGGAATTGAATGGAGTGGAGAGGAATGGATAGGATTGAAAATGACTGTAATGGAAAGGAGTGGAGTGGAATGGAGTGCAATTGAATGGAATAGAGTGGAGAGAAGGGCAGTGAAAAGGAATGAAATGGAGTGGAGTGGAGTGGAGTGGACAGGATTGGAGTGGAATGGAGTGGAATGGATTGCAATGGAATGGAGTGGAATGTAAAGGAGAGGAATGGAGTGCAATTGAATAGAAAGGGATGGAGTAGAATGGAATGGAGTGGAGTGGACTGGAGTGGAACGGAGTGGAGTGGAATATAATGGAGTGAAGTGGAAAGAAATTGAGTGGCGTGTAGTGGAATGGAATGGAATGGAATGGAGTGGAAAGGAATGGAATAGGATGGGGTGGAATGGAACGGAATCGAATGAAGTGGAATGGATTGGGGTGGACTGGAATGGAGTGCAATGGAATGGAGTTGAATTGAGTGGGTTGGAAGGCAAATGAATGGAGTGGAGCGGAGTTGAGTGGAATAGAATGGAGTGGAGTGGAGTGCAGTGGAGTGCAGTGGAATGGAATGCAAGGGAATGGAATGGAGTGGAGTCGAATGGAATGGAGTTGTGAGGAGAGGAGTGGAGTGGAGTGGAATGGAGTGGAGTGGACTATAATGGAGTGGATTGGAATGCAATGCAGTGGAGTGGAGTGGATTGTAATGGAGTGTAGTGGAATGGAATGGAGTGGAATGGAATGGAATGTAATGGACTGGAGTGGAATGGAGTGGAGTGGCATGAAGAAGAGTGCAATGGAACGGAATGCAGTAGAGTGGAATGTAATGGAATGGAATGGAGTGGAGCAGAATGGAGTGGAATGCATTGGAGTGGAGTGGAAAGGAGTGGAATGGAATGAAATGGAATGGAGTGAAATGGAGTGGAATGGAGTGGAGTGGAGTGGAATGGGGTGGAATGCATTTGAGTGGTGTGGATGGACATTAATGGAATGGAGTACAGTGGATTTGAGAGGAGTAGAGTGGAATGGAATGGAAACGAGTGGAGTGGAATGGAGTGGAATGGAGCGGAATGGAGATAAATGGAATGGACTGGAATGGAAAGGATGGGAGTGGAGTGGAATGCAGTGGAGTGCAGTGGAATGGAATGGACTAGAGTGGAATTGAGTGGATTGGAATGGAATGTAGTGAAGTGAAGGATAATGGATTGGAATAGAGTGTAATGGAATGGAGTGTAACGGAATGGAATGGAATAGATGGGATTCGAGTGGAACAGAGTGAAGTGGAGTGGGATGGAGTTGAGTGGAGTGCAATGCCGTGGAGTGGACTGGAACATAGTGGAATGGAATAGAAAGCAATGAACTGGAGTGGAGTGGAAAGGACTGGAATCTACTGGTATGTAATTGAATGGAGTGGAGAGGAATAGAGTGGAGTGGATTGGAATGCAGTGGAGTGGAGTGGAATGTAATGGAATGGAATGGAGCAGTGTGTAATGGAATAGAGTTGAGTCGAATGGATAAGAATAGAGTGAAATGGAGTGGAAAGGAGTCGAGTGGAGTGGAGTGGAGGAGAGTGGAATACAATGGAATAGTGTGGAATGCAATGGAGTGGAGTCGAGTGGAGTAGAGTGGAGTTGAATGGAGTCGAGAGGATTTTAGAGGAGTAGAATGGAGTGGAATGGAACAGAGTGGAATGGGGTGGAATTGAGTGGAATAGAGTGGAATGGAGTAGGGTGGAATGGAGCAGAGAGGAGTGAACTGGAGTGGAATGGAATGGAGTACAATGGAATGGAGATAGGTGGAGTATAGTAGAGTGGAGAGGAATAGAATGCAGTGGAATGTAATGTAGAGGAGTGGAGTGGAATGGAATGGAGTGGAATTGAAAGGAATGGAATGGAATGGAGTGCAGTGGAGTGGAATGGAGTGGAATGCATTGGAATTGAGTGGATTGGAATGCAACGGAATGGAAAGGAGTGCAGTGGAGTTGAATGAAGTCGATTGGAGTGGAATAGACTTGAGTGGTGTGGAAAGGAGTGAAATGGAAAACAATGGAGTAGAGAGGAATGGAATGGAGTGGAGTGGAAAAGAATGGAATGGAGAGGAATGGAATGGAGTCGAGTGGAGTAGAACGGAGTAGAATGGAATGGAGTGGAATGGAATGCCATGTACTGTAGAGGATTGGAATGGAGTGGAGTGGAATGACGTGGAATGGACTGGAGTGCAGTGGAGAGGAGTGGAATGGAATGTATTGGTGTGGAGTAGACTGGAATGGAGTGGAAACAACTAGAATGGAGTGGAGTGGAGTGGAGTGTAATGGAATGGAATGGAGTGAAGTCGAACTGAGTGGATACGAATGGAGTGGAGTTGAATGGAGTGCAATGGAATTGAATGTAATGGAGTGGACTGGAGTGTAGTATAGTGGAAAGGAATGGAATGGAATGGAATGGAATGGAATGGAATGGAATGGAATGGAATGGAGTGGATTGGAATCGTATGAAGTGGACTGGAATGAAATGGAATGGAGTTGAGTGGAGTGGAGTGGAATGGAATGGAGTGGAATCTCACACAATGGAATGGAGCAGAGTGGAGTGGAATGTAGTGGAAAGGATTGGGATGCAGTGGAGTGGAGAGGAATGGAATGGAATGGAGCGGAGTGGAGTGGAATGGAGTGGGAAGGACTAGAGTGGAATGTAGTGGAATGGAGTGGATTGGAGTGGAATGGAATGGATTGCAATGGAATGGAGAGTGGTGGAGTGGAGTATAGTGGAGTGGAATGGAATGGCATGGAATAGCATGGAGTGGGGTGGAGTGGAAGGGAATGGAAATGAGTGTAAGGAATGCAGTGCAGTGGAAGGAGTGCAACAGAATGGAGTGGAGAGGAGTGCTGTGAAATGGAATGGTATGGATTGGAGCGTAGTGGAGTGGACTGGAATAGAGTGGAATGGAGTGGAACGTAATGGAGTGGAATGGAGTGGAATTGAATGAAATGGAATGGAGTACAGTGGAATGGAGTGGAGTGGAGTGGATTAGAGTGGAGTGGAATGTCATGGAGTGGAGTGGAATGTCATGGAGTGGAGTGGAATGGAATTGAGTGGAGGGAAGTGGAATGGAATGGAATGGAGTGCAAAGGAATGCAATGGAATGGAGTGGAATGGAATGAAATTGAATAGAGTGGAATAGAGTGGAGTGGAGTGGAATCGAGTGCAATGGAATGGAGTGGAATGGAGTGCGTTAGAATGGAAATTAATTTAGTGGAGTGGAATGGATGGGAATGGAAGGGAGTGGAACGGAGTGGATTTATATTGGAGTTCAGTGGAGTGGAGTGGAGTGGAATGTAGTAGAGTGGAATGTAATGGAGTGGACTGGAATGGAATGGAATGCAGTGGAGTGGAATGAAGTAGAGTGGAATGGAATGGAATGGAGTGGAATGGAATGTAATGGAATGGAGTGGAGTGGAATGGAGTGGAGTGGAGTGGAATGGATTGCAGTGGATTGATATGGACTGGAAAGGAGTGAAATGGAATGGAGTGGAATGGAATGGAATGGGATAGAATGGATTGGATTGGGGTGGAATTGAAGGGAATTCAATGGAATTGATCGGATTGGAATGGAATGGAATGGAGTGGAGTGCAGTGGAGTGGAATGGAGTGGAGTGGAGTGGAATGGATTGGAGTGATCTGAGATGGCATGGAATGGAAAATATTGGCGGGGAGTGGAATGGAGTGGAGTTGAGTGGAGTGGAATGTAATTGAAAGGAGTGGACTGTAATTGAGTGGAGTGGAGTGGAATGTATTGGAATGGAATGGAGTGAAATGGAGTGCAGAGATAGGAGTGGAGTGGAGAGGAGTGGAGTGGAAAGGTGTGGAATGGATTGGAGTGCAGTGTAAAGGAGTGGAATGGAATGAAATGGAGTGGAGCAGAGTGGAATGGAGTGGAGTGAACTAGACTGGAGTGGAGTGGAGTATAATGGAATGGAATGGAGTGGAGTGGAATGGAGTGGAAAGGAAAGGAGAGGAGTGGAGTGGAGTGCAATGGAACTAAGTGGAATGGAGTGGACTGGACAGTAGTGCAGTGTAATGGAATGGAATGGAATGCAATGGAATGGAATGGAATGGAGCGGATTGGAAGGGAATGGAGTTGAGCGGAATAGAATGGAATGGAGCTCAGTGGAGTGAAGTGGAGTATAGTAGAATGGAGTGGAGTGTACAGGAAAGGAGTTGAGTGGAGTGGAATGGAATGGAGTGGAATGGAACGTAATGGAGTGGAGTGGAGTGGAATGGCATGCGATGGAATGGAGTGGAGTGGAGTCGAAAGGATTGGAATGGATTGGAATGCAATAGAGTGGAGTGGAATGGAATAGAATGGAGTGGAGTGGAGTGGAGTGGAAAGGAATGTAATGTAATGTAATAGAGAGCGGTAGAGTTCAGTAGAGTGCAGTGGAATGGAATGGAGTGGAATGGCATGGAGTGGAGTGGATTGGAAAGAATGGAATGGAGAGGAAAAGAAAGGAATGGAAATGAATTTAACGGAATGGAGTGGAATGGAATGGAGTGCAATAGAATGGAGTGGAGTGGAGTGCAGTGCAGTGAAATGGAATGGTATGGAGTGAAGAGTGGTGGAGTGGACTAGAATAGGGTGGAATGGAGTTCATTGCAGTGGAATGGAATGGAGTACAATGAAGTGGAATGGAATGGAGTGAAATGGAGTGGAATTGAATGGATTGGAATGGAGTAGAGTGGAATGGAATAGAGTGGAGTGGAGTGGAGTTGAATGTAATGGAGTGGAGTGGAATTTAAATGAGTGGAGTGTAGTGGAATGCAATGGAATGGAGTGGAAAGGAATGCAATGGAATGGAGTGGAATGGAATGGAGTGGAATGGAATGGAAAGAAGTCGAATGGAGTGAATTGGAATGGAGTGGATTGGAGTGGGTTGGAATGAAAAAGAATGAAGTGGAGTGGAATGGAAGGGAGTGGAACCGATCTGATTGCAGTGCATATGAGTGGAGTGCAGTGGAATGGAATGCAATGGAGTGGAGTGGAATGGAATGAAGTGGATTGGAATGGATTGGAGTTGAGTGGAGTGGAGTGGAGTGTAATGGAGTGGAGCGGACTGGAATGGAGTTCAGTGGAATAAATTGTTTTGAGTGTAGTGTAGTGGAGTGGAGTGGAGTGGAATGGAATGGAGTGGAATGTAATTGAATGGAATGGAACAGAGTGGAATGAATTAGAGTGGAATGGAATAGAACGTAGTGGAATGGAATGAAATGGAATGGAGTGGAGTAGAATTGAGTGGACGGGAGTGGAATGGATTGCAGTGGAGTGTAACGGACTGGAATGGAGTTGAATGCAATGGAGTGGAAAAGAATGGATTGGAATGGAAAGGAATGGATTGGAATGGAATGCAATGGAATGGAATGGAATAGAATAGAATGTAATGGAGTGGGGTGGAATGGCGAGGAATGCATTGGAATTATTCAGATTGGAATGGAACGGAATGGAATGGAGTGCAGTGGAGTGGAATAGATTGGAGTGGAGTGGAATGGAGTGGAGAGGTGTGGAATGGAATGGAATGGAAAATATTGGCAGGGTGTGGAATGGCGTGGAGTGTAGTGGAGTGGAATGGAATGGAGAGGACTGGAAATGAGTGGAGCAGAGTTGAATGGAGTGGAAAGAACAGGACTGGAGTGGAGTGCAGTGGAGTGGAATGGAATGGAGTGGAGTGGAAAGGATTGGAAAGCAATGGAGTGGAGTGGAGTGCAATGGAACTGAGTAGAACGGAGTTGACTGGAGTATAGTGCAATGGAAAAGAATGGGATGCAGTGGAATGTAATGGAATGGAATGCAATGGAGTGGAATGATATGGAATTGAGTGGAATGGAGTGGAATGACATGCAATGGAATGGAGTGGAGTGGAGTTGAATAGAATGGAATGGATTGGAATGCAGTGGAGTGGAGTGGAGTGGATTTGAATAGAATGGAATGGATTGGAATGCAGTGGAATGGAGTGGAATGGAATGGAATGGGGCGGAGTGGACGGGAGTGGAATGGAATGAAAAGCAATCGATTGGAGAGGGTTGGATTTCAGTGGAATGGAATGGAGTGAAATGGCATGGACTGGAGTGGGGTGGAAAGGTATCGAATGCAGTGGAAAAGAAGGGAATGGAAATGAGTGTAATGGAATGGAGTGGAGTGGAAAGGAGTGCAATAGAGTGGACTGGAGTGGAGTTCAGTGAAATGGAACGGTATGGAGTGGAGGGAAGTGGAGAGGAGTGGAATGGGGTGGAATAGAGTGGGATGGAGTGGAATGGAATGGAGTGGAAAGGAACGGAATTCAATGGAATGGAATGGTGTAGAGTGGAATGGAACGGAGTTGGGTGGAGTGTGGAATAGAATGGAGGGGAATGGAATTGAGTGGAGTGTAGTGGAATGGAATCGAATGGAGTGGAAAGGAATGCAATGGAAAAGAGTGGAATGGAATGAAATAGAATGGAATGGAATGGAATGGATTGGAGTGGAATGGAGTGCAATGGAATGGAGTGGACTGGAGTGGGTTGGAATGGAAATGAAAGGAGTGGAGTGGAATGGAGTGGAAAGGAAGGGAATGGAATGGAGTGGATTGGAGTGGAGTGGAGTGGAGTGGAGTGAAAAGGAATGGAATATATTGGAATGGAGTGGAATGGGGTGGAATGGAGTGGAGTGGAATGGAACGGATGTGATTGGAATGGATTGGAAAGGAATGGACAGTAGTGCAGCAGAATGTAATGGAATGGAGGGTACTGGAGTGCAGTGGACGGGAATGAAGTGGAAGGGAGTTAAATGGAGTGTAATGGAGTGGTATGGAATGGAATGAAGTGGAGTGGAGTGGAGAATAAAGGAGTGAAGGGGAGTGGGATGGAATGGAATGGAGTAGATTGGAATGGAGTGGAGTGGAAAGGAGTGGAATGGAATGGAGTGGAATTAAATGTATTGTAGTGGATAGGAATGGAGTGGAATGGAATGGAATGGAGTAGAGTGCAAAGGAATGGAGTGAGGTGGACAGGAGTGGGATTGAGAGGAGTGGAAATGAGTGTAGTGGATTGGAATGGTATTGAATGCAGTGGAGTGGATTGCAATGGAATGGAATGGAGTGAAATTAAATGGATTGGAAAGTTTTGGAATGGAATGGAGAGGAGTGGAATGGAGTGCAATAGAATGGAGTGGAGTGGAGTGGAGAGGAATGGAATGGAATGGATTAGAGTGGAATGGAGTGGAATGGAATGGAGTGGAATGGAGTGGAGTGGACTGGAATGGGGTGGAGTGCAATGGAATGGACTGGAATGGACAGGAATGGAATGGAATGGAGTGGAATGGAGTGGAGTGAAATGGAGTAGAGTGGAACGGAATGGAATGGAGTAGAATGGAATGGAGCGGAATAGAATTAAATTGAATGAAGTGGATTGGAGTGGAATGCAGTGGAGTGGAATTGACTGCAGTGCAGTGGAATGGAGTTGAATGGAATGGAGTGGAAATAAATGGAACGGAGTGTAGTGGAGTGGAGTTCAGTGGAGTGGAATGAAATGGAGTGGAATTGATTAGAATTGAATGGAGGGGAGTGCAGTGGAATGGAATGGAGTGGAGTGGTGTGGACTGGAATAGAGTGGAATGGACTGGAATACAGTGGAATGGACTGGAATGGAGTGGAACTGAGTGTAGTGGAATGGAGTGCAGTTGAATGGAATGGAAATGAATGGAATGGAGTGGACAGGAGTGGAATGGAATGGAATTTAGTTGTATGGAGTGGAATGAAGTGGAGTGCAGTGTAATGGAATTGAATGGAATAATATGGAGTCTAACGGCATGAAGTGGAATGAAATGGAATTAATCGGAGTGCAGTGCAGTGGAGAGGAATGTAGTGGAGTGGACTGGAATGCAGTGGAGTGGAAGGAATTGATTGGAATGTAATGGAATGTAACGGAATGGTGTGGAGTGTAGTGGAATGGTTTAGAGTGGAGTGGATTGGAGTACAGTGGAATGGAGTGGAATGGTGTGATGTGGAAAGGAATGCAATGTAGTGGAGCAAAGTGGAGTGGAATGGAATGGAATGCAATGGAGTGGAATGGAGTGAAATGTAATGGAGTCAAATGGAGTGGAATGGAGTGTATGGAGTACATTGCAGTGGAATGGAATTGAATAGAATGGAGTGGAGAGGAATGGAATGGAGTGGAGTGGCAGGGAATGGAGTGGAGTGGAGTGGAATGGAATGGAGAGGAGTAGAAAGGATTGGAATGCAATTGCATGAAATGAAATGGAACGGAATGGAATGGAGTGGAGTGGAGTGGAATGGAGTGGAGTGGAGTGGAATGGAGTGGAGTGGAATGGAATGTAATGCAAAGGAATGGATTTGAGGGGAGTGTAATGGAGTATAGTGGACTGGAATGGATTGGAGAGGAGTGAAATGAAATGTAGTGGAGTGGAATGAAGTGGAATGAAACGAAGTTGAATTAAATGGAATGAAGTGGAGGGGAGTGGAGTGGAATGAAATTGAATGGAATATAACGGAATGGAGTGGAGGGGAGTGGAATGGAGTGGAGGGGAAGTGAGTTAAGTGAAATGGAGTAGAGCGGAACGGAAAGGAATGGAGTGCAATGAAATGGATTGGAATGGAGTGGAGTGGATTGGAAAGGAGTGGAATGGGTTGGAATGGAGTTGGATGGAGTGGAATGGAAGGGAATGGAGCAGAGTGCAGTGGAATGGAGTAGAGTGGAATGGAATGGAATGGAGTCGTGTGGAATGGAATGAAATGGAATGGAGCAGAGTGGAGTGGAATGGAGTGGAGTGGAATGCAGTGCAGTGGGGTGAAATGGAATGTATTGGACTAGAGTGCAGTGGGATGGAATGTATTGGAGTGGTGTGTCATGGTGTGGATTAGAGTGGACTGGAATGGAGTGGAGTGAAAAGGAATGGAATGGAACAGAAAGGAATGTAATGGATGGGAGTGGAGTGGAGTGCAATGGAGTGGAGTGGAGTTTCAAGGATTGTAATGGAATGGAATGAAGTGTAGTGGAATGGATTGGAATCGAATGCAGTCGAGTGCAGTGGAATGGAATGGAATGGAGTCGAGTGTAACGGAGTGGACCAGAATGCAGTGGAAAGGACTGGAATGGAGTGGAATAGACTGCAGTGAAATGGATTGGAATGGAATGGAATGCAGTGGGGAGGAGTGAAGTGTAATGGAGTGAAATGGATTCGAACGCAGTGGAGTGGAGTGGATTGGAGTGGAGAGGAATGCAGTGGAATGGAGTGGAGGGCAGTGGAGTGGAATGGAATATAGTGTAGTGGAGTAGAGTTTAGTGGAATGGGGTGGAGTGGACTGGAGTGGAGTTGAGTGAATGGATTAGAGTGGAATGGAAGGGAATGGAATGGTGTGGAGTGGACGGGAATAGAGTGGAGTGGAAGGAATGGAGTGGAATGAAATTTAATGGAATTGAATGGAATGGATTGGAGTGGAGTGGAGTGGAGTGGAATGGAGTGGAGTGAAGTGGAATGGAATGGAATGGAGTGGAGTGGAGTGGAAAGGATTGGAGTGGAGTGGAACAGACTTGAATGGATTATAATGGAATGGAGTTGAGTGGAATGGAATGCAGTGGAATGCAGTAGAGTGGAATGGAATGGAATACAGTTGAATGGAGAGGAATGGACTGGAGTGGAGTGCAATGTAGTGGAATGGAGTGGAATGGAATGGAATGGAATGCAATGGAAGCTGAGATTGTGCCACTGTGCTCCAGGTTGCCTGACAGTGGGATATATTCTTGAATGATAGGAATGGAATGGAAGGCAGGGAAATGAATGGAATGGAATGGAATGGAATGGAATGGAATGGAATGGAGTGGAGTGGAGTGGAATGGAATGGAATGGAATGGAATGGAATGGAATGGAGTGGAGTGGAGTGGAATGGAATGGAGTGGACTGGAGTGGAATGGAGTGGAGAAGAGTGGAATGGAGTGGAATGGAATGGAATAGATTGGAAAGGGGTGGAGTGGAGTGGAATGGACTGGAATGCAGTGGAGTGGTGAGGAATGGAGATTAGTGGAATGGAATGGAATGAAATGGAATGTAGTGGAGTGGAATGCAGTGGAAAGGAGAGGAGTGGAGTTGAATGGAGTTGAACGGAGTGGAATGGAGTGGAATGCAGTGGAGTGGAGTGGACTGGAATCGAGTGGAATGGAATGGAGTGGATTGGAATGGAGTGGAATGGAGTTGAGTGGAGTGGATTAGAGTGGAGTGGAATGGAATGGAATGGAATGGAGTTGAATGGAAAGGAGTTCAGTGGAGTGGAAAGGAGTGTGTTGGAGTGGAGTGGAATCGAGTGGAATGGAGTGAAAAGGAATGGAATGCAGTGGAATGGAATTGAAAGTAGAGAAGTGTAATGGAAGGGACTGGAGTGGATTTGATTTTGGGTGGAATGGAATGGAATGCAATGGAATAGATTGGAGAAGAGTGGAATGTAGTGGAGTGGAGTGTAATGGAGTGTATTAGAGTGGAACGGAATGGAATGGAATGGATCAGAGTGAAGTGCAATGGAGTGGAGTGGAGTGGAGCGGGTTGGAGTGGAATGGAATGGAATGGAAATCAATCGAGTGGATTCGAACGGATTGGAGTGGAGTGGAATGGAATGTAAAGTCTTGCAGTGGAAAGGAATGGAGTGGAGTGGAGTTCAGTGCATTGGAATCGAGTGGGATGGAAAGGAGTGGAGTAGAGAGGAATGGATGGAAAGGGAATGGATTGGAGTCGAATGGATTGGAATGGAGTGGATTGAAATTGAATAGAATGGAATGGAGTGGAGTGGGGTGGAATGGAGTGGAGTGAAGTGGAATGGAATTCAGTGGAGGGGAATGGAGTTCAATGGAATGGAGTGATGTGGAGTGACATGGAATGGAATGAAGCTGAGTGGACTGGATTGGAATGGAATGGAGAGGAATGAATTCGAATGGAGTGGAACTGAGGGGAGTGGAGTGGAGTGGAGTGAAATTCTGTGGAATGGACTGGAATGGAGTGTACTGGAATGGAATGGATTGGAAGGGAATTGAATGGAATATAATGGAGTGGACTGGAGTCGAATGGAGTGGAGGCGAGTGCAATAGAGTGGAATGGAATGGAAAGGAATGGACTGGGGTGAAGTAGAGTGGAATGGAATGGACTGGATTGGATTGGATTGGAGTGGCGTGGAGTTGAGTGGCATGGAATGGAATGCAGTAGAATAGAATGGAATGGAGTGGAACGGAATGGAATGAAATGGAATAGAGTGAAGTGGAGTGGAACATATTGGAGTGGAGTGTAATGGAGTGGAGTAGATTGGAACAGAATGGAATGAAACGGATCCAAGGTGAGTGCAATGGAGTGGAGTGGAGCGGAGTGGAGAGGAATTGAATGGATTGGAATAGAGTGAAGTGGATTGGAGTGGAATGGAATGGAATGGAATGGAACGGTGTTGAGTGGAATGGAGTGGAGCGGAGTGGAATGGAATAGATTGTAATGGAATGGAGAGGAGTGGACTGGAATACATTGAAGTGGAGTGGAGCGGAACGGCATGGAGTGGAGTCAAATGGAGTGGAATGGAATCGACTGGACTGCATTAGAGTGGTGTTGAATGGAGTGGAATGGAGTGGAGTGGAATGGAATGGATTGTAGTGGGGTTTAATGGAGTGGAATAGAGTGGGATGGAGAGGAGTGCAGTGGAGTGGAAAGGAATGGAGTGGATTCAAATTGAATAAAACGGAATGTAATGGAGTGGAGTGGAATAGAGTGGAGTGGAATGTAATGGAGTGGAATGGAAAGAAATGGAATGGCATGGAGTGGAGTGGAATGGCGTGGCGTGGAGAGGCATGGAGTGGAGTGGAGTGGAGTGGAGTGGAATGGAATGGAACGGAATGGAATGGAGTGGAGTGGAATGGAATGGAACGGAATGGAATGGAGTGGAGTGGAATGGAGTAGAGTGGAGTGGAATTGAGTAGAGAGGAATGTAGTGGAATGGAATGGAGTAATATAGATTGGAATGGAATGTTATGGAGTGGAGTGGAATGGATTGGAGTGGAGTGGAATGCAGTTGAGTGGAATGGAGTGGAGTTTAGTGGAGTTGAGTGGAATGAAATGGAGTGGAGTGTAATGGAGTGGAATGGAATGGAATAAAATGGAATGGAGTGGAATGGAATGCAAGAGGAAATTGTGCCACTGCACTCCTGGTTTTCTGACAGTGTGTGACATTCTCGAAAGAAAGGAATGGAATAGAGTGCAGAGGAATGGACTGGAATGGAATGGAGCGGACTGGAATGGAATGGAGTGGACTGGATTGGACTGGACTGCAGTGAAGTGGAGTGGAGAGGAATGTGGAGGAAAGGAATGGGATGGAATGGAATGGAATGAAGCAGTGTGGTGTGGAGTGGAGTTTATTGCAGTGGAATGCAGCAGAATGGAATGGGATGGCGTGGAATGGAGTGTAGTGGAGAGGTGTGGAATGGAGTGGAATGGAATCGGAAGTAATGGAATGTAACAGACCGGAGAAGAATGGAGCGCAGTGGAGCTGAGCAGAAGGGAACTTAAAGAACGGAACGGAACGGAATGGGAGCTGATTGTGCCACTGCATGCCAGGCTGGGTGACTGAGTGAGATACTCTAGAAAGAAAGGAATGTAATGGAATGCAGTGGAATGGAATAGAGCGGAATGGAGTGGAGTGGATTGGGTTGAAGTGGAGTGGAGTAGAACGGAGAGGAATGGAATGGGATGGAATGCAATTAAATGAACTGGAGTAGATTGGGGTACAGCGGAGTGCAGTGGAATGGAGTGGAATGAAACGGAATGCAGTGAAATAGAGTGGAGTGAAATGCAATGGAGTGAAAAGGAGTGGAATGAAGTGGAATGGAATGGGATGTAATGGAATGTAGTGGAGTGGAATGGAATGGATGGAATGGAATGGTATGGAATGGAATGGAATGGAAGCGGAGATTGTGACACTGCGCTCCTGGCTGGGTTACCGTGTGAGACATTCTCAAAAGAAAGGAATGGAATGGAATGCAGTGGAATGGACTGGAATGGAATGGAGTGGACTGGAGTGGGGTGAAGTGGAGTGTAGAGGAATGTAGAGGAATGGAATGGGATGGAATGGAATGGAATGAAGTGGTGTGGAGTGGTTTGGAGTGTATTGCAGTGGAATTGAGTAGAATGGAATGGGATGGAGTGGAATGGAGTGTAGTGGCGAGGTGTGCATTGGAGAGGAATGGAATCGGAAATAATGGAATGGAATGGAGTGGAGTGGAACGGAATGTAATGGAGCAGAGCGGAGCACAGTGGAGCTGAGCAGAAGGGAACTTAATGGAAGGGAACAGAATGGAATGGGAGCTGATTGTGCCACTGCGTGCCAGGCGGGGTGACAGAGTGAGATACTCTTGAAGGAAAGGAATGCAATGGAATGCAGTGGAATGCAATAGAATGGAATGGAGTGGAGTGGAGTGGGTTGACGTGGAGTGGAGTGGAATGGAGAGGAATGGAATGGGATGGAATGGAATGAAATGAAGGGGAGTGGAGTGGGACACAGGGGAGTGCAGTGGAATGCACCGGATTGAAATGGGATGGAGTGAAATAGAGTGGAGTGGAGTGCAATGGAGTGAAGAGGAGTGGAATTAAGTGGAATGGAATCAGATGTATTTTAATATAGTGGAGTGGAGTGGAGTGGAACAGAGTGGAATGGAACGGAACATAATTGAATGGAATGGAAAGGAAAGGAATGGAATGGAATAGAATGCAATGGAATAGAAAGGAATGCAATGGAAAGTTGACTTGTAATGTGAGATGAGTTTCTGCCGCTGCAGTCCCGCCTGGGTGACACAGTGATATCCTGTCGAAAGAAAGTAATGGAATGCAATGGAGTGAAATTGAGTTGAACGGAAAGGAGTGGAGAGGAGTGGAGTGTAGTCGAGTGGAATGGAGTGGTGTGGAATGCAGTTGAATGCAATGGGATGGAGTGGAATGGAATGGAGTGTACTGTTGTGGAGTGGATTGAAATAGAATGCAATAAAATGAGATGGAATGGCATGCAATCTAATGGTGAAAATAAGTGTGAGCTGAGATCGTGCCACTGAACTTCAGGTTGGTGACACAGTGAGATCCTGTGGAAAGAAAGGAAGGGAATGATATGGAGTGGAATGGAATAGAGTGGAGTGGAATGGAGAGGAGTGGAATGGAGTGGAGTGGAGTGCAGTGGAATGGACTGGAGTGGAATGGAATGGAATGGAATGGAATAAAGAAATATGTGCTGACATATTGTCACAGCACTGCAGCCTGTGTGACAGAGGGAGATCCTGTCAAAATAAAGGAGTGGAATTGATGGGATTGGAATGGACTGGAATGGAATGGATTGGAGTGGAGTGGAATGGAGTGGAGTGGAATGGGGTGGAATGGAATGGAGTGGAGAGGAGTGAATTGAATGGAGTGGAGTGGAGTCGAATGGTGTAGAAAGGAATGGAGTGGAATGAAGCTGAATGGGGTAGAATGGAGTGGAGTGGAGTGGAGTGCAATGGACTAAAATGGAGTAGAGTGGAATGGAGTGGAATCGAATGGAGTGGAGTAGAGTGGAATGGAGTGGAATGGACGGGAATGGAGAGGAGTGGAATGGAGTGGAGTGGAATGGAAAGGAATGGATTCGATTGGAATGGAATAGAATGGAGTGGAGCGGAATGCAATGAAGTGGAGTGGAGTGGAGTGGAATCAAGTGGAATGGAATGAAATGCAGTGGAATGGAATGGAGTGGAAGGTACTGAAGTGGAATGGAATGGAGTGGAGTGGATAGGAATGGAATGGAATCCAATGGAGAGTAGTGGAATGGAGTGGAGTGGAATGGAGTAGAGTGGAATTGAGTGGAGTGGAATGGAGTGGCATGGAATGAGGTGGAATGAAGTGGAATGGAGTGGAGTGGAATGTAATGTAATGAAATGGAGTGGAGTTGAGTGGAGAGGAGTGGAGGGGAGGGCAGTAGAGTGGAACGGAGTGTAGTGGACAGGAATGGAGTGGAATGCAATGGAATGGAATGGAATGGAGTTTGGTGTAGTGGAGTGGATTGGAGTGGAGTGGAATGGAATGGAGTGGAGTGGAATGGAGTAGAGTGGAGCGGATTGAAATGCAGTGGAATGGATTGGAGTGGAGTGGAATGGAATGGAGTGGAGTGGAATGGAGTAGAGTGCAGTGGATTGGAAGGCAGTGGCGTGGAGTGGAGAGCAATGGAGTGGAGAGGAACAGAATGGGATGAAATTTAGTGAAGTGTAATGGAGTGGAGTGGAGTGGAACGTAGTAGAATTTAACGGAGTGGATTGGAATGGAGTGGATTGGAGTGGAGGGAAGTGGAGTGGAATTCAATGGAGTGGAATGGAGTGGAGTGGAATGGAGTGGAATGGAATGGAATGGAGTGGAGTGGAATGGAGTGGACTGGAATGGAGTGGAATGAAATGGAATGGAATCAAATGGAGTGGAGTGCAATGGAGATGAGTGGAGAGGAATGGAGTGGAGTGGAATAAAACGGAAAGGAATGGAGAGGAGTGGAGTGGAATGGAGTAGTATGAAGTGGAGGAGAGTGATGTGGAGAGGAGCGGAATGGAATGGAATTGAATAGAGTGGAATGGAATGGAGGGGACTGGATTGAAATGGAATGGAATGCAATAGAAAGGAATGGAATGGATTTGGGTGGAGTGGAGTGGAGTGGAATGGAATGGATTGGAGTGGAATGTAGTGGAGTGGAGTGGAGTGGAATGCAGTGGAGTGGAGAGGAGTGGAATGGAATGGAGAGGAACAGAATGGGTTGGAATTTAGTGAAATAGAATGGAGTGGAGTGGAGGGGAAAATAGTGTAATTGAATGGACTGGAATGGAATGGAGTGGATTGAAGTGGAGTGGGCTGGAGTGGAATTCAATGGAATGGAATAGACTGGACAGGAATGGAGTGGAATGGAGTGGAATGGAACGGAATGGGATGGAGTGGAATGGAGTCGAATGGAATGGAGTGGAATGAAATGGAATGGAATGAAATGCAATGGAGTGAAGTGGAATGGACAGGAGTGGAGAGGAATGAAAGGAGTGGAGAGGAATGGAGTGGAGTGGAATGAAACGGAATGGAATGGAGAGGAATGGAGTGAAATGGAGTAAAATGGAATGGGGGAAGGAAGTGGAGTGGAGTGAAATGGAATGGAATGGAATGGAGTGGATTGGAATGGAGTGGAGTGGGGTGAAATTGAGTGGAATGGAATAGAATGGAATGAAGTGGAGTGCAATGGAGTGGAATGGAGTGGAATGCAATGCAATGGAATGTCGTGAATTGGAGTGGAATGGAACGGAGTGCTCTTGAATGGAATGGAAGGGAATTTAGTGGAATGGAATGGAGTGCAGTGGAGTGGAATGTAGTAGTGTGTAGTGGAATGCCCTGGAGTGGAGTGGAATCGAAAGAAATGGAATGGAATGTAGTGGAGTGAAGTGGAAAGGAGTGGAGATTAGTGGAATACAGTCGAATGTAATGGAGTGGAGTGGAGTGGTGTGGAACGCAATGGAATGGAGTGGCCTGGAATGGAATGGAATGGAGTCGAGTGGAATGGAATGGAGTGGATAGCACAGGAATGGAATAGAATGGAGTGGAGTGGAGATGAGTGGAGTGCATTAGAATGTAGTGGAGTGGAGTGGAAAGCAATGGAATGGAGTGGAGTAGAAAGGAACGAAATGTAGTGGAATGGAGTGGAATGGAATGGAGTGGAATGGAATGCAGGGGATTGGAGTGGAACGGAGTGGAATGGAATGAAGTGGAATGGAATGGAGTGGAATGCAATGGAGTGGAGTAGAGTGGAAAGGAGTGGAATGGAATGCAATTAATTGGAGTGGAATGGAATGAATTGGAGTGGAATGGAGTGGAATGGCGTGGAATGGAGTGGAGTGGAATGGAATAGAATACAGTGGAGTGGAGTGGAATGTAATGGGGTGGAATGGCGTGGAATGGAGTGGAGAGGCTTGGAGTGGAGTGGAATGGAGTGGAGTGGAGTGGGGTGGAGTGGAAAAGAACGCAGTGAAATGGAATGGAATGGAATGGAATGGAATGGAGTGGAATGGAATGCAAGCTGAGATTGTGCCAATGCACATCAGGCTGAGTGACAGAGTGAGATACTCTCGAAAGAAAGCAATGGAATGGAATGCAGTGTAATGGAAAAGAATGGAATTTAGTGGATTGGAGTGGAGTGTAGGGGAGTGAAGTGGACTGGAGTGGAATGGAGAGGAATGGAATGGCATGAAGAGGAGTGGAGTGGGGTGGAGTGGAGTGCAGAAGAATGGAGTGGAATGGAATGGGATGCGGTGAAATGGAGTGGAGTGGTGTGCAGTGGAGTGGCATGAAGTGGAATGGAGTGGAATGGAATGGGATGTAAGGGAACGTCGTGTTGTGGATTGGAGTGGAACTGAAAGTAAGAGAACATAACGGAGTGAAGTGAAATGGAATGGAACGGAATAGAACGGAATGGAATGAAACGTAACCAGAGTTGAGATTGTGCAAGTGCGCTCCAGGCTGGGTGACAGAGTGAGATACTCTTGAAAGAAAAGAATGTAATGGAATGCAGTGGAATGGTATGGACTGGAATGGAGTGGAGTGGGGTGAAATGGATTGAAGTGGAGTGTAGTGGAGTGAAGTGGAGTGGAGTGGAATGGAGAGGAATAGAATGGGATGGAATGGAATGGAATGAAGTGGAGTGGAGTTGGGTGAAGTGGAGTGCAGTGGAATGTAGACGAATAGAATGGGAGGGAGTGGAATTGAGTGCAGTGGAGTGCAGTGGAGTGGATAGGAGTCGAATGGAGTGGAAAGGAATCAGCTGTAATGGAATGTAGTTGAGTGGAAAAGAGTGGAGTTGAACGGAGTGGAATGGAATGGAATTGAATGGAAAGGAATGGAATGGAATGGAACGGAATGGAATGGAACGGAATGGAATGGAGTGGAATGGAATGGAATGGAACGGAATGGAGTGGAATGGAATGGAATGGAATGCAATGGAATGGAATGGAATGTAGTGGAACAGAATGGAATGGAATGGAATGGAATTTAATGGAAAGCTAAGGAATGCAACGGAATAGAATGCAATGCAGTGAAAAGTTGACATATAATGTGAGCTGAAATTGTGCCACTGTACTCCAGCCTGCGGGACGCAGTGATGTCCTGTCAAAAGAAAGTAATAGAACACATTGGAGTGAAATGGAATGTAATGGGTTGCAGTGGCGTGGAGTGAAGTGGAGTGGAGTGGAATAGAGTTGAATGGAACGGGATGGAGTGGAATAAATTGGAGTGGAGTGGAGTGCAATAGAATGGAATGGAATGGGTTGGGATGGAATGCAATGGAATGGTGAAAAGAAATGTGAGCTGACATTGTGACAATGCACTCCAGCATTTGTGACAGAGTGATATCCTTTCGAAAAAAAGGAATGGAACGGAATGGAGAGGAATGGAGTTGAGCGCAGTGGAGTGGAGTGGAATGGAATGGAATGGAATGGATTGAAAGGGAAGGGATTGGAGTGGAATGGAGTGGAAAGGATTGGAATGGAGTGGAGTGGAGTGGTGTCGAGTGGAATTGAGAGGACTGAAGTGGATTGGAGTGGAATGAAATGGAGTGGAGTGGTGAGGAGTGGAAAGGAAGGGAATGGAATGGAGTGGATTGGAATGGAATGGAGTGGAGTGGAGTGAAATGGACAGGGGCGGAATGGAATGGAATGGAATGGAATTAAGAAATGTGAGCTGATATTGTACCACTGAACTTCAGTCTTTCTCACAGAGTGAGGTCCTGTGGAAAGAAATGAACGGAATGGAATGCAGTGGAATGCAATGAAATGGAGTGGAATGGAGTGGTGTGGAGTGGAATGGAGAGTAGTGGAATGGATTGGAGTGGAATGAGGTGAAATGCAATGGAGTATTGTGGAATAGAGTGGAGTGGAAAGGAGCGGCATGGAATGAGATGAAAGGGAATGGTATGTCATGGAATGGAGTGGACTTAAGTGGAGTGGAGTGGAAGGTAGTGGAGTGGAGTGGAGTGGAATAGAATAGCATAGAGTGGAAGGGAATATAGTGAATGGGAGTGGAGTGGAGTGGAATGGAATGGAATGGAACAGTATGGAATGGAAAGGAGTGGAATGGAGTGGGGTGGAATGGAATGGAATGGAGTGGAAAGGAATGGAGTGTAGTTGAGTGGAGTCAAGGGGAGCAGAGTGGAGTGGAATGGAGTGGAATGGAATGGAGTGGATTGAAGTGGAATGCGATGGAATGGAGTGGACAGGAATGCAGAGGAATGGAGTGGAATGGAGTGGAATGGAGTGGAGTGGAATGGAGTGGAATCGAATGGACTGGAATGCAATGGAATGGAATGGAATGGAATGGAGTCGACTGGAATGGAATGAAGTGGAAAGCACAGGAATGGAATGAAATGGAGTCGAGTGGAGAGGAGTGGAGTGGAGTGGAGAGGAGTGGAGTGGATTGGAATGGAGTGGAGTGGAGTGGAATGGAGTGGAATGGAATGGAATGAAGTGGAATGCAATGGAATGGAATGGAGTGGAGTGGAGTTCAGTGGAAGGGAGAGGAGTCGAATGGAGTGGAATGGAATAGAATGGAATGGAGTGGAGTGGAATGGAATGGAATGGAGTGAAGGGGAGTGGAGTGGAAAGTAGTGGAATGGAGTGGAGTGGAGTGGAATGGAATGGAATGGAATCAGGTGGAATAGATTGGAATAGAATGGAAGGGAATGGAGTGGAAGGAAAGGGGTGTAATGGATTGGAGTGTAATGGAGTGGAATGCAGTGGAGTAGAGTGGAGTGGAATGGATTAGAATGGATTGGAATGGATTAGGATGGAGGGGAATTGAATTGAAAGGAATGCAGTAGAATGCAACGGAAAGTAATGGAGTGGAGTGGAGTGGAATGGAGGGGAGTGGAGTGGAATGGAGTGCTGTGGAGTGGAATGGAGTGGAATGGGGTTGAGCGGAGTGGAATGGACTGGAATGGAATGGAATGGAATGGAAAAGAATGGAGTGGAGTGGAGAGGAATTGAGTGGAGTGGAATTGAATAAAGCAGATTGGAGTGGAATGGAATGAAGTGTAATTGAGTGGAGTTGAATGGAGTCTAGTGGAGTGGAATGGAGTGGAGTGGATTGGAATGGAATGGAGTGGAACGGAATGGAATGGAATGGAATGGAATGGAATGGAATGGAATGGAATGGAAAGGAATGGAATGGAAGGGAGTGGCATGG
Source organism: Pongo abelii (assembly GCF_028885655.2). NCBI lineage: Eukaryota > Metazoa > Chordata > Mammalia > Primates > Hominidae > Pongo > Pongo abelii. The sequence goes on along the minus strand of NC_072000.2, from coordinate 8,186,426 downwards.
AGTTGAGTGGAGTAGAGAGGAATGGAATGGAGTGGAATGGACTGGAGTGGATTGGAGTGAAGTGGAGTGAAGTGGAGTGGGTTGGAGTGGATTGGATTGTAGAGGAGTGGGGTGGAGTGAAATGGAGTGGAGTGGAATGGAATGGAAGGGAGTGGAATGGAGTGGAATGCAGTGGAGTAGAGCGGAGTGGAGTGGAGTGAAGTGGAATGGAATGAGTGGAGTGGAATAGAATGGAATGGAATGGAATGGAGTGGAATGCAGTGGAGTGGATTGGAGTGGAGTAGAGTGGAATGGAGTGGAGTGGAATGAAGTGGAGTGTAATGTTGTTGAATGGAAAGGAGTGGAACTGAATAGAATGGAAAGGAGTGGAACTGAATAGAATGGAGAGGAGTGGAATGGAATGGAATGGCGTGGGGTTTAGTGGAGTGGAGTAGAGTTGAGTGAAGAGGAATGGAGTGGAATGGAGTGGAAAAGACTGAAATGGAGTGGAATGGAATGGAATGGAGTGGAATGGAATGGAATCCAATGGATTGTAGTGGGGTGGAATAGAGTGGAGTGAAGTGGAATGGAGTATAATGGAATGGAAGGTAATGGAATGCAGTGGATTGGAGTGGAGTGGAGCAGAGCGGAACGGAATGGAATGGAATGGAAGAGAATGGATTGGAATGTGAGCTGAGATTTTGCCACTGCGCTCCAGGCTGTGTGACAGAGTGAGATACTTTCGAAAGAATGGAATGCCATGAAGGCAGTGGAAAGGAATGGATTGAAATGGAGTGGAATGGAGTGGATTGGAATGGAGTCAAGTGGAGTAGAGTGTAATGGAGAGGAATGGAATGGGATGGAATGGAATGGAATGAAGTGGAGTGGAATGGGGTTGAATGGAGTGCAGTGGAATGGAGCGGAACAGAATTGGATGGAGTGGAATGGAGTGCAGTGGAGTACAGTGGAGTGGAGAGGAGTGAAATGGACTGGAATGGAATAGGATGTAATGGAATGTAGTGGAGTGGAACGGTGCGGAATGGAATGGAATTGAATTGAATTGAATGGAATGGAATGGAGAGGAATGCAATGGAATGCCACTGAATGCAGTGTAATAGAATGCAATACAATGGATTGACGTATAATGTGAGCTCATATTGTGCCACTGCACTCCAGCCTGGGTGACACAGTAAAATTCTCTCGAAAGAAAGGAAAGGAATGCAATGGAGTGCAATGCAATGGAATGGAATGGAATGGCGTGGAGTGGAGTGGAGTTGATTATAGTGGAATGGAGTTGAATGGAAAGGGATGGAGTGGAATGGAACGGAGTGTATTGGAGTGGAGTGAAATAGAATGGAATGGAGTGGGATGGAATGCAATGCGATGGAATGGAATGCAATGGAATGGGGAAAAGAAATGTGAGCTAAGATTGTGCCACTACACTCCAGCCTTTATGACAGAGTGAGATCCTGTGGAATGAAAGGAATGGAATAGAATGGAGTGGAATGGAATAGAATGGAGTGGAATGGAACACAATGGAGTGGAGTGGAGTGAAACAGAATGGAGTGGAATGGAATGGAGTGGAGTGGAAAGGAATGGAGTGGAATGGATTATAGTGGAGTGGAATGGAGTGGAATAGAATGGAGTGGAATGGAATGGACTGGAGTGGAATAGAGTGGAGTGGAATGGAGAGAATTGGAGTGTAGTGGAATGGAGAGAATTGGAGTGGAGTGGAATGGAATGAAGTGGAATGGAATATATTGGAATGGAATGGATTGGAATGGAATGGAATGGAATGAAGAAATCTGTGCTGAGATTCTGCCACTGCACACCGGACTGGGTGTCAGAGTAAGTTCCTGTCAAAGAAAGGAATGGAATGGAATGAGATGGAATGGATTGAATGGAGAGGAGTGGAGTTTGGTGGAGTGTGAAGGAGTGGAACGGAATGGGATGAAAGGGAAAGGTGTGGAGTGGACTGAATGGAGTGGAGTGGAATGGATTGGACTGGAGTTGAGTGGATTGGAGTGATGTGGAATGGAATGGAATGGAGTGGTGTGGAATGGAATGGAATGGAATGGAATGGTGAAATGATATGTGAGCTGAGATTGTGCCACTGCACTCCTGGCTGGTTGACCAAGTGAGATACTCTCAAAAGAAAGAAATGGAGTGGAATGCAGTTGAATAGAATGGAATGGAATCGAATGGAATGGAGTGGACTGGAGTGGAGTGCAGTGGACTGGAGTGGAATGGAGTGGAACGGAATGGGTTGTATTGCAATGGAATGAAGTGGAGTGGAGTGGGTTGGAGTGAAGTTCAGTGGAATGGACAGGAATGGAGTGGGATGGAGTGAAATGCAGTGGAGTGGAGTGGAGAGGATTAGAATGGATTGTAATGGAGTGGGATGGAATCGGATGTAATGGGATGTAATGGAATGTAGTGGAGGGGAGTGGAGTGGAGTGGAACGGAGTGGAATGCAACGGAACGGAACAGAACAGGACTGAACGCAACAGAACGTGACGGAACGGAACAGAACAGAACGGAATGGAGAAATGTGCGCTGAGATTGTGCCACTGCACTAGAGCCTGTGTGACAGAGGGATATCCTGTCGAAAGAAAGGAGTGGAATGGAATAGAATGGAATTGAATGGAATAGAATGGAATTAAATGGAATGGAATGGACTGGAGTGCAGTGGAATGGTATTGAGTGGCATGGAATGGAATGGAATGGAATGGAATGGAATGGAGCCGATTGTAGCAGTGCAGAAAGGAATGCAATGGAAGGGAACGAAATGGAATGGAATGTTACCTGAATTTGTGCCACTGCCCTCCAGTCTGGGTGACAGAGTGAGATACTCTCAAAAGAAAGGAATGGAAGGGAATGCAGTGGAATGGAGTGGACTGGAGTGGAGTTTAGTGGAGTGAAGTGGAATGTAATGGAAAGGAGTGGAATGGAATGCAGTGGAGTTTAGGGGAATGGAGTGGGCTGGAGTGGAATGCAGTGGAGTAGAGTGGAATTGAATGGAATGGAATGGAATGGAGTGGAGTGGAATGGAGTGGAGTAGAGTGGAGTGGAATGGAATGGAATGGGTTGAAGTGTAGTGGAGTGGAGTGGAATGGAATGAAATGGAATGGACTGGAGTGGAATGGAGTGGAGTGGATTGGAGTGGAATGCAATGGAATGGCAAGGAATGGAATGGAACAGAGTTGAGTGGAATGGAGTGGAATTGAGTGGAATGAAGTGGAATGGAACGGAATGGAATGGAGTAGAGTGGAGTGGAGAGCAGTGGAGTGGAATGGAATGTAATGTAATGGAATGGAATGGAATTGAAAGGAAGCTGAGTTTGTGCCACTGCATTCCAGGCTGGGTGACAGAGAGAGATACCCTAGAAAGAAAGGAATGCAATGGAATGCATTGGAATGGAATGGAAAGGAATGGAGTGGACTGGACTGGGGAGGAGTGGACTGAAGTGGAGTTGAGTGGAATGGAGACGAATGGAATGGGATGGAATGGAATGGTATGAAGTGGAATAGAGAAGAGTGGTGTGGAAAGGGGTGGAAAGGAGCAGAATGGAATGGAATGGAGTGAAATGAAGTGGAGTGGAGTACAAGGGAGTGGAGAGGAGTGGAATGGATTGGAATGGAGCCGGATATAATGGAATGCCGGTGAGTGGAGTGGAACGGAATGGAATGAAACAGAGTGGAGCAGAGCGAAGTGGAGTGGAATGGAATGGAACGGAACAGAAGGGAGCGGGAGCTGAGATTGTGCCCCTGCACTCCAGGCTGAGAGACAGAGTGAGATACACTCGAAAGAAAGAAATGGAGTGGAATGCAGTGGAATACAATGGAATGGAATGCATTGGAGTGGAGTGGAATGGAATGAAGGGGAGTGCAGTTGAACGGAGAGGAATGGAATGGGACAGAATGGAATGAATTGACGTGGAGTGTAGTGGGGTGGAGTGGAGTGCACTGGAATGGGATGGAGTGGAATGGAGTGGAGTGGAGTGGAGTTAAATAGAATGGAAGGGAATGGGATGGAATGGAATGCAATGGAATGATGAAAAGAAATGTGAGCTGAGTTAGTGTCACTGCACTCCAGCCTTTGTGACAGTGAGATTCTGTGTAAAGAAAGGAATGGAATGGCATGGAATGGCATGGAATGGAATGGAATGGAATGGAATGGAATGGAATGGAATGGAATGGAATGGAGTGGAGTGGGGTGGAGTGGATTGTAGTGGGGTGGAGTGGAATGGAGTGGGGTGGAGTGGAATGGAGTGGAGTTGAGTGGAGTGGACTGGAGTGGAGTGGAGTGGAGGGGAGTGGAGTGGAGTGGAGTGGAATGTAAGGGAATGGAATGGAGTGGAGTGGAGTGGAGTATATTGGAATGGAATGGACTGGAATGGAATGGAATGGAATGAAGAAAAGTGTTCTGGGATTGTGGTAATGCACTACAGCCTATGTGACAGAGGCAGATACATTCGAAAGAGACTAGCAGAATGGAAGGGATTGGAATGTAATGGAATGGAATGGATTGGAGTGCAGTGGAGTGGTATTGAGTGGAGTGGAGTGGAATGCAGTGGAATGGAATGGAATGGAATGGAAAGGTGAAGTGAAATGTGAGCTGAACTGTGCCTATGAGCACCACCCTGGGTGACAGAGTGAGATCCTGTCAAAAGAAAGGAATGGAATGGAATGGAGTGGAATGGAATGGAATGGAGTAGAGTGGAGTGGAGTGGAGTAGAGTGGAGTGGAGTGGAGTGGAAAGGACTGGAAAGGAATGGAATGGAATGAAAGAAGTGGAGTGGACTGCAATGTAATGGAGTGGAGTGGAGAGGAGTGAAGTAGAGTGGAGAGGAGAGGAATGGAGTGGAATGGAATCGGATGTTACGGAATTTAGTGGAGTGGAGTGGAATGGAATGGAACAAAACAGAATTGAATGGAAAGGAATGGAGAAAAGTGTGCTGAGATTGTCCCACTGTGCTACAGCCTGTGTGACAGAGGGAGATACTGTTGACAGAAAGGAGTGGAATGGAAGTGATTGGAATGGAATGGAATGGATTGGAGTGGAGCAGAGCAGAATTGAGGGGAGAGGAGTAAATTGCAGTGGAATGAAATGGAAAGGAATCTAATGGAATGGAAAGGAATGGTATGTTGAAATGAAATGTAAGCTGAGATTGTGCCACTGCACAACACCCTGGGTGACAGAGTGATATCCTGTCAAAAGAAAGGAATGGAATGGAAAGGAGTGGAATGGAATGGAATGGAGTTGAGTGGAGTGGAGTGGAGTGAAGTGGAAAGGAGTGGAATGGAATGGATTGGAATGGAAAGGAGTGGGGTGGACTGGAATGGAGTGGAGTCGAGTGGAGTGGAATGGTTTGGAGTGGAGTGGAGTGGATTGGATTGGAGTGCAGTGGAGTGGAATAGAATGGAATAGAATGGAATGGAATGATGAAATAAAATGTGAGCAGTGATTGTGCCACTGAGTTCCAGGCTGAGTGACAGAGTGAGATACTATTGAAAGAAAGGAATGGAATGGAAAGCAGTAGAATAGAATAGAATAGAATGGAATGGAATGGAATGGTGTGGACTGGAGAGGAGTGGAGTGGAGTGAAGTGGAGTGGAGTGGAATGGAGAGGAATGGAAGGGGATGGAATAGAATGGAATGAAGTGGAGTGGAGTGGGATGAAGAGGGGTCCAGTGGAATGGAGCAGAATGGAATGGGACGGAGTGGAATGGACTGGAGTGAAACGCAGTGGAGTGGAGAGGAGTGGAATGGAATGGAATGGAATGGAATCGGATATAACAGAATGTTGTGGAATGTAGTCGAATGGAATGGAATGGAATGGAATCGGATGTAACAGAATGTTGTGAAATGGAGTCGAGTGGAATGGAATGCAACGGAGAGGAGCGGAGTAAGAGCAAAACGGAATGGAGTGGAATGGAACAGAACGGAGTGGTATGGAACGGAATGGAACAAATGAAATTGGAGCTGAGATTGTGCTACTGCATTCCAGGCTGGGTATCAGAGTGAGATACTATCGAAAGAAAGGAATGAATGGAATGCACTGAAATGGAATGGAATGGAGTGGGGTGGAGTAGACCGGAGCGGAGTGAAGTGGAGTGGAGTGGAGGGGAATGGTGTGGAAAGGAAAGAAAAGGAATGGAGTGGAGTGGAGTGAAATGGAACAGAGTGGAGTGGAATGGTGTGGAATGGAATGGACTGGAAAGGAGTGGAATAGAATGGAATGGAAAGTAGTGGAATGGAGAGGAGTGGAGAGGGGTGCAGTGGAGAGGATTGTTGTATTGTGGAGAGGGGTTGAGTGGAGAGAAGTGGAGTGGGGTGTAGTGGAGTTTACAGAAGTGTAAGGTAATGGAATGGAACGGAATGGAATGGAATGGAATAGAGTGGAATGAAAAGGAGTGTAGTGAAGTGGAATGGAATGGAGTTCAGTGGAGTGGAGTAAAGAGGAACGGAGTGGAGTGGAATAGAGTGTAGTGGAGTGCAATGGAGTGGAGTGGAATGGAGTGGAGTGTATTGGAGTGGAGTGCAGAGGTGTGGCATGGAAAGGTATGGAATGGATTGTAGTGGAGTGGAAAGGAGAGCAGTGGAGTGTAATGGCGTGGAATGGAAAGGAGTGGAGTGGAATGCAGTGAAGTGGAATGGAATGGCATGGAGTGGAATGATGTGGAATGGAATGGCATGGAGTGGAATGATGTGGAATGGAATGTAGTGGATTGGAGTGGAATGGAATGGAATGGAATGGAATGTAGTGGAATGGAGAGGAGTGGAGTGGAGTGGAGGGGAATGGAGTGGAGTAGAGTGAAATGCAATGGAGTGGAGTGGAGGGGAATGTAGTGGAGTGGAGTGGAATAGTGTGGAGTGGAGTGGAATGTAATGGAATGGAATGGAATGGAGTGGAGGGGAATGGAGTGGAGGGGAATGGAGTGAAGTGGACTGGAGCAGAGTGGAGTGGAGTGGAATAGAATGGAGTGGAGGAGAGTGGTGTGGAATGTACTGGAGGGGAGTGAAAAGGAGTGGAGTGAAGTCGAGTGCAGTGGAAAGGATTAGAGAGCATTGGAGTGGAGTGATGTGGAATGGAATGGAATGGAGTGGAGTGGAATGCAGAGGAGTGGCATGGAATGGTATGGAATGGAATGGATTGGAGTGGAATGGAGGGAGTAGAATGGACTGCCGTGCAATGGACTGGAGTGGAATAGAGTGCCATGAAATTGAATTGAATGGAATGGATTGGAATGAAGTGGAGTAGAATGAAATGGTATGGAATGGAGTGGAGTGGAGTGGGGTTTATTGGATAGAAGTTAAGTGGCGTGGAGTGGATTTTACTGGAGTGGAAATTAAAGGAATGGAGTGGTATAGAGTGGAGTGGAATGCAGTTGAGTGGAGTAGAATGGAATGGAGTGGACTGGAGTGGAATAAAGAGGAGTGGAGTGGAGTGGAATGGACTGGAGTGGAATGGAATAGAATGGAATGGAGTGGCGTTGAGTACAGAGGACTGGAATGGAGTGGAATGGAGTGGAGAATAATGGAGTTGAGTGGAATGGAATGGAATGGAATGGAATGAAGTAGAGTGGAATGGAAGGGAGTTGAGTTCAGTGGAGTGGGGTGGAGTGGGGTGGACTTGAGTGCAGTGGAATGGAGCTGAATGGAATGGGATGGAGTGGAATGGAGTGGAATGGAATGGAATGGAATGGAGTGGAGAGCAGTGCAATGGAATGAAATGACATGGATTGGAGTGGAACGGAATGGAGTGGAGTGGAGTGAAATATACTGGAATGGAGTAAGATGGAATTGAATGCAATGGAATGCTGAAAAGAAATGTGAACTGAGATGGTGACACTGCAATCCAGCATTTGTGACAGAGTGAGATCCTGTGGACAGAAAGGAAATGAGTGGATTGGAATTGATGGAATGGAGTGGAGTGGAATGAAAAGGAACAGAATGGAGAGGAGAGGTGTGGAGTGCAGTGGAGTGGAGTAGGGTTGAGTGGAGAGAAGTTAAGCATGGTGGAGTGGAGTTTACAGGAGTCAAAAGTAATGGAATGGAGTGGAATGGAATGGAAAAGAGTGGAAAGGAATGTAGTGGAGTGGAGTGGTATGGAATGGATTGAACTGGAGTGGAGAAAAGAGGAATGGAGTGGAGAGGAATGGAGTGTATTGGAGTGGAATGGAGTGCAATGTATTCGAGTGGCGTGCAGAGGAGTGGCATGGAATGGAATTGAATGGATTGTAGTGGAGTGGAATGGAGTGTAGTGGAATGGAATGGGATGGAATGGAATGGGATGGAATGGAATGGAGTGGAGTGGAATGGAATAGAATGGAATGGAGTGGAATGGAGTGGAGACAAATGGAGTGTAGTAAAATGGAATGGAACGGAATGGAATGGAATGGAGCAGAGTGGAATGGAAGGGAGTGCAGTGGAGTGGTGTGCAGTGGAGTGCAAAGGAATGGAGCTGAAATTAATGCGATGGACTGGAAAAGATTAGAATGGAATGGAATGTAGTGGAATGCAGTGAAATGGAATAGAATGAAGTGTAGTGGAGTGGAATGGAGTGTGGTGGAGTGGAATGCAGTAGAATGAAATGGAAAGGAATGCAATGGAATGGACTGGAATGGAATGCAATAGAATGGAATGGAATGGAATAGAATGGAATGGAACAGAATGGAATGGAATGCAATGGAATGGAATGGAATGGAATGGAATGCAATGGAATTGAATGGAATGGAATGGAATGGAATGGAATGGAATGCAATGGAATGGAATGGAATGGAATGGAATGGAATGCAATGGAATGGAATGGAATGGAATGGAATGGAATGGAATGGAGTACACTGGAATGGAGAGGAGTGGAATGGAGTAGAGAGGAATGGAATGGAGAGGAGTGGAATGGAATGGAATGGAATGAATGGAGTGGAATGGAATGGAATGGAATGGAATGGAATGGAATCAAATCGAATGGAGTGGAATGGAGTGGAGAGGAGTGGAATGGAATGGAATGAAACGGAATGGAATGTAGTGAAGAGGAGTGGAATAGAGTGGGGTGTAGTGGAATGAAGTGGAGTGTAGTGGAATGCAGTGGAGGGGAGTGGAATGGAATGTAGTGGAATAGAGAGGAGTGGAGTGGAATGGAGTGGAGTGGAGTGAAATGCAATGGAGTCTAGTGGAGGGGAAATGAGTGGAGTGGAGTGGAGTGGTGTGAAGTGGGGTGGAGTGGAATGTAATGCAATGGAATGGAATGGAGGGGAAAGGAGTGGAGTGGAATGGAGCAGAGTGGAGTGGAGTAGAATAGAATGGAGTGGAGGAGAGTGGTGTGGAATGTACTGGAGTGGAGAGAAAAGGAGTGGAGTGAAGTCGAGTGGAGTGGAAAGGATTGGAGTGCAGTGGAGTGGAGTGAAGTGGAATGGAAAGGAATGGAGTGGAGTGGAATGCAGAGGAGTGGCATGGAATGGTATGGAATGGAAATAATAGAAGTGGAATGGAGGTAGTAGAATGGACTGCAGTGCAATGGACTGGAGTGGAATAGAGTGGCATGGAATTGAATGGAATGGAATGGAGTGGAGTGGAATGAAATAGAATGGAATGGAGTGGGGTGGAGTGGAATGGAGGGGAGTGGGGTTGAGTAGATAGAAGTTTAGTGGGGTGGAGTGGATATTAGTGGGGTCGAAAGTAAAGGAATGGAGTGGAAAGGAATGGAATAGAGTGGAATGGAGTGGAGTGGACTGGAGTGGAATAAAGAGGAATGGAGTGGAGTGGAATGAATTGGAGTGGAATGCAAGAGAATGGAACGGAGTGGACTTGAGTGGAGAGGAATGGAATGGAGTGAAATGGAGTGGAGAGGAATGGAGTGGAGTGGAATGGAATGGAATAGAGTGGAATGTAAGGGAGTGGAGTTCAGTGGAGTGGAATGGAGAAGAGTGGACTTGAATGCAGTGGAATGGAGCTGAATGGAATGGGATGGAGTGGTATGGAGTGGAATGGAATGGAGTGGAATGGAGTGGAGTGCAGTGTAATAGAATTGAATGACATGGATTGGAGTGGAACGGAGTGGAATGGAGTGGAGTGGAGTGAAATATAATGGAATGGATTCAGATGGAACTGAATGCAATGGATTGCTGAAAAGAAATGTGAAATGAGATGGTGACACTGCAATCCAGCATTTGTGACAGAGTGAGATCCTGTGGACAGAAAGGAAATGAATGGAATTGAATTGATGGAATGGAATGGAATGGAGTGGAGTGGAATGAAATGGAATGGAATGGAGTGGAGAGGAGTCGAGTGGAGTAGAGTTGAGTGGAGAGAAGTTAAGTGTGGTGGAGTAGAGTTTACAGGAGTCAAAAGTAATGGAATGGAGTGGAATGGAATAGAACAGAGTGGAAAGGAATGTAGTGGAGTGGAGTGCTATGGAATGGATTGGACTGGAGTGGAGTAAAGAGGAATGGAGTGGAGAGGAATGGAGTGTATTGGAGTGGAACGGAGTGGATTGTATTGGAGTGGCGTGCAGAGGAGTGGCATGGAATGGAATTGAATGGACTGTGGTGGAGTGGAATGGAGTGGGGTTGAATGGAATGGGATGGAATGGAATGGAATGCAGTGGAATGGAATAGAATGGAATGGAGTGGAGTGGAGTGGAGAAGACTGGAATGGAGTGGAATGGAGTGCAATGGATTGGAGACAAATGGAGTGGAGTATAATGGAATGGAATGGAATGGAATGTAGTAGAGTGGAATGGAAGGGAGTAGAGTGGAGTGGAGTGGGGTGGAGTGGAGTGCACAGGAATGGAGCTGAATGTAAAGCGATGGAGTGGAAAGGAGAGGAATGGAATGGAATGGAGTGGAATGCAGTGGAATGGAATGGAATGAAGTGTAGTGGAGTGGAATGGAGTGTGGTGGAGGGGAATGGAGTAGAATGGAATGGAATGGAATGGAATGGAATGGAATGGAGGGCAGTGGAATGGAAAGGAGTGGAAAGGAGTAGAGAGGAACGGAATGGAATGGAGTGGAATGGAATGGAGTGGAGAGGAGTGGAATGGAATGGAATGGAATGGAAAGCAATGGAATGGAGAGGAGAGGAGTGGAATGGAGTGTAGTGTAGTGGAATGTAGTGGAGTGTAGTGGAATGTCGTGGAGTGGAGAGGAATGGAATGGAAAGTAGTGGATTGGAGAGGAGGGGAGTGGACTGCAGTGGAATGGAGTGGAGTGGAGTGAAATGCAATGGAGTGTAGTGGAGGGGAATATAGTGGAGTGGAGTGGAGTGGTGTGGATTTGGTGGAGTGGGATGTAATGGAATGGAATGGAATGGAGGGGAATGGAGTGGAGTGGAATGGACAGAGTGGAGTGGAGTGGAATAGAATGGAGTGGAGGAGAGTGGAGTGGAATGTACTGGAGTGGAGTGAAAAGGAGTGGAGTGAAGTCGAGTGGAGTGGAAAGGATTGGAGTGCAGTGGAGTGGAGTGAAGTGGAATGGAATGGAATGGAGTGGAGTTGAATGCAGAGGTGTGGCATGGAATGGTATGGAATGGAATGGATTGGAGGGGAATGGAGGGAGTAGAATGGAAAGGAATGGAATGGAATGGAAAGAAATGGAATGGAATGGAATGGAAAGAAATGGAATGGAATGGAATGGAATGGAAAGGAATAGAATGAAATGGAATGGAACGGAATGGAATGGAGTGCAGTGGAATGGAGAGGAGTGGAATGGAGTGCAGTGGAATGGAGAGGAGTGGAATGGAGTAGATAGGAAAGGAATGGAATGGAGTGGAATGGAATGGAATGGAATGGAATGCAATGGAGAGGAGTGGAATGGAATGGAATGGAATGGAAAGGAAGGGAGAGGAGTGGAATGCAGTGGAGTGCAGTGGAATTTAGTGGAGTGTAGTGGAATGTAGTGGAGTGGAGTGAAATGAAATGGAATGGAATGGAATGCAGTGGATTGGTGTGGAGTGGAGTGGATTGGAGTGGAGTGGAGAGGAGTAGAGTGGAGTGGAGTGCAATAAAATGTAATGAATGGTATGCAGTGAAGTGGAGTGGAGTGGAACGGAGAGGAATGGAATTGAGTGCAATAGAATGGAGTGGAGTGTTGTGGAATGAAATGGACTGGAGTGGAGTAAAATGGAATGGAGTACAGTGGAATGAAGTGGAATGCAATGGAGTGTAGTAGAATGGAGTGGAAAGGGATGGAGCGGAATACAGGGGAATGGAGTGGAATGGAGTGGAGTGGAGTGGAATGGCGTGGAATGGACTGGAATGGAGTGGAATTGAATGGAATGGAATAGAGTGGAGTGGAGTGGGAAGTAGTGGAATGTAGTGAGGGAAACGAGTGGCATGTAATGGAATGGCATTTAATGCAGTGGGGTTGAGTGGAATGCAGTGGAGTGTATTGGAGTGGAGTGCAGAGGGGCTGCATGGAATGGAATGGATTGTAGTGGAGTGGAATGGAGTGCAGTGGAGTGTAATGGCGTGGAATGGAAAGGAATGGAGTGGAATGGAGTGGAGTGGAATGGAGTGGAGGGGAAAGGAATGGCATGGAGTGGAGTGTTGTGGATTGGAATGGAGTGGAGTGGAATGGAATGGAATGGAATATAGTGGAATGGAGAGGATGGAGTGGAGTGGAGTGGAATGTAGTTGAGTGGAGTGAAATGCAGTGGAGTGTAGTGGGGGGGAATGTAGTGAAGTGGAGTGGTGTGGAGTGGGTTGGAGTGGAATGTAATGGAATGGAAAGGAATGGAGAGGAGGGGTATGGAGTGGAGTGGACTGGAGAAGAGTGGAGTGGAGTGGAATAGAATGGAGTGGTGGAGCGTGGTGTGGAATGTACTGGAGTGGAGTGAAAAGGAGTGGAGTGAAGTTGAGTGGAGTTCAAAGGATTGGAGTGCAGTGGAGTGGAGTGACGTGGAATGGAATGGAATGGAGTGGAGGGGAATATAAAGGAGTGGCATGGAATGGTATGGAATGGAAGGGATTGGAGTGGAATAGAGGGAGTAGAATGGACTGCCGTGTAATGGACTGGAGTGGAATAGAGTGGCGTGGAATTGAATGGAATGGAATGGAATGGAATGAAATGGAGTGGAGTGGAATGAAATGGAATGGAATGGTGTGGAGTGGAATGGAGTGGAGTGTGGTTGAGGGGAAAGAATTTAAGTGGGGTGAAGTGGATTTTACTGGAGTCGAAAGTAAAGGAAACGAGTGGAACGTAATGGAACAGAGTAGAATGGAATGGAGTGGAGTGGAAAGAAATGGAGTGGACTGGAGTGGAGTAAAGAGGAATGGAGTGGAGTGGAATGGAATAGAAGGGAATGGAGGGGAGTTGAGTGGAGAGGAATGGAATGGAGTGGAATGGAGTGGAGAGGAATGGAGTGGAGTGGAATGGAATGGAATGGAATTGAATTGAACGGAATGGAATGGAATGGAGTAGAGTGGAATGTAAGGGAGTGGAGTTCAGTGGAGTGGACTGGAGTGGGGTGGACTTGAGTGCAGTGGAAAGGAGCTGAATGGAATGGGATGGAGTGTAATGGAGTGCAAAGGAATGGAATGGAGTGGAATGGAGTGGAGTTCAGTGTAATGGAATGCAATGACATGGATAGGAGTGGAAGGGAAAGGAATGGAGTGGAGTGGAGTGAAATATAATGGAATTGAATAAGATGGAATTGAATGCAATGGAATGCTGCAAAGGAATGTGAGCTGAGATGGTGACACTGCATTCCAGCATTTGTGACAGAGTGAGATCCAGAGGACAGAAAGGAAATGAATGGAATGGAATTGATGGAATGGAATGGAATGGAGTGGAGTGGAAAGAAATGGAATGTAATGGAGTGTAGAGGAGTGGAGTGGAGTAGGATTGAGTGGAGAGAAGTTAAGTGTGGTGGAGAAGAGTTTACTGAGTCGAAAGTAATGGAATGGAGTGGAATGGAATGGAAAAGAGTAGAGAGGACTGTAGTGGAGTAGAGTGGTATGGAATGGATTGGACTGGAGTGAAGTAAAGAGGAAAGGAGTGGAGAGGAATGGAGTGTATTGGAGTGCAATGGAGTGGAGTGTATTAGAGTGGCATGCAGAGGAGTGGCATGGAATGGAATTGAATGGATTATAGTGGAGTGGAATGGAGTAGAGTGGAATGGAATGGGATAGAAAGGAATGGAGTGGAGTGGAGAGGACTGGAATGGAGTGGAATGGAGTGGAATGGAGTGGAGACAAATGGAGTGGAGTATAACGGAATGGAATGGAATGGAGTAGAGTGGAATGGAATGAAGTGCAGTGGAATGGAGTGGGGTGGAGTGGAGTGCAGAGGAATGGAGCTGAATGTAATGCGATGGAGTGGAAAGGAGTGGAATGGAATGGAATGAAGTGGAATGCAGTGGAAAGGAGTCTGGTGGAGTGGAATGGAGTAGATTGGAATGGAATGGAATGAAGTGCAGTGGAATGGAGAGGAGTGGAATGGAGTAGAGAGGAATGGAATGGAATGGAGTGGAATGGAATGGAAGGGAATGGAATGGAGTGGAGTGGAATGGAATGGAATGGAATGGAGTGGAATGGAATGGAATGGAATGGAATGGAATGAAACGGAATGGAATGGAATGGAATGGAATGGAGTGGAGAGGAGTGGAATGGAATGGAATGGAATGGATTGGAGTGGCATGGAATGGAATGGAGTGGAGATCAGTGGAATGGAGTGGAGTGCAGTGGAATGCAGTGGAGTGGATTGAAATGGAATGGAATGGAATGGAGTCGAGTGGTATGGAGTGGAATGGATTGGTGTGGAGTGGACTGGAGAGGAGTAGAGTGCAGTGGAGAGCAATAAAATGGAATGAATGGTATGGAGTGGAGTGGAATGGAGAGGAGTGGAGTGGAACGGAGAAGAATGGATTGGAGTGGAATGGAATGGAGTGGAGTGGACTGAAGTTGAGTGGAGTGGAGTGAAATGAAATGGAGTGGAATGGAATGGTGTGAAATACAAGGGAATGGAGTGGAATGGGGTAGAGTGGAGTGGAATGGCGTGGAATGGACTGGAATAGAGTGGTATTGAATGGAATGGAATGGAGTGGAGTGGAGTGGGAAGTACAGGAATGTAGTGAGGGAAATGAGTGGAGTGGAATGGAATGGCATTGAATGGTGTGGGCATGAGTGGAATGGAGTGGAGTGCCTAGGAAAGGAGAGATATAGAATGGAATGGAATGGAATGGAGTGGAAAGGAGCGGAATGGAGTGGAAAGGATTGGAATGGAGTGGAATGGAATGGAATGGAACGGACTAGAGTGGACTGAAATGGAATGGAACGGAGTGGAGTGGAGTGGAATGGATTTAGTGGAATCGAGTGGCATGAAATGTAATGGAGTGGAGTGGAGTGGACTGGAATAGAGTGAAATGCAGTTGAATGGAGAGGAATATAGTGGAGTGGAATGGAGTGTAATAGAATGGAATGGAATTGAGTAGAGAGGAATGGAAGGGAGTGGAGTGCAATGGAAGGGAGTGGAGTGGATTGGAATGGTGTGGAGTGGAGTGGAATGGAATGGAGTGGATTGTAGTGGAATGGAATTGAATAGAGTGGAATGCAATGGTAAGGAGTGGAATGGAATGGAATGGAGTGGAATGGAATGGAATGGAGTGGAATGGAATGGAGTGGATTGCAGTGGAGTGGACTAGAATGGAGTGAAATGGAGTGGAATGGAGTGGAAAGCAGGGGAGTGGAATGGAGTGGAATTGAATGGAATGGAATGTAGTAGACTGGAATGGAAGGGAGTAGAGTGGAGTACAGTGGAGTGGGGTGGAGTGGAGTCCAGTGGAATGGAGCAGAAGGGAAGGGGACGGAGTGGAATGGAGTGGAATGGAATGGAATGTAGTCGAAGGGAGTGGAATGGCATGGAATGGAGTGGAATGGAAAGTAATGGAGTTTAGTGGAGTGGAATTGATTGTGGTGGGGTTGATTGGTGTTGAATGGAATGGAAAGGAATGGAATTCAGTGGACTGGAATGGAGTGGACTGGCATGGAGTACAGAGAAATGCAATGGAATGGAGTGGAATTGAATGGAATGGACTGGAGTGGAAAGGAGTGGAATGGAGTGGATTGGATTGGAATGGGGTGGGGTTGAGTGGAATGGAATGCAGTGGAGTGGTATGGAGTGGAGTGGAATGCAGTGGAGTGGATTGAAGTGGAGAGGAATGAAATGGAATGGAATGGAATGGAGTGTAGTGGAATGGAGTGGAGTGGAGTGGGATGGAGTGGAGTCCAGTGGAATGGAACAGAATGAAAGGGGACGGAGTGGAATGTAGTGGAATGGAATGGAGTGTAGTCGAAGGGAGTGGAATGGCATGGAATGGAGTGGAATGGAGTGGAGTGGAATGGAATGGAGTGGAGTTTAGTGTAGTGGAATTGAGTGTGGTGGGGTTGATTGGTGTTGAATGGAATGGAAAGGAATGGAATTCAGTGGACTGGAATGGAGTGGACTGGCATGGAGCACAGAGAAATGGAATGGAATGGAGGGGAATTGAGTGGAATTGATTGGAGTGGAGAGGAGTGGAATGGAGTGGATTGGATTGGAATGGGGTGGAGTGGAGTGGAATGCAATGAAGTGGAGTGGTATGTAGTGCAGTGGAATGCAGTGGAGTGGAGTGAAGTGGAGTGGAATGAAATGGAATGGAATGGAATAGAGTGGAGTGGAATGCAGTAGAGTGGAGGGGAATGGAGAGGAATGGAATGAAATGTAGCGGAGTGGAGTTGAGTTTCATGGAGTGGCATGTAATGGATTGGAATGGAATGGAGTGGAGTTGAAAGGAGTGGAGTGGAATGGAGTGGAGTGGAATGGAATGGAATGGAATGGAGTGCAGTGGAAGTTAGTGGAATGGAGTGGATTGGATTTTAGTGGAATGGAGTGGAGTGGAGAGGAATGTAGTGGAGTGGAGTGGAATGGAGTGTATTGGAGTGGAGAGGAGTGGAATAGAATGGAGTGGAAAGGAATGGAAAGGAGAGGATTCGAGTGGAATGGTATGGAATTTAGTGGAGTGAAGTGGAATGAAGTGGAATGGAAAGGAGTGCAATGGAGTGGAGTGGAGTAAAACGGAATGAAGTGGAGTGGAATAGTGTGGAAAGGAATGGACTGGAAAGGAGTGGAATGGAATGGAATGGAATGTAGTGGAATGGAGAGGAGTGGAGAATAGTGGAGTGGAGTGCAAAGGAGGTGAGTGGAGTGGAATGGAGTGGAGTGGAGTGGAATGCACTGGAGTGTAGTGGAGGGAAATGGAGTGGAATGGAGTGGAGTGGAGTGGATTGGAGTGAAATGGAAAAGAATGAAACGGAATGGAAAGGATTGGAGTGGATTTGAGTGGAGAGGAGTGGAGTGGGGTGGAGTGGACTGGAATAGAATGGAGTGGAGAAGAGTATTGTGGAGTAGAGTGGAGTGGAGTGGAATGGAGTGGAATGGTGTTGAGTGGAGTGGAAAGGAGTGGAATGGAGTGAAGTGGAATGGAATAGAATTGAGTCTACTGGAGAGCAGAGGAATGGCATGGAATGGTATGCATTGGAATGGACTGGAGTGGAATGAAATGGAATGGAATGGGTTGGAGTGGAGTGGAATGCAGTGGAGTGGAGGGGACTTGAATGAAGTGGAATGCAATGGAATGGAATGGAAAGAAATGGAATAGAATGGAATGAAATGGAATAGAATGGGTAGGAGTGGAGTGGAGTGGAGTGGAGTGGAATGCACTAGAATGCAATGGAATTGAATGGAATGAAATGGAATGGAATGGATAGGAGTGGAGTGGAATGGAGTGGAATGGAGTGGAATGGAATGGAATGGAATGGAATGGAGTGGAGTGGAATGGAATGGAATGGAGGGGAGTGTAGTGTACTAGAATGGAATGGAGTAGAGTCGATTGGAGTGGAGTGGAGTGGAATGGAATGGAATGAAATGGAGTGGGGGGAATGGAGTGGAGTGGGGTGGAATGGAGTGAATGGAATAGAGCGGAAAGGAATGGAGTGAAATGCAATGGAATGAAGTGGAATAGCTTGGAATGTAGTGGATTGGAATGGAATGGAATTGAATGGAATGGAATGAAGTGTAATGGAGTGGAGTGGAATGGAGAGGAATAGAATGGGATGGAATAGAATGGAATGAAGTGGAGTGGAGTGGGGAGGAGTGGAGTGGAATGGAGCGGAATGGAATGGGATGGAGTGTAATGGATTGGAGTGGAGTGCTGTGGAGAGAAGAGGACTGGAATGGAGTGGAATTTAATAGGATGTAATGGAATGTGGTGGACTGGATTGGAGTGGAGTGGAACGGAGTGGAATCGAATGGAATTGAATGGAAAGGAATGGAATGGAATGGAATGGATTGGCATGGAATGGAATGGAATGGAATGGATGGGAGTGCAGTGGAGTGGAATGGAGTGGAATGGCGTGGAATGGAGTGGAGTGGAATGAAATGGAATGGAATTTAGTGGACCAGAGTGGAATGGAGTGGAGTGGAGTGCAGTGTAATGGAACAGAATGAAATGGATTGGAGTGGAACGGAATGGAATGGAGTGGTGTGGAGTGAAATATAATATAAAGGAATGGGATGGAATGGAATGCAATCGAATGCTGAAAAGAAATGTGAGCTGAGATGGTGGCAGTGCAAACCAGCATTTGAGACAGAGTGAGATCCTGTGGAAAGAAAGGAATTGAATGGAATGGAATGGAGTCGAATGGAATGGAATGGAGGGGATTGGAGTGAAGTTGAGTGTAATTTAGCTGTGTGTAACGGAATGGACTGGAGTGGAGTTGGGTGGAGTGAAATGGAGTGGAGTGGAATGGAGTGGAATGTAATGGAATGCAGTGCAATTGAACGGAATGGAATGGAATGGAGTGGAGGGGAGGGGAATGGAGAGGAATGGAATGGAGTGGAATGGAGTGGAGTAGAGTGAAGTGGAGTGGAGTGGATTGGAATAGAATGGAGTAGAGTGGAATGGAGTGGAATGCAATGGAGTGTAGTGGAATTGGCATGTAATGGAAGGGAATGCAGTGGAGTGGAGTGGTATGGAGTGGAATGGAATGGAGTGGAACACAGGGGAATGGAGTGGAATGGAGGGGTGTGGAGTGGAATGGAGTAGAATGGAATGCAATGGAGTGTAATGGAATGGAAGGGAATGGGGAGGAGTGGAGTGGGGTGTACAGGAATGTAGTGGAATGTAATGGAATGGAGTGGAATGGAATGGAATGACATGGAATGGAGTGTAGAGAAGTTGAATGGAGTGGAGTGGAGTGGAAAGGAGATGAATAGAATGTAAAGGAATGGAATGGAGAGAAGAGGATTGGAATGGAGTGGAATGGATTCGAATGGAGTGGAGTGGAGAGGAATGGAATAGAATGGAATGGAATGGAGTAGGGTGGAACGAAATGTAATGGAATGGAGTGGAGTGGAGAGCAATGGAGTGGATTGGAGAGGAATGGAATGGAATGTAGTGGAGTGGAACGGAGTGGAGTGGAGTGGAAGGGCGTGGAATGGAATGGTGTGGAATGGAATGGAGAGAGCGGACTGTAGTGCAGTGGAATGGAATTCATTGGAATGGAATGGACTGGAATGGAATGGAGTGGAGGGGAGTGCAGTGGAATGGAAAGGAATAGAATGGAGTGGAGTGGAGTGGACTGGAATGGAGTGGAATGGAGTGGAATGGAAAAGAATAGAGGGGAGTGGATCAGAATGTAATATAACGGAATGGAAGGGAGTAGAGTGGAATGGAAGGGAGTGGAGTAGAATGTAGTGTAGAGGAGTGGAATGGAGTGAGGTGGAGTTGAGTGGAATGGAAAGAAGTGGAGTGGAGTGGAGTGAAGTGGTATGGAATGGAATGAAGTGTAGCAGAGTGCAGAGGAATGGCATGGAATTGTGTGTAATGGAATGGACTGGAGTGGAATGGAGGGAATAGAATGGAGTGCCTTGCAGTCGTCTGGAGTGGAAAAGAGTGGCATGGAATTGAGTGGAATGAAATGGAATACAGTGGAGTGGAATGAAATGGAATGGAATGGAGGGGAATGGAGTGGAATGCAGTGGAGTAGAATGGACTGGAATGCAATACAATGGAATGGAATGAAATGGAATGGAATGGATAGGAGTGGAGTGGAGTGGAGTGGAATGGAGTGTAGTGGAATGGAATGGAATGGAGTGGAATGGAATGGTATGGAATGGATTGGAATGGAATGGAGTGGAGAGTAGTGGAATGGAACAGAATGGAGTGGAGTGAATTGGAGTGGAGGGGATTGGAGTGGAACGGAATGGAATGGAACGGAGTGGAGTGGAGTGGAGTGGGGTGGAATGGTGTGGAATGGAATAGAGTGGAAAGGAATGGAGTGAAATGGAATGGAATGGAATGAAGTGGAATGGCGTGGAATGTAGTGGATTGGAATGGAATGGAATTTAATGGAATGGAATGAAGTGGAATGGAGTGGAGTGGAGTGGAGAGGAATGCAGTGGAAAAGAGTGGAATGGAGTGGAGTGGAGTGGATTGGAATGGAATGGAGTGGAGTGGAGTGGAAAGGAATGGATTGGAATGGTGTAGAATGGAATGGAAACGAATGGAATTGAAGCAGAGTTTGTGCCATTGTGCTCCAGGCTGTGTGATAGAGTGAGATACTCTCAAAAGAAAGGAATTGAATGGAATGGAGTGGATTGGAGTGGAGTGGAGTAGAGTGAAGTGTAGCGGAGTGGAATGGAGAGGAATGGAATGGGATGGAATGCAATGGTATTAAGTGGAGTGGAGTGGGTTGGGGTACAGTGCACTGGAATGTAGAGGAATGTAACGGGAGGTAGTGGAATGGAGTGGAGTGGAGTGCAGTGGATTAGAGAGGAGTGTAATGGAGTGGAAAGGAATAGGATGTAATGGAATGTAGTGGAGTGGAGGGGAACGGAATGGAGTGGAAAGGAGCAGAGAGGAGCAGAGGGTAACGGAACGGAAGGGAATGGAAAGGAACAGAATGGAAAGGAACAGGAGCAGAGATTGTGCCACTGCACTCCAGGATGGGTGACAGAGTGATATACTCTCGAAAGAAAGGAAAGGAGGGCATTGAAGTTGAATGGAATGGAATGGAGTGGAGAGGAATGGAGTGAAGTGGAGTGGAGTGGAATGGGGAACAATAGAATGGGATGCAATAGAATGGAATGAAGTGGAGTGGAGTGGGATGGAGTGGAGTGGAGTGCTATGGAGCAGAATGGAATGGGATGGAGTGTAATGGATTGGAGTGGAGTGCTGTGGAGTGGAGAGGAGTGGAATGGAGTGGAATTTAATCGGATGTAATGGAATGTGGTGGAGTGGATTGGAATAGAGTGGAACGGAGTGGAATGGAATGTAATGTAATGAAAGGGAATGGAATGGATTGGCATGGAATGGAATGGAATGGAATGGAATGGAATGGAATGGACGGGAGTGCAGTGGAGTGGAATGGAGTGGAATGGAGTGGAATAGAGTGGAGTGGAATGGAATGGAATGGAGTTTAGTGGAACAGAGGGGAATGGATTGGAGTGGAATGGAATGGAGTGGAGGGCAGTGTAATGGAATGGAATGAAATGGATCGGAGTGGAACGGAATGGAATGGAGTGGAGTGGAGTGAAATATAATGGAAAGGAATGGGATGGAATGGAATGCAATGGAATGCTGTAAAGAAATGTGAGCTGAGATGGCGGCGCTGCAACCCAGCGTTTGAAACAGAGTGAGATCCTGTGGAAAGGAAGGAATTGAATGGAATGGAATGGAGTGGAGTGGAGTGAAGTTGAGTGGAATTTAGTTATGTGGAATGGAACGGACTGGAGTGGAGTTGAGTAGAGTGAAATGGAGTGGAGTGGAATGAAGTGGAAATGAATGGAATGCATTGCAATAGAACAGATTGGAAAGTAATGGAATGGAGAGGAATGGAATGGAGTGGAGTGGACGGGAATGGAGAGGAATGGAATGGAGTGGAGTAGAGGGGAGGGGAGTGGAGTGGAATGGAATGGAGTAGAGTGGAATGGAGCAGAATGCAATGGGGTGTAGGAGAATAGGAGTGTAATGGAAGGGAATGCAGTGGGGTGGAATGGAGTGGAATTAAATGGAGTGCAACACAGGGGAATGTAGTGGAATGGAGGGGAGTGGAGAGGATTGGAGGAGAATCGAATGGAATGGAGTGAAATGGAGTGGAATGGAACAGGGAGGAGTGGAGTGGGGTGTACTGGAATGTAGCGTAATGGAATGAAATGGAGTGGAATGGAATGGAATGGCATGGAATGGAGCGTAGTGCAGTTGAATGGAGAGGAGTGGAGTGGAAAGGAGATGAATAGAATGTAAAGGAATGGAATGGAGTAGAGAGAATTGGAATGGAGTGGAAAGGATTCCAATGGAGTGGAGTGGATTGAAATGGAATAGAATGGAATGGAATGGAGTAGGGTGGAATGAAAAGAAATGGAATGGAATGGAGTGGAGTGGAATGGAGTGCATTGGAGTGGATTGGAATGGAATGTAGTGGAGTGGAACTGATTGGAGTGGAGTGGAAGGGAGTGGAATGGAATGGCGTGGAATGGAATGGAGAGAGTGGACTGTAGTGGAGTAGAATGGAATTTGTTGCAGTGGAATGGACTGCAATGGAATGGAATGGAGGGGAGTGCAGTGGAATAGACAGGAATAGAATGGAGTGGAGTGGATTGGAAAGTAATATAACAGAATGGAAGAGGGTAGAGTGCAATGGAAGGGAGTGGAGTGGAATGGAGTGGAGTGGATTGGAATGGAGTGGAGTAGAGTGGAGGGGAATGGAGTGGAGTATATTGGAGTGGAATGGAGTGGAGTGGAGTGAAATGGAAATGAATGGAGTGGAATGGAATGGAAAGGAGTGGAATGGAATGGAGTGGAATGGAATGGAGTGGAATGGAATGGAGTGGAATGGAATGGAGTGGAATGGAATGGAATGGAATGGAATGGAATGGAACGGAGTAGAGTGTTGTGGAATGGAGTGTAGTGGATTGGTGGAGAGTGGAATGGAATGGAATGGAGTGGCATGGAATGGAGAGGACTGGACTCCTGATTAAAGGAATGGAATGGAGTGCAGTAGAATGGAGTGGAATAGAGTGGAGTGGAATGGAAGGGAAAGGAGTGGAATGGAAGGGAAAGGAGTAGAATGGAATGGAATGACATGGATGGATTGGAAGGGAGTGAAGTGGAATAGATTGGAGTGGAGCAGAATGGGATGGAATGGAATGGTGTGGAGTGGAGGGCAATCGAGTGGAGTGGAATGAAATTTAATGGAACGGAAAAGAGTAGAGTGGAATGGAGTGGAGTGGAGTGGAATGGAGAGGAATGGAAAGGATTTGAATGGAGTGGAGTGGAGTGGAGAGGAGTGGAAAGGAGAGGAATGGAATGGAATGGAATGGAGTGGAGTGGAGTGGAATGGAGTGGAGTGGATTGCAATGGAATGGAATAGAGTGGAGTGGAGTGGAATAGAGTGCACTGGAATGCAGTCCACTAGAGTGGAATGGAATGGAATGGGGTGGAGTGCAATGGAGCGGAGTGGAGAGGAATCGAGTGGAATGGAATGGAGTGGAATGGAATGGAGCACAGTGGAGTGCAGTGGAGAGGAGTGGAATGGAATGGAGTAGAGTTGAATGGATTGGAAGAGAATGGAGTGGATTGGAGGGCATTGGCATGGAATGGAAAGGAGTGGAGTGGAGTGGAGACATCAGGAATGGAGTGGAATGAAGGGGAATGGAGTGTAGTGGATTGGAATGGAAAGAAATGGAGTAGAATGGAATAGAGTAGAATGGAAAGGAGTGGAGTGCAATGGACTGGAATGGAATGGTGTGGAATGGAATGGAAATTAGTTTAGTTGAGTGGAATAGAATGGATTGGGAATAAATGGAGTCGAGTGGAATGGAGTGGAGTGGAGTGGAGTCGGGTGGAATGGAAGGGAGTGGAATGGAATAGAGTGGTGTGGAAAAGAGTGGAACTTCATGGTATGGAATGGAGTGGAAGGGAATGCAACGGAATAAAACGTAGTTGAGTGGAGTGGAGTGGAGTGGAATGGAATGGAAGGGAATGGAATGGAGTGGAGTGGACTGGAATGGAAAGGAATGGAGTGGAGTGGAATGGAATGGAGTGGAGTGGAATGGAATGGAGAGGAATGGAGTGGAGTGGAATGGATTGGAATGGAATTCAGTGGAATGGAATGGAGTGGAGTGGAATGGAATGGCAGGGAATGGAGTGGAATGGAGTGGAGTGGAGAAGAATTGAGTGGAATTTAATGGAGAGGAGTGGAATTGAATGGAATGGATTGCAGTGGAGTGCAATGGGGTGGATTGGAGGGGAATGGAGTGCACAGGAATGGAATGGAATGGAATGGAATGGAATGGAATGGAATGGAATGGAATGGAATGGAACGGAATGGAGAGGAGTGGAAAGGAGTGGAGTGCAGTGGAGTGCAATGGAATTGAGTGGAGGGGAGTGGAGTGGAATTTAATGGAATAGATTGATGTGAAATGGAATGGAGTAGAATGGAGTGGAAAGGAGTGGAATGGTGTAGAATGGAGTGGAATGGATTGGAGTGGAATGGAATGGATTGAAGTGGAGTGGAGTGAAACGATATGGAACGGAGGGGAGTGGAAATGCGTGGAATTGGATGTAGTGGGATGGAGTGGAATGGAGTGGAGTGGAGTGGCGTGGAATTGAGTGGAATAATCTGGAATTGAGTGGAATGGAATGGAATGGAGTGGAATGGAATGAAATGGAAGAGAGTGGACTGGAATGGAATGGGGTTGAATGAAATGGAATGGAATGGAGTGGATTGGAATGTAGTGGAGTGGAGTCGATTGGAGTGAAGTGGAATGAAGTGGTGTGGAGTGGAGTGGATTTTAGTGGAGTGGCATTGAATGGATTGGAATGGAACGGAGTGGAGTGGAATGGCATGGAGTGGAATGGAAAGGAGTGCAGTGGACAGAAGTGGAGTGGAATGGAATGGAGTGGAGAGGAGTGCAGTGGAGTAGAATGGAATGGATTCGAGTGGAGTGGAGTGGAATAGAATGGAATTTAGTGGAATGTGTTGGAATGGAGGAGAGTGGAATCGAGTGGAGTGGAGAAGAATGAAGTGGAATGGAATGGATTGGAATGGAATGCAATGGAGTGGAGTGGAATGGAATGGAATGGAGTGGAGTGGAGTGGAGACTAGTGAAGTGGCATGAAATAGTTTGGAGTGGAATGATCTGGAATGAATTAGCATTGAATGAAATGGAGAGGAATGGAATGGAATGGAGTGGAGTGGAATGGAAAGGAATTGAGTGCAGTGGAATGGAATGGATTGGAATTGAATGGAGTGGGGTGGAATAGAGTGGAGTGGAGTGGATTGGAGTGAATTGGAATGAAATCGAGTGGAGTTGAGTGGAGATTAATGGAGTAGCAAGAAATGGATTGGTATGGAATGGAGTGGAATGGAATGGAGTGGAGTGGACTGGAATGGAGTGCTGTGGAATGGAATGGAATTGAGTGAAATTGAGTAGAGTGGAGTGGAGTGTACCAGAATTAAATTGAATGGAATGGAATGGAGTGGAGTTTAGTGGAGTGGAGTGTAGTGGAATGGAATGGAGTTTAGTGGAGTGGAGGGGAGTGGAATGGAGTGGAATGGAATGTAATGGCATGGAATGGAATCTGAGATTCTGCCACTGCTCTCCAGGCTGTGTGACAGAGTGAGATACCCTCAAAAGAAAGGACTGAAATGGAATGCAATGGAATGGCATGGAATGGAATGGAATGGAATGGAATGGAGTGTACTCGAGTCGAATGGAGTGAAGTGGATTCGAGTGGAATGGAGATGAGTGGAATTGGATGGAATGGATTGGAATGAAGCGGAGTGGAGAGGGGTAGAGTGGAGTGCAGTGCAATGGAGTGGAATGGAATGGGACGGAGTGGAATAGAGTAGAGTGGTGTGCCGTGGAGTAGAGAGGAGTGGAATGGAGTGGCCTGGAACAGGATGTAATGGAATGAAGTGGAGTGGAGTAGAGCAGAGTGGAATGGAATGTAATTGAATGGAGGGGAATGGATTGGAGTGGAATGGAATAGAATGGAATGGACCAGTGTAGAATGGAGTGGAATGTAATGGAGTGGAAAGTAGTGAAGTGCAGTGGAATGGCACGGAATGGCATAGAGTGGGATGGAATAAAATGGAGTACAGAGGAATGGAATTGAATTGTATAGAGTGGAGTGGAGTTGAGTGGAATAGAATGGAGTGTAGAGGAGTGGAGTGGACTGCAATGGAATGGAATCGAATTGAGTGAAATTGAGTGGAGTGGAGTGGAGAGGAGTGTAATGGAATTAAATTGAACGGAATGGAATGGAGTGGAGTTTAGTGGAGTGGAGTGGCGTGGACTGGAATGGAGTTTAGTGGAGTGTAGTGGAATGGAATGTAATAGCATGGAATGGAATGGAGTGGAATCTGAGACTCTGCCACTGCTCTCCAGGCTGTGTGACAGAGTGAGATACTCTCAAAAGAAAGGACTGAAATGGAATGGAATGGAATGGAGTGTACTCGAGTCGGATGGAGTGAAGTGGAGTGGAGTGGAATGGAGAGGAATGGAATTGGATGGAATGGATTGGAATGAAGCGGAGTGGAGAGGGGTTGAGTGTAGTGCAGTGCAATGCAGTGGAATGGAATGGGACGGAGTGGAATGGAGTAGAGTGGTGTGCCGTTGAGTAGAGAGGAGTGGAATGGAGTGGCCTGAAACAGGATGTAATGGAATGAAGTGGAGTGGAGTGGAGCAGAGTAGAATGGAATGTAATTGAATGGAGTGGAATGGATTGGAGTGGAATGGAATAGAATGGAATGGACCAATGTTGAATAGAGTGGAATGGAATGGAGTGGAAAGCAGTGAAGTGCAGTGGAATGGAATGGAATGGCATAGAGTGGAACGGAATAAAATGGAGTACAGTGGAATGGAATTTAATTGTATAGAGTGGAGTGGAGTTGAGTGGAATGGAATGGAGTGTAGAGGAGTGGAGTGCAGTGCAATAGAATGGAATTGAATTGAATGGAATGGAGTAGAATGTTGTGGAATGGAGTGGAATGGAGTGGAGTGGAGTGGAATGGAATGGAGTGGATTGGAATGGCGTGGATTGGAGTGGAAAGGAATGAAATAGAATGTAGTGTAATGGAATGGAATGGAATGTTATGGAACCTGAGAGTGTGCCACTGCACTCCAGGCTGTGTGACATAGTGATATTCTCTTGAAAGAAAGAATGGAATGGAATGCAGTGGAATGGAATGGAATGCAGTGTACTGGAGATGAGTGGAGTGGAGTGAACTGCAGTGGAGAGGAAAGGACTCGAATGAAATGGGACATAAAGGAATGGAATGAACTGGAGTGGAGTGGGGTGTAGTGGAGTGCCGTGGAATCGAGCAAAATGGAATGGAACGGAGTGAAATGGAATGGAGTGGAGTGCAGCGGAGTGGAGAGCAGTGCAATGGTTTGTACTGAAATCGGATATAATGGAATGCGGTGGAGTGGAAAAGAATGAAAGTGAAAGGAACGGAGCGGAGAGGAGTGGAGTGGAACAGAACGGAAAAAACAGCAGCTGAGATTGTGCAACCTCGCTCCAGACTGGGTGACAGAGTTAGATACTATCAAAAGAAAGGAATGGAAGTGAACACAGTGGAATAGAGTGGAATGGAATGGTTTGGAGAGGAGTGGAGTGGAGTAAAGTGGAGTTTAGTGGAATAGAGAGGAATGGAATGGAATGGTATGGAATGAAGTGGAGTGGAGTGGGATGAAGTGGATTGCAGAGAAATGGAGTGGAATGCAATGGGATGGAGCAGACGTGAGTGGAGTGGAGTGCAGTGGAGTGGAGAGGATTGTAAAAAAGTGGAAAGGCATCGTATGTAAAGGAATGTATTGAAGTGGAGTTGAGTGGAGTGGAAGAGAGTGGAATCGTATGGAATTGAATGGAATAGAGCAGAATGGAATGGAGTGGAGTGGAGAGGACTGGAATGGAGTGGAAAGGAATGCAGTGGAGTGGAGAGGAATGGAATGGAATGGAGTGGAGTGGAATGGAATGGAGAGGAATTGAGTGGGAGTGGAGTGGAGTGGAGTGGAGTGGAATGGAATGGAATATAGTGGAGTTTAATGGAATGGCATGGAATTGAGTGGACTGAAGTGGAGTAGTGTGGAGTAGAGTGGAATGGAGTGGAGTGAACTGGAGTGAAATGGAATAGAAGGGAGTGGAATATAATGGAAGGCAGTGGAATGGAATGGAATTGAAAGTAGAGTGGAGTGGAACGGAGTGCAGTTGGAATGGAATGGAGTGGAGTGGAATGGAATGCAATAGAATGGATTGGAGTGGAGGGGAGTGGAGTGGAGTGGAAGGGAGTGGAGTGGAGTGTAGTGCGGTGGAATGGAATGGAATTGAATGGAATGGAAAAGAATGGAGTGGAGTGGGATGGAGTGGAGTGGAGTAGAATGGAGTGGAATGGAAGAGAGCAGAATGCGATGGAGTGGAGTGGA
The DNA here is from genome assembly GCF_028885655.2 of Pongo abelii. Lineage (NCBI taxonomy): Eukaryota > Metazoa > Chordata > Mammalia > Primates > Hominidae > Pongo > Pongo abelii. The sequence goes on along the minus strand of NC_072000.2, from coordinate 8,157,978 downwards.
GTGGAGTGGCATGGAATGGAATGGAAAGGAGTGGATTGGCATGAAGTGGAATGGAATAGAGTGGAACTGAGTGGAATGGAGTGCATTGGAGAGGAGAGGAATGGAGGGGCATGGAAAGGAATGGAGTGAAATGGAATGGAATGGAATACAATGGAGTGGAGTGGAGTGCAGTGGAATGGAATGGAGTGAAGTGGAATGGACTGGGGTGGAGTCAATTGGAGTGCAATGTAATAAAACGGGGTGGAGTGGAGTGGAGTTTGGCGGTGTGGCAATGAATGGATTGGAATACATTGAAGTGGAATGGAGTGGAGTGCAGTGGAATGGAATGACATTGAACGGAGTGGAATGCAATGGAATAGACAGGAGTGGAATGCAATGTAATGGAGTGGAGTGGAGTGGAGTGGGGTGGACTGGAATGGAGTGGAATGGAAAGGAGTCGAATGGAATGGAATGGAATGGAATGGAGTGGAGCAGAGTGGAATGGAAAGGAACGGAATGCAATGGAGTGGAGTGGAAAGGAGTGGGGTGGAGTGTCCTGCACTGGAGTGAAATGGAATGGAGATGAGTGGAGTGCAAAGGGGTGCAGTTCGGTGGAATGCAATGGAATGGAATGGAGTGTGGCGGAATGGAGTGGAGTTCGGGGGAATGGTGTTTAATGGACTTGAGTGGAGTACAGTGGAATGTTGTGGAATGGAAAGGAGTGGAATGAAATGGAATCGAATGGAGTGGAGAGGAATGCAAAGGAATGGAACAGAATGGAGCATAGTGGACTGAAGTGGAGTGGATTGGAATGGAATGGAATGCAATGGAGAGGAGTGGACTGTAATAGAATGGAATGGAGTGGTGTGGAACGGAGTGGACTTTAATGGAGTGGAATTCAACAGAGTGGACTGGAGTGGAGGGGAGAGGAGTGGAATGGAATGGACTGGAATGTAGTGGAGTGGAGTGGAGTGGAATGGAGAGGAATGGAATGGAATGGAATGGATTGGAATGATGAAGAGTGGAATGGTGTGAAGGGGATTGCAATGGAATGTAGCGGGATGGAATAGGATGGAGTGGAACGGACGGGAGTGTAGTAGAGTTGAGTTTAGGTAATAGTAATGGAGTGGCATGGAATTGGATATAGTGGAATGTAGTGTAGTGAAGTTGAGTGGAATGAAGAGGAAAATAATGGAATAGAATGGAATGGAGTGGAATGGAAAGATGGAATGGAGTGGAGTAGAGTGCAATGGAGTGGAATGAAATGCAGTGGAGTGGCGTGGAGAGAAATGGAATGGAATGGAATGGAATGGAATGGAGTGGAGCGGAGTGTAATAGAGTGGAGTGGAATGGAGTGGAATGGAATGGAATGGAGTGGAGTGGAATGGAGTGGCATGGAGTAGAATGGAGTGGAAAGGAATGGAGTGCAGTGGAATGTAGGGAAATTGAATGCAGTGGAGTGAAAAGGATTGCAATGGAATGGAGTGGAGTGGAGTGCACTGGAAAGGAATGGAATGGAGCAGAGTGGAGTGGGTTTGAATTGAATGGAATGGAGTGGAATGGAGGAGAGTGGAGTGGAATAGATTGGAATAGAGTGGAGTTGAGTGGAGCAGAATGGAATGGCTTGGAATGGAATGCAGTGGAATGGATTCGAGTGGAGTGGAATGCAATAGAGTGGAGTGGAGTGGAATGGATTGCAGAGCAGTGGAAAGGAATGGAGTGGTATGGAGTGGAGTAGAATGTAATGGAGTGGATTGGAATGGAATGGAATGGAATGGAATTTAGTGGAGGGGAGTGGAGTGGACCGGAATGGAGTGGAGTGGCATGGACTGGAGTGGAATTCAATGGAATGGAATGGAATGGAATGGAATGTACTGCAGTGAAGTGGAATGAAGTGGAGTGGAGTGGAATGGAGAGGAGTGGAATGTAATGGAATGGAATAGAGTGGAGTGGATTGGAATGGAGTGCAGTGGAGTGTAATGGAGTTGAAGGTAATGGAAAGGAGTGGAGTGGAGTGCAATGCAATGGAGTGGAGTGGAGTGGAGTGAGAGTGGCATGGAATGGAATGGAATAGAATGGAGTGGATTGGAATGGACTGGAATGCAGTGGAATGGAATGGAATGGAATGGAGGGGAGTGGAGTGGAAAGGAGTGGATTTTAATGGAGTGGAGTGGAGTGGAATGGAATGGAATGGAGTGCAGTGGAATGGAGTGGAGTGGAATGGATTGGCGTGGAATGGAATGGAATGGAATACAGTGGAGTGGAATGGAGTAGAGTGGAATGAAATGTAGTTGAACAGAAGGTAAAGGTATGGAGTGGAGTAAAATGGACTGTAGTGGAGTGGAGTGGAATGGAGTGGAGTGGAGTGGCATGGAATGGAATGGAATGGAGTGGAGTGGAATAGATTGGAGTCGAATGGAATGGATTGTATTGGAGTGGAGTGGAGTGGAACTGAATGGAGAAGAGTTCAGAGGAGTAGATTGAAGTGGAGTGCAGAGGAATGGAATGGAGTGGAATGGAATAGAGTGGAGTCTAATGGAATTTAATGAAATAGAATGGAGTGGAGTGGAATGGAGTGTAGTGGAATGGAGTGGAAAGGAATAGAGTGGAATGGAGTGGACTGGAGTGTAATGAATGGAATGGAACGCAGTGGAGTGGAGTGGAATGGAATGGAGTGTAGTGGAGTGGAGAGGAGAGGAATTAAACTGAATGGAATGGAATGGAATTAAGTGAGGTGGAATGGAGTCGAGTTGAGTATAATGGCAGGGAATAGAATGGAGTGGAATAGAATAGAGTGGAGTGCAGAGGATTACAGTGGAATGGAATGGCAAGGAATAGAATGGAAAGGAATAGAATCGAGTGGAGTGGAATGGAATGGGCTGGAATGCAGAGGAATTGAGTGGAATGGAGTGGAAAGGATTGGTGTGGAATGGAGCGGACTGGAATGGATTGATATGGAGTAGAGAGGAAAGGAGTGGAGTGGAATGGCATGGAATAGAGTGAAGTGGAAAGGAATGCAGTGCAATGTAGTGGAATGGAGTGAAGTGGAGTGGAATGGAGTGGAGGGTATGGGAGTGGAATGGAGTTGAGTAGAATGGAGTGTAGTGGAGTGGAATGGAGTGCAGTGGAATGGAGTGGAGTGTAGTTGAATGGAATGGAATGGAATGAGGTGGAGTAGAGTGGAAGGGAATTGAGGGGATTGGCATGGAATGGAATGGAGTGGAGTGGAATGGAGTGTAAGGGAATTGAGGGGATTGGCATGGAATGGAATGAAGTAGCATGGAATGGAATGGAATGGAATGAAATGTAGTGGAATGGAATTGAGAGGAGTGGAAAAGAGTGGAATGTAATGCAGTGTAGTGGCATGGAGTGGAATGGAATGGAGTGTAGTGGAGTGGAATGGAGTGGAGTGGAGTGTAATGGAGAGGAGTGGATTGAGTGGAGTATAATGGAGTGGAATGTACTGGAATTGAGTTTAATGGAGTGGAGTGGAGTGTAATGGAGTGGAATGGAGAGAAATGGAATGGAATGCAATGGGGTGGAATAAAGTGGAAGGTAACGGAGTGGAATGGAGTGGAATGGAGTGTAGAGGAATGGAGTGGAGTGGAGTAGAGTGTAGTGAAATGGAAAGGAGTGTATTGCAGTGGAGTGAAGTTGAATGAAATGGATTGGAATGCAACGGAGTGGAGTAGAATAGAGTGGAGTGGAGTAGAATGGAGGGAATGGAATGGAGTGGATTGCCGAGGATTGGAGCGGAATTGAATGGCGTGGATTGGAACGTATTGAAATGAAATGGAGAGGAGTGGAGTGGAGTGGAATGCAATTCAAAGGAATGGAGTGGAATTGAATGGAATGGAAAGGAGTGGAATGGAGTGGACTGGACTGGAGTGGAATGTAGTAGAATGGAAAGGAATTGAGAGGGAAGCAATGGAATTGAGTGGCATAAAATGGGATGGAGTGAAATGTAATAGAATGGAGGGGAGTGCAGTGAAATGGAGTGGAGTGGAGTCAAATGGAAACGAGTGGAGTGGAATGGAATGGAATGGAATGGAGTGTAGTTGAATGGACTGGAAAGGAATGGAGTTGAAAGGAGTGGAACGGAGTGGAATGGATTGGAGTGGAGTAGAGTGTAATGGATTGGAATGTACTGGAATGTAGTGGAATGGAGTGGAGTGGAGTCTAATGGAGTGGAATGGACAGTAATGGAATGGAAAGTTATGGAATGGAAAGGGGTGAAATGGAATGGAATGGAATGGAATGCAATGAAATGGAGTTGAGTGGAATGGAATGTAGTGGAATGGAGTGGAATGCATTGGAAAGGACAGGAATCGAGAGGAAAGGAATGGAATTGAGTGGCATAAAATGGGATGAAATGAAATTGAATGGAATGGAATTGAATGGTGTGGAGTGGAGTATAAAGGAGTGGAGTAGAGTGGAATGGAGTTGAAGGGAATCAAATGGAAAGGAGTGGATTGGATTGGAGTGGAATGGAGTGTAGTGAAGAGGAATGGAGTGGAGTGGAGTGGAATGGAGTGGAATGGATTGGGATTGAGTGGAGTGGAATGGAGGTGATTGGGGTGGAGTGGAGTTGAGTGGAATGCAATGGAATGGAGTGCAGTGGAATGGAGTGGTGTGGAGTGTAATATGGAGGAAGGGGATGGAGTGGAAAGGAATGGAGTGGAGTGGAGTGGAGAGGATTGGAGTGGAGTGGAGAGGATTGGAATGGAGTGGAATGGAGTGGAGTGGAGTGGAATGGAATGGAGTGCAATGGATGGAATGGAATGGATTGGAATGGAAAGGAATGGAGTAGAGTGGAGTCGAGTGGAAAAGAGTGGAGTGGAGAGGGGAGGAATGGAGCAGTGTGGAGTGAAATGGAGTGGAGTGGAGAGGCGTGAAATGGAGTGGAGTGGAAAGGAGTGGAATGGAATGGAGTGGAGTGGAATGGAGTGCAATGGAATGGAATGGAGGGGGATGGAATGGAATGGGGTGGGATGGAATAGAATGGAGTGGAATGGATGGAATGGAATGGAATGGAATGGAACGGAGTGGAGTGGAGTCAAGGGGAGAGGAATGCCATGGAGAGGAGTTGAGTGGAGTGGAGTGAGATGGAATTGAGCGGAGTGGAGAAAATAGTGTGGAATGGAATGGAATGGATTGGAATGGGATGTAGTGGAATGGAAAGGATTTGAGTGGAATGCAGTGGAATGGAATGGAATGGAGGGGAATGGACTGCAATTGAATGGAGTGGAATACAGTGTAATGGATTGGAGTGGAGTGGAATGGAGTGGAATGGAGTGGATTGGAGTGGTGTGCAATGGAGTGGAGTGGATTGGTGTGGAATGAAGTGGAATTGAATAGTGTGGAATGGAATGGAGTGGAGTGGATTGGTGTGGAATGAAGTCGAATTGAATAGTGTGGAGTGGAATGGAATGGAATGGAGGGAATGAAATGGAGTGGAATTGAATGGAATGGAATGTAGTGGAATGGAATGGAGTGGAGTTTAATGGAATAGAATGAATTGGAATGGAATGGATTTAAAGGGAATGGAGGGGAGTGGAGTGGAATGGAATGGAATGGAATGGAGTAGAGTTTAATGGAATAGAATGAATTGCAATGGAATGGAATGGATTTAAATGGAATGGAGAGGAGTCGAGTGGAATGGAATGGAATGGAATGGAATTTAAAGGAATGGAAAGGAACGGAATCTGAGATGGTGCCACTGTGATCCAGGCTTGGTGACAGAGTGAGATACTCTCGAAAGAAGGAAATGGAATGGAATGCAGTGGAATGAAATGGAGTGGAATGGAATGGACTGGAGTGGAGAGGAGTGGAATGGAGTGGAGTGGAGTGGAATTTAGAGGAATGAAATGGGATGAATGGAATGGAATGAAGTGGCGTGGAGTGAGGTGGAATGGAGTGCAGTGGAATGCAGCGGATTGGAATGGGATGGATTGGAATGCAGTGGAGTGGTGAGGAGTGGAATGGAGTGGTGTGGAATCAGATGTAATGGAAAGCAGTGGAGTGGAGTGGAGTTAAATGGAACAGAATGGAACAGAGCAGAGCATAGCCTAATGGAATGGAACGCAATTCAATGGAATGGAACGGCATCTGAGATTGTGCTACTGTGCTCCAGGCGGGGTGACAGAGTGAGATAATCTAAAAAGAAAGGAATCTATTGCAATGCAGTGGAATGGAATGGCATGGAATGGAGTGGAGAGGAGCGGAGTTGAGAGGAGTGAAGTGAAGTGGAGTGGAATGGAGAAAAATTCAATGGAATTTAAGGGAAAGGAATGGAATGGAATGGAACAGAAAGGAATAGATTGAAGTGGAGTGTAGTTCGGTGGAGTGGAGTGCAGTGGAATGGAGCAGAATGGAATTAGAAGGAGTGGAATTGAGGGGAGTAGAGTGCAGAGGAATGGAGATTAGTGGAATGGACTTTAAAGGAATCAGACGAAATGAAGTAAAGATTAGTGGAGAGGAGTGGAGTGGAATGGAGTGAAATGGAATGGAATTCATTGGAATCGAATGGAACGGATGGAATGAAGTGGAAAGGAGTGGAGTGGATTGTAACGTAATGGAGTGGAGAGGAATGGAGTGAACGGAATGGAGTGGAATGGAGTGGATTGGAATGGAGTGGAAAGGAATGGAATGGAGTGCATTGGAATGGAATGGAGTGGCGTGGAGCAGAATTGATTTAAGTGGAGTGAAATGAAATTGAATGTAATGGAGTTGAGTGGATTGGAGAGGAGTGCAGTGGAGTGAAATGGAATGGAGTGGAGTGGAGGAGAGGGGAGAGGATTGGAATGGAATAGAATGGAATTGAATGGCTAGGAATGGAATGGAGTGGAAAAAATGGAGTGGAGTGGAGTGGAATGGAGTGGAATGGAATGGAGTGGAATGGATTGGAGTGGAGTGGAGTGGAATGCAGAGGAATGGTCTGGAATGGAGTGGAATGGAATGGAGTGGAATGGAATGGAATAGAATGGAGAGGGAGGGAATGGACTGGCATGGAGAGAAGTGGAAGAGAGTGAAGTTAAGTGGAGTGGATTGGAGTGGAGTGGAGTGGAATGGAATGGAATGGAAAGAAATGGAGTGGAGTGGAATGGAGTGGAGTGGAGTGAAGTGAAATGGAATGGAGTGCAGAAGAGTGAAGTTGAGTGACAAGGAATATAAGGGAATGAAGTGGAGTGGAATTGAGGGCAGTGGAATGCAGTGTAGTGTAATGCAGTGGCGTGGAAAGTGGTGGAAAGGAATGGAATGTTGTGGAGTTGAATGGAATGGAATGGAGTGGAGTGGAGTGGACTGGAGGGTACTGGAATGGACTGAAGTGGAATGGAATGGAATTGAGTGGAGTGGAGTGGACTGGAGGGTACTGGAATGGACTGAAGTGTAATGGAATGGAATGGAGTGGAGTGTAATGGAGTGGAGTGGATTGGAATGGAATGGAATAGAAGGGAGTGGAGTGAAATGGATTGGATTGGAGTCGAGTTGGCTGGAATGGAATGGAGTGGAGTGGAGTGGAGAGGAGTGGAATAGAATGGAAAGGAATGGAATGGAGTAGAGTGGAATGGAGTGGAGAGGGATGGAATGGAGTTGAATGGAATGGAGTGGAACAGAATGGAGTGGAATGGACTGGAATGGACTAGAGTGGAGTGGAGTGGAATGGAGTGGAGTGGCATGGAAAGGAATAGAATGGAGTGGAGGGGAATGGAGTGGAGTGGAATGGAGTAAAGTGGAATGGAGTGGATTGGCATGGAAAGGAATAGAATGGAGTGGAGGGGAATGGAGTGGAGTGGAATGGAGTAAAGTGGAGTGGAGTGGAGTGGATTGTAAAGGAATGGAACGGAGTCGATTGAAATGGAGTGGAGGGAAGCTGATTGGAGTGGAGTGGAATGCAATGGACTGGACAGGAGTTGAATGAAACGGAGTTCTGCAGATTGGAGTGAATTGGAGTGGAATGGCGTGTAGTGGAATGGAATGGAGTGGAGTGGAAAGTAATGTAGTGCAATGGATTGGAAAGTAATGGAATGGAGTGCAGTGGAGTGGAATGGACTGGAGTGGAATGGAAGGGAGTTTTGTGTAATGGAATGCAGTGGGATGGAATGGAGTGGAATGGTGTTAATTGGAGTTAAGTGAGGTTGAATGGCGTTCTATGGAATGAAAAGGAGTGGAGTGGAGTGGAATGGATATGATTGGAATGGAAGGGAATGAAATGGAATGGAGTAGAGTAGAGTGGACTTTAGTGTAGTGGAGTGGAGAGCATTGGAGTGGAATGTAATGGAATGGATTGAAGTGGACTGGAGAGCATTGTAGTGGAATGGAAAGCAGTGGAGTGAAGAGGAGTAGAGTGAAGTGGAATTGAATGGAGAAGAGTGGAATCCAGTGGAATGGAAGGGAGTGGAGTGGAGTTGAGTGGAGTGCAGTGGAAAGGAATGGATTGGAATGGAGTGGAGTGTAATGGAATGGAGATACGTGGAGTGGAGCAGAGTGGAGTGGAGTGGAAAGGAGTGAGTGGAATTGAATGGAGTGGATTGGAATGGAATGGAGTGGAATGGAATGGAAATTAGTGGAATGGAGTGGAGTGGAATGGAATGGAGTGTAGTGGAATGGAAAGGAATGGGATGGAATGGAGTGGAGTGGAATGGAATGGATTGGAAAGGAATGTAATGGAATGGAATGGAGTGGAGTGGAGAGAAATGCAGTGAAGTGGAGTGGAATGGAGTGGAATGGAAAGGACTGGAAAGTAATGGAGTAGAATAGAATGCAGCAGAGTGGAATTGAGTGGAGATGAATGCAGTGGAGTGGAGTGGAATGGAGCGGAGTGGAATGGAATGGTGTGGAGTGGAATGGAATGGATTGGAATGGAATGAAAGGCAATGGAATGGAGTGGAGTAGATTGCAATGGAGTGCAGTGGAGTGGATTGGAGTGCAGTGGAATGGAGTGGAATGGACTGCAATGGAATGGAGTGGAATGGAATGGAGTGGAAAGGAATGGAATGGAATGTAGTGGAGTGGAATGGAGTGGAGTGGAATGCAGTGGAGTGGAATGGAGTAGAGTGGAATGGAATGACATGGAGTGGAATGGAATGGAATGGAGTGGAATGGACAAGAATGGAATGAACTGGAGTGTTATGGAATGGAGTGGAGCGAAGTGGAATGGAAAGGAGTGGAGTTGAATGGAATGGAATGGAATGGAGTGGAGCGGAGTCGAATGGAGTGGAGTGGAATGGAGTGTAGTGGACTGGAAAGGAGTGGAGTGGAAAGGAATGGAGTGAAATGGAAAGGAATGCAAAGGAATGCAATGGAGTGGCATGGAATGCAGTGGAGTGGAGTGGATTGAAGTGTAGTGAAGTGGAATGGAATGGAATGGAGTGGAATTGAATGGAAAGAAATAGAGTGGAATGGAATGGAGTCGAGTGGAATGGAATGGAATGGACTGGATTGGAGAGGAGTGGAGTAGATGCGAATGGAATGGAGAGGAGAGGAATGAACTGGAATGGAATGGAGTGGATAGGACTAGAGTGGAGTGGAGTGCAGTGGAATGGAATGGAATGGGAAGGAATGGAGTGCAGTTGAATGGAATGGAGTGGAGTGGAATGTAATGGAATTGAATGGAATGGAATGGAGTAGATAAGGGTGGATTGCAGAGGTGTGGAAAACAGTGGAGTGAAATGGAATGGAGTGGAGTGGAGTGGAGAGGATTGGAGTGGATTTGAGTTGAGAGGATTGGCGTGGATTTTAGTTGATCAGAGTAGATAGGAGTGGAGTATAACAGAGTGGAGTGGACAGGAATTGAGTGCAGTGTAATGGGACGGAATGGAATGGAATGGAATGGAATTGATTGGAATGCGGTGGAATGGAGCACAGTGGAATGGAGTAGAGTGGAATGGAATGGAATGGAGTGGAATGGAATGGAAAGTTGTGGAATGGAAATGAATGGAATAAACATGAATGGATTGGAATGGAGTGGAGTGGAGTGGAATTGAATGCAGTGGAGTGTACTGTAATGGAGTGGAATGGAATGGAATGGAATGGAATGGAATGGAGTGCAGTGGAATTCAGTGGCGTAGAGAAGAATGGAGTGGAATGGAAAGGAACGAAATAGAATGGATTGTAGTGGAGTGTCGTGGAATGGAATGGAATGCAACGGAATGCAATGGAATGGAGAGGAATGGAGTGGAATGAAATGGAGTGGAAGGGCGTGGAATGGAGTGGAGTGGAGTGAAGTGGAATTCAGTGGGATGGACAGGAATGGAGTGCAATGGAATGGAATGGAGTGTAATGCAATGGAATGGAATGCAGTAGGATGGAATAGAGAGGAGTGGAACGCAGTGGAGTGGAGTGAGTGTGAGTGAAGTGAAATGAAATACAATGGAGTGGAGTGGAGTTTAGAGGAGTTGCATGGAATGGATTGGAATAGAATGGAGTGGAGTGGAATGCAGTGGAGTGGAAAGGAGAGGAGTGGAAAGGAATGACAAGGAATGGAGTGAAATGAAATGCAATGCAATGGAGTAGAGTGGAATGATATGGAATGGAGAGGAGTGGAGTGGTGTGGAGTGGATTGGAATCATGTGGCATGGAGTGGAGTGGAGTGGAATGGAATGGAATGGAATATTATGTAATGGAGAGGAATGGAAAGAAGTGGACAGGAGAGGAATGGAGTGGAATGGAATGGAAAGGTCTGCAGTAGATTGGAATGGAATGGAGTGGAGTGGAGTGGAATGGAATGGAAGGGAGTTGAGTGGAATGGAGAGGAGTGAAATGGACAGGAATGCAGTGGAGTGGAGTGGAGTGAAATGGAATGGAATGGAATGGAGAGGAAGGGAATGGAATGGAGTGGAGTGTAATTGAATGGAGTGGAGTGGAGTGGAGGTGAGTGGAATGGAGTCGAGTGTTCTGGAATGGAGTGGAATGTAATGGAGTGGAGTGGAATGCAATGAAACGAAATAGAGTGCAGTGAAGTGGAATGGAGTGGCATGCAGTGGAATGGAGTGGAGTGGAGTGAAATGGAATGGAATTGAATGGAGTGGAGTGGAGTGAAGTGAAGAGGAATGGAGTGGAGTGGAGTGGAGTGGAATGAAATGGATTGGAGTGGAGTGGAGTGGAGCGGCGTGCAGTGGAATGGAATGGAATCAAATTTAATGAAACGGAATGGAATGGAGTGGAGAGGAATGGAGTGGAGTGTGTGGAGTGGAATGGAATGGAATGGAGTGGAGTGGAGTGGAGAGGAGTGGAATGCAGAGGAATTGAAAGGAATGGAGTGGAATGGAATGGAATGGAATGGAATGGAGTGGGAAGGAATGGAATGGAATAGACAGTATTGGAATACAATGGAGTCTACTGGAGAGGAATGGAGTGGAGTGGAGTGGAAAGGAATGGAACGGAAAGAAATGTAGTTGAGTAGAATGGAGTGGTCTGAAGTGGAGTGAAGTGACATGGAATAGAGTGGACTTGAGAGGAACTGAGTGGCTTCGAGTGTAATGGAATGTAGTGGATTAAAATTGAGTGGAGTTGAATGCAGTGCAGTGGCATGGAGTGTCATGGAAAGGAGAGGAATGGAATGGAATGTTGTGGAGTTGAATGGAATGCAATGGATTGTTGTCTAGTGGAGTGGAGTGTATTGGACTGTTATGGAGTGGAATGGAAAGGAAAGGGGTGGAATGGAGTGGAATGGAATGGAGTGGAATGAAACGTAATAGAATGCAATGTGGTGGAGTGTACTGGAATGGAGTGGACTGGAGTGGAATGGAGAGGAGTGGAGAGGAAAGTAGGGGAGGAAAAGCAGTGGAATGGAATGGTGTGGAGTGGAGTAGATGGGAGTCGATTGTAGTGGAATGGAATGAAATGGAATGGAGTGGAGTAGAATGGAGTGGGGTAGGGTGGAATGGATTTGAATTAAATGAAGCAGAATTGAATGGAGTGGAATGGAGTGGAATGGCGTGCACTGGAGTGGAGTGGAATGGAGTGGAGTGGAGTGGCATGGAATGGAATGGAATGGAGTGGAATGGAATGGAGTGGATTTGAATGGATTGGAGTGGAATGGAGTGAATTGGAGTGGAGTGGAGTGGAATGTAATAGAATGGAATGGAATGGAGTGGAATGGAATGCAGTGGAGGGGAGTGCAATGGAATGGAATGGAGTGGACTGGAGTGGAAAGGAAAGGAATGGAGTGGAGTGGAGTAGAGTGGAATAGAATTGAGTGGATAGGAATGAAGTGGAATTCAATAGAGTGGAGTGGAGTGGAATGCAGTGGAATGGATTCGAGTGCAGTGGAATGGAGTAAAGTGGAGTGGAATGAAATGTAATTAAATGGAATAGAATGGAGTGGAAAGTTGTGGAGTGGAATAAAATTGAGTGCAGTGGAGTGGAGTGGAATGGAGTGGACTAGAGTAGAATGGAGTGCACAGGAGTGGAATGGAGTGGAACGGTATGGAATGGAGTGGAGTGGAGAAGAATGGACTGGAATATAGTGGAAAGGAGGGGAATGGAGTGAAGTGGAATGGAGTGTAATGTAATGGAAACGAATGGAGTGGAAAGGAATGAGATGGATAGGAGTGGAGTGGAGTGTAGTCGAGTGGAGTGGAGTGGAATGCAGTGGAGTGGAGTGGACTGGAAACAATTGGAATGGAATGGAAGAGAGTGGAATGTAATGTAATGGAATGGAATGGAACGCAATGGACTGGATTTTGGTGCAATGGAGTGGAGTGCAGGGGAATGGAGTGTAGTGGAGTGGAATGGAATTTGATGGCATGGAATGGAGTGGAGTGGGACGGAATGGAATGTATTGGAGTGCACTGGTGTAGACTGTTGTGGAATGGAATGGAATTGAATAAAAAGGAATAGAATGGAATGGAATGGATTGGAGTGGAATCTACTGCAGTTGAATGGAGTAGAGTGGAATGGAATGGAATGGAGGGGAATGTAATGGAAAGGAATAGAATAGAATGCAGTGCAGTGGAGTGGAATGGTGTGGATTGGAGAGGAATAGAGTGAAATGGAATGGAAAGGAATGCAATGGAATGGAATGGAGTTGACCAGAGCAGAATGGAATGGAATGGAATGTAGTTGAGTGGAGTGTAGTGGAATAGAATGGAAAGGAGTGGAGTGGAAAGGAGTGGACTCGTATGGAGTGGAATGGAGTAGAATGGAGTGACATGGAAAAGAGTGGAATGGAATAGAATGGAATGGAGTGGAGTGGAATGAAATGGAATAGAATCAAATGGAGTGGAGTGAATAGGAGTGCAGCTGAGTGGAGATGAATGGAGTGGAGAGGAGTGGAATGAAATGGAGTGGTGTGGAGTGGAATGGAATGGAGTGGAGTGGATTGTAATGGAATGCAGTGATTTGGAATGAAATGAAATGAAATGAGGCGGAGTGGAATGTAGTGGTTTGGAGTGTAGTGGAGTGGAATGCAATGTAGTGGAGTGGAGTGGAATGAAATGGAATGCAATGCAGTGGAGTGGAGTAGAATGAAATGGAATGCAATGGAGTGGAGTGGAGTGGTGTGGAGTGGAATGAACTGCAATTGAGTGGAATACAATGGCGTGGAAGGGAATGGCATGGAATGGAATGGAATGGAATGGAGAGGAGTTGAATGGAGTGGACTGGAGAGGAATGGAGTCGAAAGGAATGGAATGGAATTGAGTAGAGTGGAATGGAATGGAATGGAATATAATGGAATGGAGAGGAGTTGAATGGAGTGGACTGGAGTGGAATGGAGCGGAATTGAATGGAATTGAGTAGAGTGGAATGGCATGGAGTGGATTGGAGTAAAGTGGAGTGGAGTGGAATGGAGTGGGTTGGAGTTGAATGGAATAGAGTGGAGTGGAGTGGAATGGAATAGAGTGGAGTGGAGTGGAATGGAATGGAATGGAGTGGAGTGGAATGGAAGCGTATGGAGGGGAATGGAATGGAGAGGAGTGGGACTGAGTGGAATAGAATGGAGTGGAGTGGAGTTAAATAGAATGATAAGGAGTGAAATGGAATGGAATGGAATGCAGTGGAGTGGAGTGGAATGGAATGGGGTTGAGTGGAGTGGAACGGAATGGAATGGAGTGCAGTGGAGAGTTATAGAATGGAGAGCAGTGGAATAGAGTTGAGTGGAATGGAATGTAAGGGAGTGCAGTGGAATGGAATGGAATGGAGTGCAGTGGAAATGAATAGAGTGCAATGGAATGGAATTGAGTGGAATGGAGTGGAGAAGAGTGATTTAGAATGAATTGAAATGAAATGGATTGGAGTGGAATGGATTGCAGTGGAATAGAGTGGTGTGGAGTGGAGTGGAGTGGAATTCAATGGAGAGTAGTGGAGTGCAATGAAATGGAATGGAATGGAGTGGATTGGAGTGGAGTGGTGTGGAGTGGAGTGGACTGCAATGGAGTGGAATGGAATGGAGTGGAATGGAATGGCATGGAATGGAATGGAATTGCATTGAATGGAATGGAATGGAGTGGAGTGCAATGGAATAGAATATAATGGAATGGAGAGAAGTGGAATGGAGTGGAATAGAGTAGAATGGAGTGAATGGAATGGAATGGTGTAGAGTGGAATGCAATGGAGTGTGGTAGAGTAGAGTGGAGTGGAGTGGAATGGAGTAGAGTGCAGTGGAATGGAAAGTGGTGGAGTGGAGTGGAAGGGAAAGGAATGGAGTGGAGCGGAATGGAATGGTATGGAGGGGAATGGAATGGAAATCCATGGAATGGAGTGGAATGGAATGGTGTGGAGTGGAATAGAATGTTATGGAGTGAAATGGAATGGATTGGAATGCAGTGGAGTGGAGTGGAACGGAATAGGGTGGAGTGAAGAGGAAAGGAGTTGAATGGAATGGAATGGAATGGAGTGGGTGGAATGGAGTGGAGTGGAAAGGAGTAGTGTGTAATGGAAAGGAATGCAGGGTAATGGAATAGAATGGAATGGAATGGAATGAAAAAGAATGGAGTGGAGCCAAATGCCATGGAGTGGAGTGAAATGGAGTGGAGTGGCACAGGAATGGAGTGGAGTGGAGTGGAGTGGACTGCAATGGTGTGGACTAGAATGGAGTGGAATGGAGGGGATGGGAATTGAGTGGACTGGCCTGAAATGGAATGCAATGGAATAGAATGGAATGGAGAGGAGTGGAACGGAGTGAAACGGAATGCAATGGAATATAATGGAATGGAGAGGAGTGGAATGGAGTGGACTGGAGTGTAATGGAGTGGAAAATAATAGAATGGAGTAGAGTGGAATGCAATGGGGTGGATTTGAGTGGAGTGGAGTGAGGTGGAGTGGAATAGAATGGACTGGAGTGGAGTGGAATGGAATGGAATGGATTGGATTGGAGTAGAAAGGAATGTTATGGAGGGGAATGTAATGGAGAGGTGTGGAATGGAGTGGAATGGAATGCAGTGTAGTGGAGTGTAGTGGAATAGAAAATTATGGAGTGGAATGGATTTTAATGGACTGGAATGGAATGCAGTAGAGTGAGGTGGAATCGAGTGGAGTGGAGTGGAGTGGAATGAAATGGTATGGAACGTATTGTAGAAGAGTGGAATGGAATGGAGCGGAGTGGAATGGAGTTGAATAGAATGGAATGTAATGGAGTGGGGTGGAATAGAGTGGAATGGAGGGGAATGGAGTGGAGTGGAGTGGAATGTTGTGGAATGTAGTGGAATGGAGTACAAGGGAATGGAATGCAATGGAATGGAATGGAATGGAATGGACTAGAATGGAGTACAGTGGAGTGGAAAGGAGTGGAATGGAAAGGATTGAAATGTACAGGAATGGAGTGGAATGGAGTGTTGTGGAGTGGAATGGATTGAGTGGAGTGGAGTGGATTGTAATGGAACGGAGTGGAGTGGAATGGAGTGGAACGGAATGGAGTGGAATATAGTGGAGTGGAGAGGAATGGAATGGTGTGGCATGGAAGGGAATATAATGGAAAGGAATGGAATGGAACGGAACGGAATGCATTGGAATGCAATGGAATAGAATGCAATGCAATGGAAAGTTGACATGTAATGTGAGCAGAGATTGTGCACTGCACTACAGCCTGGGGGACACAGTGATATCTTCTCCAAAGAAAGCAGTGGAATGCAAGTGAGTGAAACGGAATGGATTGCAATGGAATGGAGTGGAGTGGAGCAGAGTGAAGTGAAGTGGAGTGGGGTGCAATGGATTCGAATGGAATGCGATGGAATGGAGTGAAATGGAGTGGAGTGGAGTAAAAGAGAACAGCATGGAATGGGATGGAATGGAATGCAATGGAATGGTGAAAAGAAATCTGACCTGAGATTGATCCACTGTACTCCAGAATTTGTAACACAATGAGATCCTATGGAAAGAAAGAAATGAAATATAACGGAATGGAATAGAGTGGAATGGAGTGGAGAGTATTGGAGTGGAGGGAAGTGGAGTTGGTTGGAATGGAGCGGACGGGAGTGGAATGCAATGGAATGGAGGGGAATGGAGTGGAATGGAATGGAGTGGATTGAAGTGGAAAGGAGTGTAGTGCAGTGCAATGGAATGGAATAGGGTGAAATGGAGTGGAATGGATTGGAGTGGAGTGGATTGGAGTGGAGTGTAATGGAGTGTAGTGGAGTGGAAATTAGTTGAGTGGAGTGGAGATTAATGGAGTGGAGTGCAGGGGAATTGAGTGGAATCGAGTGTAGTGGAATGGATTGGAGTCGAGTGGAGTGGAATGGACTGGAAAAGAATGGAGTGGAATGGACTGGAATGGAATAGAGTAGAATACAGTGGAATAGAAAGGAATGGAATGGAATAGAATGGAGTGGAGTGGAATGGAGTGGAATGGAATGGAATAGAGTGCAGTGGAGAGGCATGGAATGGAATGGAATGGAGTGGAGTGGAGTGGATTTGTGTGGAAAGGGGTGGAGTGGAATGGAGTAAAATGGAATAGGACATAAAGGAGAGAAGTGCAGTGGATTGGAGTGGAATGGAGTGGAATGGAATGGAGTTGAAAGGAATGGATTTCAATGGAGTGGAATGGAATTGAATGGAATGCAATGGAGTGGAGTGGAGTGCAATGCAATGGAAGAGAGTGCAGTGGAATGGAGTGGAGTGGAATGGAGTGGATTGGAGGGAAGTGGAGTGGAGTGGAATGGAATGGAACAGAATGGAATGGAATACAATGGAGTGGAGTGGAGTGTGATGGGATGGAATGGAATGGAATGGAGTGGAGTGGAGGTGAGTGGAATGGAGTGGAGTGGAGTGTGATGGGATGGAACGGAATGGAATGGAGTGGAGTGGAGGTGAGTGGAATGGAGTGGAATTGAATGTTGTTAAAAGGAATTGAATTTTATAGAGTGGAATGGAATGGAATGAAATGGACTGGAGTGCAGCGGAATGGAATGGAATGGAATGGAATGGCATGGAACAGAATGGAATGGATTGAAGTGCAGTGAAGTGGAATGAAATGGAAGGGAGTGGAGTGGAATGGAATGGAGTGGAATGGAATGGAGTGTAGGGGAGTGGAGTGGAGTGGCATGGAATGGAATGGAATGTAGTGAAAGTGAATGCAATGGAGTGGAGTGGAGTGTAATAGAATGGAATGGAATGGAGCATAGTTGAATAGAGGTGAGTGGAATGGAGTTGAGTGGACTCAAATGGAGTGGAATGGAATGGAGTGGAATGGAATGGAATGAAATGGAATGGAATGGAGTGCAGTGGAGTGGAATGGAGTGGTATGGAGCGGAATAGAGTGGTGTGGAGTGAAATGGAATGGAAAGGAATGGAGTGTAGTGGAGTGGAGTTGAGTGGAGTCGAATTGAATGGAGTGGAGTGGAGGGGCGTGCAGTGGAATGGAATGGAAGGTAATGGAATTTAATGGAATGAAATGGAATGGATTGGAGAGGAATGGAATGGAGTGGAGTGGAGAGGAATGTAGAGGAGTGGACTGTAATGGAGTGGAATGGAATTGAATGGAATTGAGTGTGATGGAATGGAATGGAATGGAGAGTAGTGGAATAGAATGGATTGAAGTGGAGTGGAATGGAGTGGAGTGGAGTGGAATGGAATGGAAAGGAAAGAAATGGAGTGGAGTGGAATGGAGTGGAGTGTAGTGGAGTGAAGTGAAATGGAATGGAGTGGAGTTGAGTGGAATTGAGTGGCATGGAATGTAATGTAATGTAGTGGAGTGTAATTGAGTGGAGTGGAATGCAGTGGAATAGAATGGTATATTGTAGAGTTGTATGGAAAGGAATGGAGTGGTGTGTAGTGGAGTGGAGGCGATTAGACAGTTATGGAGTGGAATGGTACGGAATGTGGTGGAATGGAGTGGAATGTAATTGAATGGAATGTAATGCAATGGAATGGAAAGGGGTGGAGTGGAGTGGAATGGAGTGGACTGGAGTAGACTGGAGTTTAATGGAGTGGAATGGAATGGAATGGAGTAGTGTGGAATGGAATGGAGGGGAGTAGAGAGGAGTGGAATGGAATGGAGTGGAGAGGACTTGAGTGGAGTTGAAAGGAGAGGAATGAAACGGAATGGAATGGAGTGGAGTGGAATGGAGTGGAGTGGTTTTGAATGGAGTTGAATGGAATGAAGCAGAATTCAATGGAGTGGAATGGAGAGGAATGGGGTGGACTGGAGTGGAGTGGAAGGGAGTGGAGGGGAGTGGTATGGAATGGAATGGAATGCAGTGGAATGGAATGGACAGGAGTGGAATGGATTGGAGTGGAAAGGACTGAAGTGGAGTAGAGTGGAATGTAATGTAATGGTTGGAATAGAGTGCAGTGGAAGGGAGTGGAGTGGAGTGGATTGGAATGGAATGGGATGGAAAGGAGTGGAGTGCAGTGGAATGGAATGGACTGGAATGGAATGGAGTGGAGTGGAGTGCAGTTTAGTGGAATGGATTTCAATGGAATGGAATGGAGTAGAATGGAGTGGAATGAAATGGAATATAATGGAATAGAATGAAGTGGAATGTTGTGGAGTGGAATGGAATTGAGGGCAGTGGAGTGGAGTGAAATGGAGCGGACCTGAGTGGAATGGAGTGCAGTGGAGTAGAATGGAATGGAGTGGAATGAAATGTAATGGAAAGGAGAGGAATGGAAAGGAACGGCATGGAATGCAGTGGACTGGAGTGGAATGGAGTGGAGTGGAGTGGAAAGGAGGGGATTGGATTGGAGTGGAATGGAGTGGAATGGAATGGAAAGGAATGGAGTGGAATGGAAAGGAATTGATATGAGTGGAGTGCAGTGGTGTCGAGTTGAGTGGAGTGGAATGCAATGGAGTGGAGTGGATTGGAATTCAGTGGAATGGAATGGAACAGAGGGGAATGGAATGGAATGGAATGGAGTGGATTCGGGTAGAATGGAGTGGAGTGGAAGGGAATGGAGTGTAGTGGAATGGAATGGAATGGAATGGCTTTTAAGGGAGTGGAGTGGAATGGAGTGCAGTGGAGTGTAGTGGCGTGAAACAGAAAGGAATGGATTGTACTGGAATAGTTTAGAGTGGAGTGGAAAGGAATAGAATGGAAAGGAATGAAGTGGAATCCAGTGCAGTGGAATGGAGTAGAGTGGAATGGAAACGAATGGAATAGAATGTAGTTCAGTGGAGTAGAATGGAGTGGATTGGAGAGGAATAGTTAGAAATGGAAAGGAATGGAATGCAATGCAATGGAATGGAGTTGAGTGGAGAGGAATGGAATAGATTGTAGTTGAGTGGAGTGGAGTTGAGTGGAATAGAATGGAATGGAGTGGAAAGGAAAGGAGTGGACTCCAATGGAGTGGAATGGAGTGAAATGGAGTGGCATGAAAAAGAATGGAATGGAATGGAATGGAGTGGAATGGAATGGATTGGAATGGAATGAAATGGAATGGATGGAAGTCGAATGAAATGGAACAGAATGGAATTGAGTGGACTGGATAGGTGTGCAGTGGAGTGGAGAGGAATGGAGTAGGGATGAGTGGAATGAAATGTAGTGGTGTGGAGTGTAAGGGAATGGAATGCAGTGGAATAGAATGAATGGAGTGCAATGGAATGGAATGGAGTGGAATGGAACTCAATGGAATGGAATGGAGTGGAATGGAATGAAATGGAGAGCATTGGAAAGGAATAGAGTGGAGTGGAATGGAGTGGAGTAGACCAAATTGGAATGAAGTGAAATGAAATCGTGTGTATTGGAGTCCAATGGGGTTTAGAGGAATTGCATGGAAGGGATTGGAACAGAATGGAGTATAAAGGAATGGACTGGAGTGGAATGGAGTGGAGTGGAGTGGATTGCAGTGGAATGGAGTGGAGTAGGGTGGAGTGGAGCGGAATGCAATGGAGTGGAGTGGAGTGGAGTGGAATGAAATAGAATGGAATTGAATGGAGTGGTGTGGAGTGGACTGAAATGGAGTGGAATTGAATGGAGAGGAATGGAATTGAATGGAATGGAATGGTGTGGAGTGGGGTGGAATGGAATGGAATGGAATACAATGGAATGGAGAGGAGTGGAACGGAGTGGACTGGAGTGGAATGGAGCAGAATGGAGTGGAATGGAATGGAATTAAGTAGTGTGGAATGGAATGGAGTGGAGTGGAGTAGATTGGAGCGGAGTAGAATGGAGTGGAGCGGAATGGAATAGGATTGAGTGAAGTAGAATGGAGAGATATGGGGGGAATGGCGTGGACAGCAGTGGAACTGAGTGGAATGGAATGTAGTGGAGTGGAGTGGAACAGAATGTTATGGAGTGGAAAGGAATGCAATGCAAGGCAGTGGAGTGGAGTGGAAGGGAGTGGATTGCAGTGGAATAGAGAGGAGTGGAATGGAATGGAATGGAATGGAATGGAGGGGACTGGAGTGGAAAGGAATGGACAGGAGTGGAATGAACTTAAATGGAATGGACTGGAATGCAATGGAGTGGAGTGGAATGGAGTGGAGTGGAAAGGAGTAGTGTGGAATGGAAAGGAATGGAGTGGAATGGAATGGAATGGAGTGCAATGGAATGGAATGTAATAAAAAGAAGTTGAGTGGAGTGAAAGCCGTGAAGTGGAGTGAAATGGAGTGCAGGGGACTGGAATGGAGTGCAGTGGATGTAGTGGAGTGGACTGCAATGGAGTGGAATGGAATGCAGCAGAATGGAATGGAATAGAATGGAATGGAGTGGAGTGGACTTCAATGGAATGGAATGGAATATAATGGAATGGAGATGAGTGGAATGGAGTGGACTAGATTGGAATGCAGTGGAATGGAATGGAATGTAGTAGAGTGGAATGGAATGGAGTGGACTTGGGACAAGTGGAGTGAGGTGGAGTGGAATAGAATGGAGTGGAGTTGAATGCAATGGAGTGGAGTGGAATGGAATGGAATGGATTGCAGTGGAGTGGAAAGGAAAGGTATGGAGGCTAATGGAATGGACAGGAGTGGAATGGAGTGGAATGGAATGCAGTGGAGTGGAGTGGAGTGGAATAGACTGTTACGGAGTGGACTGGAATTTAATGGACTGGAATGGAATGCAGTGGAATGGAGTGGAATCGAGTGGGGTGGAGTGGAATGGAGTGGAGTGGAGTGGAGTAGAATGGAATGGAATGGAGTGTAGTAGAGGGGAATGGAATGGAGTGGAGTGGAACGGAGTTGAATGGATTGGAGGGAATGGAGTGGAGTGGAATGGAGTGGAATGAAGGGGAATGGAGTGTAATGGAGAGGAGTGGAGTGCAATGTAGTGGAATGGAGTGAAATGGAGTGGAACGGAATGGAACGGACTGGAATGGAGTGCAATGGAGTGGAATGGAGCAGAATGGAATGGAGTGGAATGTAGGGGAATAGAGTGGAATGGAGGGGAGTGGAATGTAATGGATGGAGTGGAGTGGATTTAACGGAATGAAGAGGAGTGGAATGGAGTGGAATGGAATTAGGGGAATGGTGTGGAATGGAATGGAGTATAATGGAGTGGAATGGACGTGAGTGGAATGGAGTTGAATGTAATGGAGTGGAATGCAATGGAGTGGAATGGATGGAATGGGATGGAATGGAATGGAATGGAACGGAGTGGAGTGAAGTCGAGTGAAGAGGATTGGATTGGAGAACAGCGGAATGCAGTGGAGTGGAGAGAATGGAAAGGAATGGCGTGGAATGGAATGGAATGGAATGGATTGGAATTTGATACAGTTGAGTGGAATGGAGTGGAATTGAGTGGCATGGAGTGGAATGAAATGGAATGGAATGGAGTGGAAATGAGTAAAATGGAATGGATTGGAATGGAGTGAAATGGAGTGGAGTGGAGTGGAGTGGAGTGGAAAGGAGTGGCGTGGTGTTGAGTGGACTGGAGTGACGTGGAACGCAGAGGAGTGGGGTGCAATGGAGTGCAGTGGAATGGAGTGGAATTGAATGCAGTGGTATGGAATGCCATGGAATGGAATGCAACGGAGTGGAATGAATTGCAGTGGAATTGAATGGACCGGAATGGAGTGGTATGGAATGGAAAGAAGTGGAATGTAGTGGAGTGGAGTGGAAAGGAGTGGAATGCAATGGAGTGGAGTGGAATGGAGTGGAAAGGAATGGATTGGAATGGAATGGAGTGGAGTGGAGTTGAGTGAAATAGAATGAAATGGAATGGGATGGAATGAAATTCAATGGAATGGTGAAAAGTAATGTGAACTTAGATTGTAATACTTCACCCTACTCTTTCTGACAGAGTGAGATCCTGTGGAAAGAAAGGAATGGAATGAAATGAAGTGGAATGGAATGGAGTGGAGTGCAGCAGAATGGAGAGGAATAGATTGGCCTGGAGTTGAGTGGAATAGAGTGGAGCGGAGTGGAATATGGTGGAGTGCAACGGAGTGGAGTGGAGTGGAATGTAGTGTAGTGGAATCGGATGTAATGGAATGTAGTGCAGTGGAGTGGAGTGGAATGGATTGAAATGGTATGGAATGGAATGGAACGGAGTGGAATGGAATGCAATTCAATGCAATGGAATGCAATGGAATATAATGCAATGCAATGGAAATTTGACAAGTAATCTCAGCTGAGATATCGCCACTACACTACAGCCTGGGTGACACAGTGATATCCTTTGGAAAGAAAGGAATGGAATGCTATGGAGAAAATTGGAATGGAACGGAATGGAGTGGAGTGGAATGGAGTGGTGTGGAATGGAATGGATTGGAGTTGAAAGGAACAGAAAAGAATCGAAAGGAATGGATTGGAGTGGAGTGGAGTGGAGGGAAGTAGAGTGTACAGGAACGGAGTGAAATGGAATGGAATGGAATGGTGTGGAGTGGAGTGGAATGGAGTGGAGTGGAGTGGAATGGAGTTGACTGGAATATAATGGAAAGGAATGGAGTGGAGTGGAGGAGAACAGAGTGGAGTGGAGTGGAATGCAGTGGTGTGGAGTAGAATGGAATGGAATTGAATGGAATGGAGTACAGTAGCATTGACTGGAGTGGAGTGGAGTGGAGTGGAATGGGACGGAGTGGAGTGGAGTGGAGTGGAGTAGAGTGGAATGGAAAGGAATGGAATGGAATGGAATAGAGTGGAATGGAGTGTAGGGTAATGGAATAGAGTGAAATAGAATGGAATGCAGTGGAATGGAATGGTATGGAACGGAGTGGAGTTGGATGAACTGGAGTGGGGTGGAATGGATTCGAGTGGAGTGCAATGGAATGGAAGGGAGTGGATAGAAATGTAGTGGTGTGGAATGGAGTGGAATGGAATGTAATGGAATGGAGTGAAACGGAATGGAATGGAATGTACTGGAGCGGAAAAGATTGGAATGGAGTGGAGTGGTGTGGAGTATAGTGGTGTAGTGCAGTGGAATTTACTTGAGCGGAGTGGAGTGGAGTGGAATCTAGTGGAGAGGAGTTAATTGGAGTGTAGTGCAGCGGAATGGAGTGGAGTGGAATGGATCAGAGCAGAGTATAGTGGAATGGATCAGAGCAGAGTATAGGGGAGTGGAATGGAATGGAACGGAGTGGAATGGAATGGAACGGAGTGGAATGGAATGGAACGGAGTGGTATGGAATGGAACGGAGTGGAATGGAATGGAACGGAGTGGAATGGAATGGAACGGAGTGGAATGGAATGGAATGGAATGGAGTGGAATTGAGTAGAGTGGAGTGGAGTGGAGAGGAATGGAGTGGAGTGGAGAGGAGTGGAACAGTGTGGCATGGAAAGTAATATAATGGAAAGGAATGGAATCGAATGGAATGCAATGGAATAGAATACAATGTAATGGAAGGTTGACATGTAATGAGAGCTGAGACTGTGCCACTGCAAAGTGGTATCTTCTCAAAAGAAAGTAGTGCAATGCAAGTGAGTGAAACGGAATTGATTGCAATGGAATGGAGTGAAGTGGAGTGGAGTGAAGTGGAGTGGAGTGGGGTAGAATTGATTCGAGTGGAATGCGATGGAGTGGAATGGAATGGAGTGGAGGGGAGTGGAGTAAAGTGAAACAGAATGGCAAGGAATGGGATGGAATGTAGTGCAATGGAATGGTGAAAAGAAATCTGAGCTGAGATTGAGCCAATATACTCCAGCCTTTGTAAAAGAATGAGATCCTATGGAAAGAAAGAAATGAAATATAATGGAATGGAATGGAGTGGAATGGAGTGGAGTGTCTTGTAGTGGAGGGAAGTGTATTGGGTTGGAATGGAGTGGACAGGAGTGGAATGGAATGGAATGGAGGGGAATGGAATGGAATGGAGTGGAATGGAGTGGAGTGGAGTGAAGTGGAATGGAGTGTAGTGGAGTGGAATGGAAAGGAATAGGATGAAATGGGGTGGAATGGATTGGAGTGGATTGGAGTGGAGTGTAATGGAGTGTAGTGAAGTGGAATTCAGTTGAGTGGAGTGGAGTTTAATGGAGCAGAGTGCAGGGGAATTGAGTGGAGTAGAGTGTAGTGGAATGGATTGGAGTCGAGTGTAGTGGACTGGAGGGGAATGTAATGCAGTGGAATGGACTGCAATGGCGTGGAATGGAATAGAGTGGAAAGCCATGGAGTAGAATGGAATGGAATGGAATAGAATGGAATGGAGTGGAATGGAATGGAGTTGAATGGAATGGAATAGAGTGCAGTGGAGAGAAATGGAATAGAATGTAATGGAGTGGAGTGGAGTGGAGTGGAATGGAGTGCAGTGCAATGGAATGGAATGGAATCAGACATAAAGGAATGAAGTGAAGTGGAGTGGAGTGGAATGGAATGGAGTTGTAAGGAATGGAATTTAATGGAGTGGAATGGAATTGAATGGAATGGATTGGAGTGGACTGGAGTGGAAAGGAATGGAAGGGAGTGGAGTGGAGTGGAATGGAGTGGAGTGGAATGGAGTGGATTGGAGGGGAGTGGAGTAGAGTGGAGTTGAATAGAATGGAATAGAATGGAATGGAATGGAATGGAGTGGAGTGGAGTGTAATGGAATGGAATGGAATGGAGTGGAGTTTAGTGGAGGTTAGTGGAATGGAGTGGAGTGGATTGGAATGGAGTGGAATGGAATGGAATGCAGTAGAATGGAACAGAGTGGAAGGCTGTGGAGTAGAATGGAATGGAATGGAATTGAATGCAATATAATGGAATGGAATGGAATGGAATGGAGTGGAATGGAGTGGAATGGAGTGCAGTGGAATGGAATGCAATGGAATGCAATGGAGAGGAATGGAGAGGACTGGAATGGAATGGAGCGGAGTGGAGTGGAGGTTAATGAAATGGAGTTGAGAGCAGTGGAGTGGAATGGAGTGGCGTTGAGTGGAATGGAGATGAGTGGAGTGAAATGGAATTGAAAAGAATAGAGCCGAGAGGAATGGAGTGTAGTGGAATGGAGTGGAGTGGAGAGGATAGGAGTGCAATGGAATGGAACAGAATTGAACGGATCGGAATGGAATGGAGTGGAGAGGAGTGGAGTGGAGTGGAATGGGGTGGAATGAAATGGAATGGAATGGATTGGAATGAAGTGGAGTGGAGCGGAGTGGAATGCAGAGGAATGGACTGCAATGGAGTGGAATGGAATGGAGTGGAATGGAATGGAATGGAATGGAGAGGGATGGAACGGAATGGAAAGGAGAGAAGTGGAATAGAATGGAGAGAGGTGGAGTGGAATGGAGCGGAGTGGAATGGAATGGAATGGAACGGAAAAAAATGGAGTGGAGTGGAATGCAGTGCAGTGGAGTGAAGTGAAATGGAATGGAGTGGAATTGAGTTAGGTAGAGTGGCATGAAATGTAATGGAGTGGAGTGGAGTGGAATTGAGTGGAGTGGAATGCAGTGTAGTGTAAAGGAGTGGCATGGAATGGGGTGGAATGGAATGGAATATTTTGTATTTCCATGGAATGGAATGTAGTGGAGTGCAGTGTATTCAACTGGACTTCAGTGGAATGGAATGGAATGGGGTTGAATGGAGTAGAGTGGAATGTAATAGAATGGAACGGAAAGGGGTGGAATGGAGTGGAATGGAATGGAGTGGAGTGCAGTGGCATGGAAAGGAATGGAATGGAGTAGAGTGGAATGGAGTGGAGTCGAATGGAGTAAAGTGGAGTGGAGTGGAGTGGAGTGGAGTGGAATGGAATGGAATGGAATGGAAGGGAGTGGAATAGAGTGGACTGCAGTGGAGTGGAGTGGAGTGGAATGGAGTGGAGGGTACTGGAGTGAAATGGAATGGATTGGAGTGGATTGGAGTGGAGTAGAGTGGAGTTGAAAGTAATGGAATTTAATGGAATGGAATGAAGTGGAATGTTGTGGAATGGAAAGGATTTGAGATCAGTGGAGCAGAATGGAATGGAGTGGACTGGCGTGGAATGGATTGGAGTGGATTGGAACGGAGTGGAATGGAGTGGAAAGGAATGCAATGGAATGGAATGGAATGGAAGCTGAGATTGTGACACTGCACACCAAGCTGGGTGACACAGTGAGATACTCTCGAAAGAAGAGTTTGGAACGGAATGCAGTGGAATGGAATGGAGTGGAATGGAGTGGACTGGAGAGGAGTGGACAGGAATGAGGTGGAATGGAATGGAATGGAGAGGAATGGAACAGGACAAAATGGAATGGAATGAATTGGAGTGGAGTGGAGTGAGGTGCAGTGGAATAGCGTGAAATGGAATGGCATGGAGAGGAATGGAGTGAAGTACACTGTAGTGTAGCAGAGAGGAGTGGAATGGAGTGTAATGCAGTGGACCGAAATCGAATGTATTCGAATGTATTCAATTGCAGTGGATAGGAACGGAAAGGCACAGAATGGAATGGTACGGAAAGGCAGCTGAGACAGTGTCTCTGCACTCCAGGCTGGGTGACAGCTTGAGATGCTCCCGAAAGAGAGGAATGGAAATTAATGCAGAGGAAAGAAACGGAAAAGAATGTAGTGGAGTGGAGTGGGGTGAAGTGTAGTGGAGTGGAATGGAGAGGAATGGAATCCGATGGAATGGAGTGGAATGCAGTGAAGTGTTGTGCGGTGAAGAGGATTGCAGTGGTAAGGAATGGAATAAAATGGGATTGGGTGTAATGGAGTGGAGTGGAGTGGAGTGGAATGGAGGGAAGTGGAGTGGTTTGGAATGGAGTGGACTAGAATGCAATGGAATGGAATGGACGGGAATGGAACAGAATGGAGAGGAATGGAATGGAATGGAGTGTATTGGAGTGGAGTGTAATGAAGTGTAGTGGAGTTGAATTTAGTTGAGTGCAGTGGAATGAAGTGGAGTGGGGTTCAATGGCCTGAAGTGCAGGGCAATGGAATGGAGTGGAGTGGAATGCATTGGAGTCGAGTGAAGTGGACTGCAGTGGAATGGAATGCAGTGGAATAGACTGGGATAGAGTGGAATGGAATAGAGTAAAAGGTCATGGAGTAGAATGGAAGGGAACGGAATGGAAAGGAATGGAATGGAATGGAATGGAGTGGAATGGAGTGGAATGCAATGCAATGGAGTGGAGTGGAGTGAAATGGAATGGAATGGATTGGACTGGAGAGGAGTGGAGGTGAGTGGAATGGAGTGGAGTGGGGCAGAGTGGAATGGAATCGGATGGAATGGAATGAAGTGGAGTGTAATGGAGTGGAACAGAGTGGAATGGATTGGAGTTATATGGAATGGAATATTATGGAGTGGAATGGAATATTATGGAGTAGAATGGAATGGAATGGAATGGAATTGAATGGAATGGAGTGGAGTGGAATGGAATGGAAAGGAAGGGAGTGGAGTGGAATGTAGTGCAGTTGAATGGAGTGGAATAGATTGGAGTGTAGTGGAGTGGAGTAGCATGGATTTGAATGGAATGGAGTGGAAGGCAATGGAATGGAGTGGAGTGGAGTGTAATGGAGTGAAGTCGAGTGGAGTGGAGGTGAGTGGAATGGAGTAGATTGGACTGGAATGGAGTGGAATGGAATGGAATGGAGTGGAATAGAATGAAAAGGAATGGAATAGAATGGAGTGCAGTGGAGTGTAATGGAGTGTCATGGAGTGGAATGGAGTGGAGTGGGGTGAAATGTAATTGAATGGAGTGGAGTGGAATGGACTGGAATGGAGTGGAGTGGAGTGCATTGGGGTGTAGCAGCGTTCAGTAGAATGGAATAGAAGAGAATGGAATTTAATGGAAAGGAATGGAATGGAGTGGAGAGGAATGGAGTGGAATGGAATGGAATGGAATAGAATGGAATGGAGTGGAATGGAATGGAATGGAATAGAATGGAATGGAATGGAATGGAATGGAATGGAGTGAGATGGAATGGAAAGGAATGGAGGGTAGTGGAATAGAATGGATTGATGTGGAGTGGAATGGAGTGGAGTGGATCAGAATGGAATGAAATGGAAAGAAATAGAGTGGAGTGGAATGTAGTGAAGTGGAATGGAGCTAAGTGAAATGAAATGGAGTGGAGGTAAGTGGAGTTGAATGTGATGGAATGTAATGGAATGTAGTGGAGTGGAATTGAGGGGAGTGGAATGGAGTGGAGTGGAATGAAGTGGCATGGAATGGATTGGAATGGAATGGAATGTTGTGGAGTTCAATGGAATAGAATGGAGTGTAGTGGAGTGGATTGGAGGTTATTGACCTGGAATGGAGTGGAATGGAATGGAATGGAGTGGAATGGAATGGAGTGGAATTTAATGGAATGGAATGGAATGGGGGGAGAGGAGTGGTAAGGAGTGGACTAGAGTGGAATGGAGAGGAGTGGAGTGGAATTGAGGGGAGTGGAGAGCAGTGGGATGGAATGGAGTGCAGTGGAGTTGAGTGAAGTCGATTAGAGAGGAATGGAATGGAGTGGAGTGGAATGGATTAGAGTGGGGTGTAACGGAGTTGAATGGAAAGAAGCAGAACTGAATGGAGAGAATGGAGTGGACTGGAGTGGCAAGGAATGGAATGGAATGGAGTGTAGTGGAATGGAGTGCAGTGGAATGGAGTGGAGTGGAATGGATTGGAGTGGAATGGAATAAATTTGTGTGGAGTGCAGTGGAATGGAATGGAATGGAATGGAATGAACTTGAGTGGAAAGGAGTCGACTGGAGTGGTGTGAAATGGAATGGAATGGAATGGAGTGGAGTGGAGTGAATTGGAATGGAATAAAGTGGAAAGGAATGGAGTGAAATGGAATGAAGTGGAGTGGAGTGGAATGGACAGTGGAATGGAATGCAATGGAATGGGGTGGAATGGAATGGACTGGAATGGAGAGGAATGGAATGTAACGGATTTTAATGGAATGGAAGGGCATAGAAGGGAGTGGAGTGGAGTGTAATGGAGTGGAGTGGAGTGGCAAGCAGTGGAAAGGAATGGAATTGAAAGGAATGTGGTAGAGTGGACTGGAATGGAGTGGAACGGATTGGGATGAAGTGTAGTGAAACCGACTGGAGTGGAGTGCAATGGATTGGAATGGAATGGAGTGGAGTGGTGTAGCAAGGAGTGGAGTGGATTGGAATAGAGTGGAGTGGTTTGGACTGGAATGAAATGGAGTGGAATGGAGAGCAGTGGAATGGAATGGAATGGAGTGCAGTGAAGTAGAGTGGAGTGGAACGCAGTGGAGTGGACTGGAATAGAGAAGAATGGAATGGAGTGGAATGGAATGGAGGGGAATGGAAAGGAGTGTAGTGAAGTGCAATGGAGAGAAGTGTAATGGAATGGAGTAGAGTGGAAGGAGTGGAATGGAATGGAGTATAGTGCAGTGGAGTGCATAGGAATAGAATCAAATGGAATATAGAGGAGTGAAATAGAATGGAGATGAGTGGAGAGGAGTGGTTTGGAGTGGAGTGGAATGGAATGGAAAGAATGCAGTGGCACTGAACGGAATGGAATGGAATAGAGTGGAATGGACTGGAGTGGAGTGGAGTGGAGTGCATTGGAATGGACTGGAGTGGAGAGGAAAGGAGTGGAATGGAAAGGAGTGGAAAGGAGAGGAGTGGATTGGAGTGGAGTGCAGTGGAATGGAATTAAATGGATTGGAGAGGATTGGAATAGAATGGTGTGGAGTGGAATGAAATGGAATGGAATGCATTTGAGAAGGTTGGAGTGTAGTGGATTGGAATGTAGTGGAGTGGAGTGAATTTGAGAGGGGAATAGTGGAGAGGAGTGGAGTGCAATGGAGTGGAGTGGACTGTAATGGAGTGGAGTGGAATGGAATCGAATGGAATGGAGTGGAGTGGAGTGGAATGTAGTGGAATGGAGTAGAATGGAATGGAATGGAGTGGAGGGGAGTGGAATGGAGTGGAGTGGAATGGACTGGATTGGCGTGGAATGGAATGGAACTGAATGGAATGGAATAGAATGGAGTGTAGTGGAATGGAGTGGAGTGTAGTAGAATGGAGTGTATGTAATGGATGTAATGGAACGGAATGGAATTTAGTGGAGAGTAGTGGAATCGAATGGAAAGGAAAGCAGTAAATTGGAATGGAGTGGAATGGAATGGAGTGTAATGGAGTGGAATGGAGTGAAGAGGAATGGAGTGGAATGTAATGGAATGGAGATCAAAGGAATGGAATGGAGTGGAAAGGAATGGAATGGAGTAGAGTGGAAAGGAATGGAGTGGAATGGAATGGACTAGAGTGTAATGGTGTGAAGTGGTGTGAATTGGAGTGAAGTGAAATGAAATTGATTGGAGTGGATTGGAGTGGAGTTTAGAGGAGTGACATGGAATGGGTTGGAATAGAATGAAGTGGAGTGGAATAGCGTGGAGTGGAATGCAGTGGAGTGGAATGGAATGGAAAGAAAAGGAGAGAAATGCAATGGAATGGTGGGAAGTTGAAAGGAAATAAATGGAGTGCAGTGGAGTGGAGTGATGTGGAATGGAATGGAATGGAATGGAATGGAATGGAAAAATGTTTGCTTCGATTGTGCCACTGCAGAATATGCTGTGTGACAGAGGGAGATCCTGTCTAAAGAAAGGGGTGGAATGGTAGGGATTGGAATGGAATGAAATGGAATGGATTTTAGTGGAGTGGAGTGGAATTGAGTAGACTGAGGTGCAGTG